>NC_036840.1:22209592-22386181 GCF_002910315.2 Salvelinus sp. IW2-2015 | reverse complement strand
ATTTTTCTAAACGAATCCAATCTGTTAGTAGTTGGACTTATTTCACACATTACTGATATGTTTGTTCCAGTTTATATAATTTAGGTAGTCTCAATAATCAATCTTCTCTACCCCAACAGTCATTCTGAATGCAGGTTGCATGTGACTGAAATGTTAAATAGTTGGATATCCTAACTTTGGCTGGATTCCAATAGAAATGACACATCCCTTTGCAAGCCGGCATAATTTGACTAAACCAGGAGTTTTAGACCAGTGTGTTAGGGTGTAACTAGGCCCTCAGGAGCTTTATGATATATGTAATGTGTTGTCATAATGAGTTTAATTTTAAAGATAACATATCCACTTAGACATTCACTTGGTGAAAGCTACAGTACTGAAAACCATTCAATACAACAATCATGCCTCTGTCGCTAACAAATACAGTCGTGAGTGGAAATTACAATTCACTCAAGGTATGCAAATAAAGTAGAATTATTTGTTTTTCTCTGAACAGCATATTTTTTTTAATTAACTGAATTCCATCTGATTATTGGGACAGACATGAATGCCATTTTGGACATCAGACAAATCAAATAAGACCATCTACAATCAACACGCAACCAAGGCTCTAAAGCATATACTCTCTGATTACAACCTCATTGATGCCTGGCGAGCACATAATCCTAACGCAAAAGAGTACACAGGCATTAATCAACCTCACTAATCAATGTCTTACTAGTATCTAAAACAATTTTCTTTAATCTAGAAAATAGAAATTCGACATATGAGCTTGTCTGATCACCACGCCTTCTACTGCCTATTACACATTTCCGAATCTTCTAATTGTATCTAGGCCCTCAAACAAAGGTATAAGGCCTTATGATATACCGTATATATGAGAATCATCAAAGGGAGAAGGAAATAAAGCAAATAGTGTAGGTTGTGATGAAATTAAACAGGAACATTAGGCCTAACTACAGAATATACACATGTAAGATGCAGAGGGTTCTAAATCTATGGTAGGCCCAGCCTATGACCACATCCTGTTCATCTCACAGTACTTCCTGGTAGGGAGAGGAGGGGTCCTTCTGGAAGTCCAAATGTAATCTTGTCATACAGAGCCTACAGCTACATGTGACAGATAATCAAGAAGAAACTGTTTCAGCTACATGTGACAGATAATCAAGAAGAAACTGTTTCAGCATCAAGAAAGGTATAGACTATTCTCAAAGTAGACTACATAGTCTTCCATTCAATCACAGACATTTTACCATTATGACCATTTATATCTTACCTTGTTCAATCTTGGGATAACCAGATCATTGACAGTTTCATAGATGGATATTGGGTTTACCTGACTGTTTAATCTTGTCTGGAATCAAAATACAGCCCATTACAATACAGTACATACAGCTTCACACACTCAGATACATAATAACGTCAATGCATACTTACATCTTTAATTATTGTGTTGTCCATAATATCAGCATATATTGCGTTATCAGTTTGATCTGCTGTGTTTTATAAGAACAAAATNTCAGTTTGATCTGCTGTGTTTTATAAGAACAAAATATCAACGAATCAGATACATTTATTACAGGATATCAACAAACATACCCAGGAATTAATGAGCGGTCTCACTCTTTTTCTAATTTCTAGCAAATCCCCCCCAAAAATCATACCAGCTAAAGAATACATCTAGAACCAACAGAAATGTCAATTTAAATATAGTGGAGGCCCCTAAGCTGTACATACCTGTGTTACTTCGGCCCCTGCAGTAGCACACTGCCACAGCTRCAGTGAGGATCAGCACCACAGCACCTCCCATTGTTACTCCGATGTAGATGGTATACCACGGCAGTCCTGTCACATATTCTACAACACACACGATTAGACTATACAATATGATAAAGACTAAATAGCTCTATATCATATACATCCAATGTAATCACATGCATTGCATATTCTACTTGACAACATAAGCTTATAAGCACAGTAAAAAGTGTATGGAAGGGATTATTATGTTATCTAGGTACCTGGGGTGGTTGTGTCATTACTACACTTTACTGTCTCAGAGGCAGTTTTCCAACTGACCAGGTTGGAGGCGTTGCACTTTACACTGATGTTTCTCTCTGCTGGTGAGAGAGAGAAGTAAATCTGCTGGGCGTCCCCGTAGATCTCATTGTCTCTCTCCCAGGTGTAGGTAAGGTTGGGGTAGCAGGACACGTTGCACACCAGCCGTACCGTACAGGAGTGGTTGGCCAATAGCTTGACGTCTGTCTGGATCGCCACCTTGGATATAGGCTCTGACCAACCAGGAGAGAGATTGAGACCACCAGGAGAAAGACTTGAAAATGTTATGGATATTTAACAAAGCATGGTGAGTAAGGTCAGTATAAAAGCACAAAATCTATGTTGTAGTTTAAAGATCATCAGCCATGGTTATGGATATAAATAAGAATGATTTCAAAATAGGATGCGAAAAGATGAAAACAGCCTACCGTGGACCTTCAGAGTGATGGTCTTACTGTCAATCTGACCTTTGTCCCCTTCGCCTGTAAGTAGAAAATCCCCTGAGTCTTGCAGTGTCAGTTCTCTGACTGTTAAACTGAAGTTTTCGGTGTTCATCTTTAGTCTCCCCTCAAACTGGGATCCAGGTGAATATACAACTTCTGAGTTGAATTCTGCAATATCCTTTCCCATATACTTCCACACCAAGGATTTGAAATGTCCATTCTCTAAGCCTGCCAGCAGCTCCACGGAGTCCCCCACTCTCTTGTTAATGATCAGAGGAACACCCACAACTGAAACACACAAATACACACGTTATTCTGACATCAATCAATGGTTGGACACTATGTTACAATGATATTATTACTGTGTAATTATTCATGTAGTACAATGTAGCAAGTGTTGTAAGTACTTATTGTTACACTGTAATACTTGTTACAGTGTGCCTAAATTAATAATTACACAATAATACACTGCAATGCAGAGTCTTACCTATTCAATAATGTATTTGGTTTTATATAGCACATTTCCAGGTTTCATTTATGCTGTACGTGGCACTTTACATATTTTCACATTATATCTTTACATATCTGAGTGTTTGGGTCCTTCTTGACTTCATTGAAGTCCACTCCTCACCCACACTGGCTCTGGTGTGATGCTATGAGAGTCTGTAATGAAATTCAAATAACCAGACAGGTAACTGGGGGAAAGGACATGTATCACTTTAAAAACCATCAACAGTTTAATCTGCACCACCACCAGATCAACTGGAAACTGGCACTTTAGTTTGTTTTGGGCCGTTGGAAGTTTGTCCTTCAGATGTTTTGTCATGCCTCTGAACCATGAGATACAATCATAGTTCATGGTTCAGTAGCATAACAAAAAACATGACAAAAAATCTGACGAACAAACTTCAAACGGCCCAAAACAAACTAATGAGAATTATACTCAAGCTCAGCCATAGGGACACACGTTGGTCCTGATCATTTCAGGGAACTGAACTGGCTTCCAGTTGATCTGGTGGTGGTGCAGATTAAACTGTTGATGGTTTTTAAAGTGATACATGACCTTTCCCCCAGTTACCTGTCTGGTTATTTTAATTTCATTAGAGACTCTCATAGCATCACACCAGAGCCAGTGTTGCCAATATGAGACCGCTGCTCTATAGGAGCATGGCTGGAAAAAGCTCTTTCCTTAACACTGGTGCAGAGGAATGGAATGGTGTACCAAACCATATAACATCTGTCAATACACTAGGGAGTTCTAAGATAAAACTTAAGAAATGGTTTATGTGCAAAATGCTTTAAAACTGTGCAAGTATAATTGTTTCAATGAACGTTACTTGGTAATCTATTTTATTCCTTTTACGTTCCTCTCTGATCATTGAGATTATTTGAGATGTTTTGTTTTCATGTTATCTTGTTACACTATATTTTGTTTTATTGTATATTCAAGAGACCACATGGTGATACTTTTAAAACTTGTTTGTGTCATCCGTTGATGTTCTACTGTGTTAAAATGTGAAATAAATAAGAATAGTACAACATTATCCATAGTGAGTGGAGACGTAGGAAAGTAGTATTCCCTGTTGAGAAGCAGAGATGGACCACCCAAGACATCTCTTTAAGCGTTGGCTTTTCCTCTCTGTATTCCTGTCTTCACTGCTCACTGTAGCTATGCAGTTGACTACCAAAACACACAAGAAAGATAGATTAGAGTGAAAACGATACGAGACTGCTTTTGAGGGCTGCTTTCTATTTAATTATTACTGTGTGTTTTAGTTGAAAAGGAAGTCACATTCTATATTGCCTCTCTGAAAATACCCTCCACTTCAGCTTGGCAGCGTTAGACATGAAGTGGGTGTCGTTTCCGTCGGTTGCGTTTGGAGCCTGTGTTTTCTAGCTGCTGCTGCCCTTGAAGGCCATGGTTTCACAGATACCGGTAGCTTTCTACTTTAGAGCAGACCACTCAATCTTTCAGAGAAATAGGAGATAGAGGGCTCGGATTAAAGAGAGAAAGACAGAGACGATATAGAACAGAGACAGCGAGATAGAAAGACAAAGAGGGGGGAGAGACAAAATGTCACAAGTGTCTGTGCAGTTTCATCTTGGCTTCATATGCCTGCAGAATGATTGCATGACTTATTTCACACTTCTCATAGTCAGTGTGCTGAGGAACATGAAACACTTTTTGAGAGGAAGTACCATACTAACAAGCTCCTCAAACTCCAGCAGAGTATATCACATCATTAAACTAGAAGAACTTTTCTTTCAGCACACTTTTCCCCTAAAGTCGTTCTGAACATCTCAATGGGTCTTCAGCTGATGGGGTTCGCTTTTCAACTTTGCTCATGGGGCATTTTTGTTATATTCTTCAAGATTCAAGGGGACATATGATTTAGTCCAAAAAATATATTAGCAATAGCAGAATGTCCCTTTTAAATCACACATTGCTGGAGCATTAACATCATACTAGACTTAAAGGAGGTTTGACCAAATTAGGTTGTATGGGAAAAGTTGATGACAATATCCATTTACTGTAAGAAAGTACTCATGCTATCTGGTGGGTAAAAGACAGTTATTAATTAAGAAAGTACAATGCTAATATTGTAAAAGTACAGCCATTAGAAGAAAACATGAATAATACTTACAATATTTTGGAAATTCATATACATATGTTATTCTATCAGAGTACGACCCTGCCTCACACAGGAAGCGGTGCAGGTCCTTATACTAGCACTTGTCATCTCCCGTCTGGATACGCAACTCGCTGTTGGCTGGGCTCCCTGCCTGTGCCATTAAACCCTACAACTCATCCAGAACGCCGCAGCCCGTCTGGTGTTCAACCTTCCCAAGTTCTCTCACGTCACCCCGCCTCCTCCGCTCTCTCCACTGGCTTCCAGTTGAAGCTCGCATCCGCTACAAGACCATGGTGCTTGCCTACGGAGCTGTGAGGGAACGGCACCTCCATACCTTCAGGCTCTGATCAGGCCCTACACCCAAACAAGGGCACTGCGTTCATCCACCTCTGCTGCCTGCTCGCCTCCCTACCTCTGAGGAAGTACAGTTCCCGCTCAGCCCAGTCAAAACTGTTCGCTGCTCTGGCACCCCAATGGGGAACAAACTCCCTCACGACGCCAGGTCAGCGGAGTCAATCACCACCTTCCGGAGACACCTGAAACCCACCTCTTAAGGAATACCTAGGATAGGATAAAGTAATCCTTCTAACCCCCCCCCCCCTTAAAGAGTTAGATGGTACTATTGTAAAGTGGTTGTTCCACTGGATATCATAAGGTGAATGCACCAATTTGTAAGTCGCTCTGGATAAGAGCGTCTGCTAAATGACTTAAATGTAAATGTAAATGTAAATCTGAACGACAGACATAACAAATCAAATATAATACATTTTAATACATTAAAACAAAACAATATAATTCAATACACAACAAGTAGACATTTTCTGTAGCTGCAGATAAGATCCATCATTATTACACCATATAATTAAACAAAGCTGTTACAGTAATACACTATTAAACCTTAAATAAATATATTTGTTGGTAAGTAAATCAATAAAAAAAATCCTTAATGTACAAGATTTTATTGAGTTTTAGTGTGTATGCATGGCTGGGTGTGTGTTTGCGTGTCACGCCCTGACCATAGTTTGCTTTGTATGTTTCTATGTTTTGTTTGGTCAGGGTGTGATGTGAGAGGCAATCTATGTTGAATGTCTAGTTTGTCTATTTCTATGTGTTTGGCCTGATATGGTTCTCAATCAGAGGCAGGTGTCAGTCGTTGTCTCTGATTGGGAGCCATATTTAGGTAGCCTGTTTTGTCATTGTGGGTTGTGGGTGATTGTTCCTGTTTTCCTGTGTCTTTGTGTATGTCACCAGACAGGACTGTTTCGTCTTCATTCGTTTGTCGGTTTATTGTTTTTGTTCGTTGTTTAAGTATTCTAATAAAAATGGATACTTACCACGCTGCATCTTGGTCCTCCTCGCTTTCTCCTAACGATGGACGTTACATTGCGTGCATTGAACATGTATAATCCATGTTAAAGGATTCCATCTGCTCCTCCTTTGATGGTGTCCCTGCCTCCCTCCATCCCTCCCTACCTCCCTCCCTACCTCCCTCCCTACCTCCCTCCCTCCCTCCCTCAAGGACATGCAACATGTCACCACACAAAGTTGTTTAGGACATGCAGTCAAACAAACTCTTAAGAATCAAACAAAGAGACATATTTTAAATAGATACATTATACTTTCATATCAGAGCATTAGTTCCATATTAGTATCATATTAAGTATCAATAGCATATGGCTATTAGTCTTACCCAGGGCTATTCCAGGCTTCAATTGAGAATAGACTGAATCTGTCTCAGGTAGGGTTGCAGTTTCTTTAAGGGGTGAGGATAACACAGTAATATAACAGTTATATACAGAATAATATACAGATAGTCAATATGGGGTCAAAGAGGTGTGAGGTTATGATAGGGGGAATATGGGGGGATGGATGTCCAGCCTTGCCTTTCTTATTCTTGACTTTGGCCTTCTGTTTGAGGTCAAATCAACAGGCCCAGTTGCTATTTTTTGGTTGTTTAAATTTCCAGCCAACAACTTAAGGAATTAGTTCATTGCATATTATGCTTCTTCATCAAAACTCGAAATTCACAAATGTAGATTTGACTGCCAACCTGTCTTACCTGTGGCATTCCCTGTCTTGACCTCAGAGTAGACTGGATTTTCTTTTGGATCAGCTGTTGTTTTTTAAGGGAGGTCGGGCAACTCCAATGTAAGTTGCCGGAGAGGAAGGAAAACACTCAGGGATTTCACCATGAGGCCAATGGTGACTTTATTAAAACAGTTTTATGGCTGTGATAGGAGACAACTGAGGATGGATCAACATTGTAGTTACCCCACAACAATAACCTAAATTACAGAGTGAAAAGGAAACCCGTACAGAGTAAAAATATAAAAAATACGCACATTGTTTGCAATAAGGCACTAAAGTAAAACTACAAAAAAAATATGGCTTTATGTACTGATACTAAGCTTTATGTTTGGGGCAAATCCAACTCAACACATCACTGAGTAACACTCTTTATATTTATTTTCAAGCATGGTGGTGGCTGCATCATTTTTATGGGTATGCTTGTCATCGGCAAGGACAAGGGAGTTTTAGATTAAAAAGAAACGAAATAGAGCGAAGCACAGGCAAAATCCTAGAGGAAAACCTGGTTCAGTCTGCTTTCCAACAGACACTGGGAGACAAATTCACCTTTCAGCAGAACAATAACCTAAAACACAAGGCCAAATATACATTGGAGTTGCTTACCAAGACAAAATTGAATGTTCCTGAGTGGCCTAGTTAGTTTTTACAGAAATCAGCTTGGAAATCTATAGTAAGACTTAAAAATGGCTGTCTAGAAATATTCAACCAACAACTTGACAGAGCTTGAAGAATTTAAAATAAAATGTACAAATATTGTACAGTCCTGGTGTGCAAAGCCCTTGGAGACTTTCCTAGAAAGACTCACAGCTGTAATCACTTGTCACAAGCATAGAGAGGAGTAGGCAGGAGGCAGTTGCAGGTTTAGATCTAGTGAATTTATTAAAGCACTATATAAACACAAGACAAAACCCAAAGTGCAAAAATAATAAAGTACTCAGGGAAAATGCAGGCGAGATTCCTCTCAGGAAAAAAAAGCAGCATTTACAATGACATATTTATATATTTCATTTTCAATAGATTTACAAACAGTTCTAAAAACATGTTTTCACTTTGTCATTATGGGGTATTGTGTGTAGATTGGTGAGAAAACAAATACATTTAATCAACTTTGAATTCAGACTGTAACACAACAAAATGTGGAATAAGTCAAATGGGTATGAATACATTCTGAAGGCACTGTAACTACCGACTCTCTAAAATGTCAGGTAAGCAATACTTTCCTGTGGATATTTTGTCTCAAATTTAGAGTGGCTGAAGGACAAACCGCACAATCACCCGGTAGAGTAAGTTCAAATGTCATTTTATTCAACATTCTGGCTTGTAAGGAACATTTACACCATTTTGCACTCCAATGTTTCAGGCTGTATATACCAATGAAATTGTGTATTACAGTCTAATTAATCAGACTAAGGTAACCTCTGCTCCTCCTCTCCTATCCTCCAAACTCCCCGCAGCTCTCTTTCCCTGTTTCTGAAGAAGAGGTTCCCCCTGAGCAGCAGCACTGTGAGCAAGAGTGGAGCACCTGTCTGGGGCAGGAGGACCCAAAGCCCACACAGATTAAACAGGAACATGAGGAACTCAGGACCAGTTAGGGGGAAGAGCATCTTCAAGTGCTCTTCGATTTCTATTATTCCTGTGTGAAAAGTGAACGTGATCAGGAGGACCTACTTTTGTCCTTGACGCTTCCCCAAACCCAGATTGTGGAGAACAGAGAGACTAAACCAGTGGATCTCACACCTTTTGTCACTGTGACTCATGCCACTCCCTGTGACCCTCCAGACAACGATAATAATGTTTCCAACCACAACTTCGCCGTAAGCAGCGACCCAGTAGGACTTGACAGCAGCCCACCATTGGATCTCAACCCACCATTGGGGGAACAATCTTCTAAACCCAACACCACATCTAGAAAAACTCACGACTGCCGTGAATGTGGTGAAATATTTGCTCAGAAAGCTGACCTCCAGAGGCATGTGATTCTCCCCAAAGAAGAGACCCAGTGAATGCCACTTCTGCAAAAGACGCTACAACTCCACCTGTAAACTGAAGGCCCATGTTCGACTCTGTCATGGTGGGGAATCCTGTGCCTGCCTCTTTTGTGACAAGACCTTCGAACAAAAAGGACATCTATCCAGGAACATGAGGTTTCACACAGGAGAGAACGTAATTAGCTGTGGTGACTGTGGGAAAAGCCTCAGTCAGAAGGGGACCCTAACCATGCATAAACTGAGTCACACAGGATAGAGTCCTTTTAGCTGTGGTGACTGGGGGAAAAGCCTCAGTCAGAAGGGGACCCTAACCATGCATAAACTGAGTCACACAGGAGAGAGTCCTTTTAGCTGTGGTGACTGGGGGAAAAGCTTCGGTCAGAAGGGGACGCTAACCAAACATATACTTTGGCTAGTCTTCAGGGAAAACCTACTCAAGCATGTAAAAAATATCCACAAAAAAAACCAAAATGGATAAGAAAGATGGGTGAAAAAAGGCAGGATGTGGACAGCACTCTTAGGGCGCTTTCACATACTGTATATTTTGTATTATCCGAGTCCATTTCACAACCTCATCCACGTTATATGTGAAATGTCCATAGGCGAGCAAAGCAACTGGAATAGATGTGTGATGGATTTACCTTTGTAAAACGTTCTTTGTAAACAAAGTATGATTTGTATGATGACGTAACGATCAAACAGTACAGAGTATTGTTGGAAGCTCACAGGCCAGCTGTTCAAAGTATGTACATTTCTTCAGGTAAGTAGAACAATTATTTTCTGATTATTTGATTTGAAATGTCTCTCAGGGTGATAAGAGAATGCTCAGACTGGTGTTATTGATGCATTAAAAACGTATCATTTTCAGAAAAGATCTCCATCCCATTTGGCCAATAGTAATAGTTAGTTAAGTTATCGTTTCCATTTACTTCTGGTCTGTAGGCTGCCTTGTAAAGTAATAAACCCCCATCAAGCTGGCGGCGCTGTTGTATGTTTCTGCGTTTCCCACCCACCAGAACCAAGGAGTAAAAAGAAAAGAAAAAAAAGACTACAACACGGAAGTAGGATTGTAGACGACTTTATTTTCCATTGCTTATGTGGAGAAAATAAGACCCACTGGCTGAACAGGACAGGCTGCACAACTATAATTCTACAAAAAATGTCTAAACTACAGTTGTTGCATGTGTTTTTAAATGAGCGTTTAACGGCGGCTGTTGTGGAGATTGTCGGGGCAGTTGAGAAAACGGTAGCGGAGTACCAGGAGGAGAATGATCGGCTACGGAGAATGCTGCGGATCACACAGGAGATAAAACTATGTAAAATAGGTTCGTATGTAGATACACTGATAGATAGCTATAGTTCTACTCAATTAATCAACTGTTTAACATAACAGTAATCACAATTTCATAGTTTGTTTAACCCATAAAGCTACCAACATAGTTTGATCCCAGGAAAAAATTATTGGAAAAATCAATCATAGCAAAAACATCTAATTATGTCTTATCAAAACATAACTAGACATGTGATTAATGTTATCTGACAGCAAACTTGACTAAAACACTTATTTGATCAAAATTACAGTTAATTTGCATATTCTGTAAAACGGAAATATATTTCCTTTGCGCAGCTTTTTTCCAAAGTGCAATCCACATTATTTCTAATAGTATCATTTCGTTTTCAGAACGTTTGAATACACATTTGGTCATGTTTGTGGTGAAAACCACTGCAGTAGAGACCCCCCCCCCCAAAAAAAAAAAATATATATATATATGGCTTAATTTTATTTATGTACCTACCTCACAGCCAGCATTAACATTGCTGTAAGTGAAACAATGGGAGTGGTATCAAAACATGACAAAATCCTCTGTCACTTCAAACCAAATGGTATAGCACCCACAATATCATATCAAGATGCACATATAGGATATTATAGAAATTGTATAAAAGAAATCGGAGAATACACACCAATGCAGCACGTGTACATTCAGAGGGTAGCTGGATTCTGTAATTTCAGTTCTACAAAGTATTTATTCACTTTCATGAGTTGTTTTGACCGCAACCTAGCATATATCTAAGGTAGTTTTGTACACGGTTATACCTAGTTATAACCAGTTATATCCATAGGTGAGTACATAAGGTGCTCCATCTATGCAGGCGATCTGTCTCTATCAGGTCAAGATCACTGATACAGGTCCCCCTTCACCCTCTGACGATATTATGTGTAACTTAATTATGTCGCCAGAAAAACCTGGATTCAAATAAATATTTTTTTTTAGATTCGCCCAAGAATAACTAGCCTGGTGGTAGAGGGGCATTTTTCAAAACGAACTTGTCGACGATTGGATCACCGTCAACCAATCAGAGGACGGCCTAGTTCAAAGCACTGTTCGATTAAGTTGGCCTAGGTTGCACCGGGCTATGGGAAAGGGGGATACCTAGTCAGTTGTACAACTGAATGCCTTCAACTGAAATGTGTCTTTTGCATTTAACCCAACCGCTCTGAATCAGAGAGGTGCAGAGCCTTAATCAACATCCACGTCTTCGGCGCCCGGCGAAGCCGGTGAGGGAGGGGAACCCTACTCAAATCCAACAGTAATTGCGCCTCTCAGTCATATTGTCAACAATGTGGCATGATGCATCGTCCAGAAACAAACATCTCTTTTTTTCCATAAAATATGTTTTTGAGTTTTCTAACTAGTTTTCATGTGGAAGGCAGATAAAGCGTTTTTTTGATCAAAGGCAATAACGTTTACATGTGAACACACTGAATCCTACTCATTACTCCATGTGTTTAACCTACTTCACTTTTGTTTTGAGCCTACTTCGCCTTCGGCCACAGCAGGGAGGCAGCCCAGTTCCAAAACGAATGCAATCACTTTTCACCCGGTGCAAAGTCCGTCCACCCGGGCCATATTAATTGAATCCCCTCAGTGTTTGGCGAAGTGGTGGGATTTTGTCCTAAACCCACCCATTATTTCTCAGAGGATGCTGATTGGACCTGTCATTTTGTAACATATTCCAAACGCCTAGTCTGATGAATCAGGCTGTAATACACAATTAATTGGTATATACCACCTGAAACTAATGACTGGCAAATCATGTAAATATTCCTCATGCCTCGATCAGACCGACAACGTGATTGCGTTTTGGTACACCAGAAGTACATTCATTTCCAACGGAACGCTGTGTTTGCATTGCAGAAGCAGGTGCAGGTGCAGTGCATTCTTTATTCTGTATCGACACTGCATGCGTAGATTTGACAGATCGTAGCGCAAGGTGAATGCTTAACTTTTTGTTGCACACATATCCACAAAAATATTTGGATTACATCATGAAAAGAGTTTGACTGCAGAATTTATTACGCAGCGTTGATGCAATGAGGCTGTCGGCCTGATCAAGGCATTACAATTACAATTGTATTAGTCATATGAGCCGAATACAGTGAAATGCTCACTTACGAGCCCCTAACCAACAATGCAGTTAAAAAAAAAACAATTATAATACGAATAAGAAATAAAAGTATCAAGAAATTAAAGAGCAGCAGTGAAATAACAATCGCGAGACTATATACAGGGGGGTACCGGTACAGAGTCAATGTGCAGGGGCACCGGTTAGTCGAGGTAATTGAGGTAATATGTACATGTAGGTAGAGTTATTAAAGTGACTGCATAGATGATAACAACAGAGAGTAGCAGCGGTATAAAATAGGGGGGGGAGTCAATGCAAATAGCCTGGGTAGCCATTTGATTAGATGTTCAGCAGTCTTATGGCTTGGGGGTAGAAGCTGTTTAGAAGCCTCTTGGACTTAGAGTTGGCGCTTCGGTACCGCTTGCCGTGCGGTAGCAGAGAGAACAGTCTATGACTGGGGTGGCTGGAGTCTTTGACAATTTTTAGGGCCTTCCTCTGACACCGCCTGGTATAGAGGGCCTGGATGACAGGAAGCTTGGCCCCAGAATGTTTAATACAATTATATTTTAATTTACTCTACCGGTTGTCCGTAGTGTTGGTCCTTAAGATGGTCAAAAATGTTGACAACATTTCCACAAGAAAGTATTGTTTACCCGACTGTTTATAGTGTCGATACTGACGTTGGCATTTCTATCAAACATGCACAAAACCATGTGAACACCTGCTGACTTCAGTTAGTATGCATGCATTGCGTGCATGTACTTCCATCTTGTGCACGTGTCTTCGGTCATGAGCAAACACATGTGCGTGCGATGCATGCATACTAACTGAAGTCAGCAGGTATTCACATGGTTTTGAGCATGTGCCAGGTGATAGAAATGTCAACTTTAGTACCGGCACTCTAAAAAGTCAGGTAAACAATACTCTCCTGTGGATATTGTATCTTACATTTTAAGCGGCCGAAGGACAACCACACAGACCACCAGTAGAGTAAGTTTATTCAACATTCTGGCTTGTAAGGAACGTTTACAAGATTTTGCATTCATTCGTTTCAGCCTGAATATACCAATTGATTTTGTGTTACAGCCTGATAAATCAGACTACCAAATGCCCATCGATTGGAGAAAGGTTGTTGAATAAACCACTTTGGGCTTTGAGCAAAAATAAGAGCTCAATTGAGGGTTTAAAAACAGTTATCTACTGTAACTTTGACCGTGCATGATTAAAAAAAGTTGTCTTTGTCCGGAAAAGCTGATTGAAATGGGATATAGGCAGGGGTACAACTTAGTCCCGCTTCTAGATCGTCATTGTATGTTGATTGTATTTCGGTCTAGCCGTATAAAACTAGGCCACCATGTGACTTATTTACCGACCTATGTCTGTACCTGTTTGGCAATGCTTTTCCCACGTTGGAGGCAGAGTGGGAAACTAACTTTTTGGTCCACCAGCTACTGTGTCAGGTAGATGAAAAATCTACCCACCACTCCGATTCTTACCAGCCCACAGTATTTTCAGACATTAATTACACAGCAAATCACGCCACAAAAACAACGGATGAGCATGCTTTGTAATGTTTCTTAAACAAGAAATGTATTACTAGTATAGTGCATTCGGAAGTATTCAAACCCCTTCATTTTTTCACAAGTAATGTTACAGTCTAAAATGGATTAAATCGTTTTTCCCCCTCATCAAATCTACACACAATACCCATAATGACAAAGGCAAAAACAGGTTTTAGAAATGTTTGCTCCTTCATAATAAAAAAAGCATATACTCGAGTATGTTGCATACTATAGCCTCTCAAACTCAACTCTGGACCTCGAGGCCAGGTCCACTGCATTTTTCCATTGTTTCCCTCTAATCAGGGACTGATTTAGACCTGGGACACCAGGTGTGTGCAATTAATTATTAGGTTGAACAAATTGTGATTTACTTCAATGCTCTTAATGGTGTCACCATCGAAATCACTCCTCCATTTCCTGGTTGCTAAAATTTGAATAGTTCACCTAATTTCCGTTCATGTGACAAAACAAGCAAGTATAGTGTGAGAATCATTGTGCCATCTAACCGCTGTGAAATATTATTTCCATAATCAAAAATATAGTATTTTCAGCTGTTTGAAGCTGTGTACAAAACCGAAAGTAAAAGATGCAAAATGAACTTAAGAACGGGAAGCATAAAAATAGCCACATAGAACAGATCTTACTTTAGATTGAGATCTTTTTAGGCCTGCTTTCAATGAGAATGACATGCTATAACTCACATCTCTATGGAATTTGGCTCAGGTGCGCCCAAAAAGTTACATATTGCCGCTTTAAAATAATTCATAATATAGTCTAATATTCATTATCTCTCTTAATCATGATATACTGGCTGGCTGGCTTCTGTGCGCTAGTAGCTTGTTGTGGATATTTTTGTAAATAGCTTTATAGACTTAGCTGCAATGAACCAACCAGCCAGGCCCGATGCATGCTGTGACACACCGCCCCAGACCATGACGATAAATTGAATCCGAACATCAATTCACTGGTGAGACAAAACCGCGACTCGTCAGAAAGCACTTTTTGCCAGTCCTGTTCTGGTCCAGCGACGGTGGGTTTGTGCCCATAAGCGACGTTGTTGCCGGTGATGTTCTGAGTGAGACCTGCCTTTACAACAGGCCTACAAGCCCTCCGTCCAGCTCTCTCCAGCCTATTGCGGACAGTCTGAGCACTGATGGAGATTGTGCGGTTTCCTGGTGTGTAAACTCGGCAGTTGTTGTTGCCATCCATGTATCTGTCCCACAGGGTGTGAGTGCGGATGTACCGATCTGTGCAGGGTCGGTGTTACACGTGGTCTGCCACTGCGAGGACAATCAGCTGTCCGTCCTGTCTCCCTGTAGCGCTGTCTTAGTCATCTCACAGTACGGACATTGTAATTTATTGCCCTGGCCACATCTGCAGTCCTCATGCCTCCTTGCAGCATGCCTAAAGCACATTCACGCAGATGAGCAGGGACCCTGGACATCTTTCTTTTGGTGTTTTTCAGAGTCTGCATGTTCATTAATTGTTTATGGTTCATTGAACAATCATAGGAAACAGTGTTTAAACCCTTTACAAAGAAAATCTGTGGAGTTATTTGGATTTTTACGAATTGTCTTTGAAAGACAGGGTCCTGAAAAAGGGATGTTTATTTTTTTGCTGAGTTTATATTATACTGTATATTCACATATCCAGAGAGCAACCTCTGTTCGGTGAAGTCCACAAAGCATATTGCATGTAACAAACAGTTAGATGACCTACAACATTGTCAAACAAGTTGATGTTTACTACATTTTCAGACTACTAAACTATTGATTCAGAACCACGGAGAGTTACCGCAAGTCGCAAAGAAAAAAGGAGCTGCCTCCACTATTCCAGCACCATTTCAACTTCAACATTTTAATATCATCAAATCACCTAATTCTTAGTCTAATACTGTGTGTGTGTTTGTGCGTGTGTGAGCTTGTGTTTAAGTAGAAAAAACATGTTGACTCACCCTGCTTGTAGAGAAACGCCAATGCCATCCTCCTCTCTCATGTTGACGAAACGGTCTATGACTGTCATACAGTACACTCTTTTAGTTCTTGTTGTCCTAGGCTACCTGGCTAAAATGTTTGCTCGCTAGCCTAACTTCCTTTCATGGGCAATGATGAGCCAGCTAGTTAACATTAGACTACTACATCTAACTACATGTTGAACTTCCATCCTCTCAGGCCAGGGGCACAAAGTATGAATTTATGGTTGGATCAATCGCTGTTATAATCATTGTCCAGTACTAAAAATGTATTATAACCACAAGTCCAAATCCCTATCTCCATCCATGGCTCATTTAGGAATAGGGCAATTTTAGCTAGTTAGCCACAGGAGGACAACAACACAACATTTCAAGTTTTCTGTCAATTAAGTTCTTCTCTCGATGTGATGTGATTGGTGTGAAGCCAATCCACTTTTTTTTGGTGCACCAGGACCATTCACAGTTGCGCTCACTCGGTTTAGCTCAACGCTGATTCGCTATTATTTAATACTTTTTTTATCAAGGGAAGCCAAATGCTCGCTGGCTTGCCTTGCATTCAATGCTACGGGCGGCGACGATGTCATACTCTTTTTGACCAGACAGCATCAGATAGATGAGACAGAGACAGAGGGGTGCTGTTTCCCTCACACGGATGCTTTCTCCGGTGAGTTACGTTCATCCTCTTGCGAATTCAAGGAAAATGATGAAACACAGAGATGAAATACATTTTTTGTTAGTAATTCTTTTGGGGAAGACTGGCATCCCTTGGCATCTATGAATACACGCCACTGCCAGGTTCACCGACTCACCCAATGATGCGCAGCTCACTCACCAGCGATGGCCGATAGGCTTTTGGCTTGAGTACATCTCTCTCTTGTTTTGCATTGTAGCCTACAGACAGATTAGTCTTCTATTTTCAGCAGGAGCCATTTGCTTTCCAACCTGTGTTTTCCTGCCATTGTTTTTTAAATATTGTGAAAGACCTGTTTTGGCTGCATGCTGTTCACTGACATACCACGCGTTCCCAACTGTAGTGTATGCTAATATGATAATAGTGTAATAGCTTACAGTTTTCTTGAAATCTGTTTAATTATTGTGATAAGGCTCATGTTTTATGGGTACGGCGTACCCCCACTATTTATTTTGAAAGTACTCCGTACCGGACCGTTCCAGCTTACTTTCACCCCTGGGAATTACTTTAGCTTCCTTGCATGCCAGTGGACACACACTCATTTAGGCTTTGGTTAAAGATATAGCAAATAGGCGTGGCAATACAGTCTGCTACCATTCTCAATAGTTTCCCATCAAGGTTGCCTGTACCTGGTGGCCTATCATTATTGATGATAACAATTGTTTTTCCACCTTTCCCACACTAACTTGACCAAATTCAAAACAGCAATCCTTGTCTTTCATTATTAGATATTTTATACAAAAATATGACGGTTTCCTGTTCATTGTTGTCATTTCACTTCTGGTAGCTAAACTATGTAGCTAAGCTTGGTACACACACTCGACCGGTGACCGTATTTCAAGCCATGTATGTTTGGGTACCGGACGCACGCAATCACCGTACAGAGCAGACTGGGGGGAAAAAGGCACAACCCAGCTTCATACAGGGCAGACCAACAGACTGGGTAGGGGTGGCGAACTTGACGTCACAATGACTTGGGGGCAGTGGGATCAGAACAACAACGACAAAAACTGTACCAAAAAAATATATTTTATACCACCACCCAAAAAGGCTCTTGGCGAGTAGGAGGGAAAAGGGGCAGGTGCTCGGGCAGAGGTAGACCCCCATCTGTGCACGTACCTAGATGCTATACCACCCCACCTCCAAAATCAAAACCAAACATGGATTCCATGTTGTTTTTCCTTTGTGAGCACACCTGTCTGTTTCACACCTAAATGCCCTAGCTAATCAGCCTGGCAATACGGGCACCATGCTTCTGCAGACAGGATGTAGAACGAAGCGTGTTTTCACATCCTGCGCAAACATTGACATCCATGTTTGGTTTTGAATTGGAGGTGGGATGTTCACGTCTAATAATTGGATTTAATTATTTTCTGGGCACCACTCTGTGATGCAAAGGGAAGGGATCACTGCCGCTACCTCACTTTCCAACCAAAGTGCATGAATTAAGTAGGAAACGTAGTTAGAGAGGATATTCGGCAACACTTGAAGGACAATGGAATTACATTTGAAAAAGCGTCTTTATTGCTAAAAGTAGAACCAACGCGTTTTGGCTTTTGGCCTTTTTCGAGGTTTGACAGAAGTAAAACAGAATGAGGCTTTTATACATTAGGCTTTTATACATATGTGAATAAAAGCCATGATGTGATTGATAAATCAGTTGTAGAATGACCAACAAATAGACTGAGATTACATGTTGCGCTGACCAATGGAATATGTCAACACCAAAATAACAATACGATAGGTCTAGTTGTGGCCGCAACCGGACTAGATTGTGAACAGCTCTTGGCGGAATGCATTGCTTGACTGCTGCGAGGGTAATAAGCACAATATCTTTTGTGGACTGCAGCACCCCAGACTATTCACTCTCGCGTCCAAGTTGGTTGAGGAAAGGCTGTGTATGTTCTGGTTCAACAAAGCTGTGTCCATCATAACATTCAATGATCAATTAATTGCATTAATTATTGCACCATGCGAACAATTATCAGTTCTAAACATGTCTTTTTTATTCTCTATGCTGCCTGCAGCACGATCTATTTTGCCAGCGCGCGTATATTCCATACGGTTGTTGTTGTAAGCACGTCACTAGAGGAGCGCGTATTAATCCTGCTGTAGAGTCCATTGCCCAGCAGGTCAAACGAACGACTAAAATGAACGAGTTACTCAGAAAAACGAATCATGACTCTCGAGTGGGTAAAAAGAGTCGTTCAGAAATAAGGAATCGTTTGCGAACTGCACTTCACTACTTTGAACGGGGCACCTGGCTCTGGAGGCAGCCCGGTTCCAAAACGAATGCAACTTTTCACCCACTCCTCCCATCGGTGTAACCTGGGCCAGATAATCGAATCCCCTCATAGGTAAAACAGACAATATTTCAACCTGACAATGTAAATAGACACTCATGATAAATATATTTTTTTAAAGTAATTTACTAAAGGAAATCCTTTATAATCAATTCCTTATTCATACCACTCGGCGACGCAAACGACGCATTCCTTATCAGAACCGTTCGCTGACAATGGAAGTACCGTTTGAGCGTCGTCAAACATGCACAGATACAGGTCGGTAAATAAGTTGCATGCTGGGCTAGTGTTATACTGCTAGACTAAGATGCAATCTTGGTCTAGAAGCTGGCCCTAGCTATCTGCCCTCAGGCACATCTAATGGCTGTATAGATCATAGAGATCTATAATTCACCTGTATGATTCAAGTGTTCTATTTCATTCTGCTCTTACTCTCCTTCCCTCCAGGCTCCCTGCCTCTCTCTCTTGCTGTCTCTGAAGAGAAGGATCCCCCTGAGCAGCAGCACTGTGAGCTGGAGTGGGATCCCAGTCTGGGGCAGGAGGACCCAAAGCCCACACAGATTATAGAGGAAGAGCAGATTCAAGGGCTGGAGCCTGATATCATAGAGTTCAAATTCACTCCTTCCTGTGTGAAAAGGGAATGTGATCAGGAGGACCCACTTTGGTCCTTGACTCTTCCTAAAACCCAGATTGTGGAGCACGTAGATATTGACTCTAAACGAGTGGATCCTGAACCTTTTGCCACTGTGACCCACCTAAAGGGTTTCGAAATTTCCTGTGACCCTCCAGATAATCAAAACAATGCCTCCATCCACAGCTCAGCCATAAGCAGCAACCCAGTAGGACTTGACAGCAGCCCACCATTGGATCCCAGCCCACCATTGGCTCCGACCCCACCAATGGGGAAACCCTGCAACTTCCCCTTTTATGGCAAGACATTCAAACAAAAAGGAAATCTGTCCATGCACATGAGTATTCACACAGGAGACATGCCATTTACCTGTGGTGACTGTGGGAAGTGCTTTATTCAGAAGGGGGACCTAAGAAGACATATACTGACTCACACAGGAGAGAAGCCATTTAGCTGTAATTTTTGCAGTAAAAGCTTCAATCAGAAGGGGGACCTAAGGAGGCATATACTGACTCACACAGGAGAGAAACCGTTTAGCTGTGGTGACTGTGGGAAAAGCTTCAGTCAGAAGGGGGACCTAAGGAGGCATATACTGACTCACACAGGAGAGAAACCATTTAGCTGTGGTGACTGTGGGAAAAGCTTCCGTCTCAAGGGGAACCTAACCACTCATACACTCACTCACAAAGGAGTGAAACAACATGGCTGTGCAGTCTGTGGTTTAAGATTCACTCATAAGGCTTATCTGCTGAAGCATGTGCACAAAGTCCACAAAGAAAGAAAACAGGATGAAAACTGAAAGGGAAGATAATTAGGACAAAGACGTCTGTCAGAAGATGGGAATAGAAACAAAACAGGATGTGTATAACACTCCTAGGAAAGCAAAGCAACTCTGGATCATTCATGTTCTGCGTTACAGATAAATAGATGTGTGATTCATTTACTTTTGTAAAGCCTGTGTAAATAAAATTTGATATGATTTGAACGATGCGGTAATGATCAAACAGTAATACACTATATAATGGGAATCTTGCAGATCTGAGGGGTATACTAATCAAATCAAATATATGTATAAAGCTGTTTTTTCAGCAGATGTCAAAGTGCTGTACAGAAACCCAGCCTAAAACCCCAAACAGCAAGCAATGCAGATGTAGAAGCACGGTGGCTAGTATACCCCTTTGCAGTACAAACAACAACAAAGTGGACACCCCGCCACTTTTTCGGTAAACAGCTGAGGGAGAAAGAAATGTAAAAACACTCAAATTCAGACAGATCTATGGATGGAAGGACTGGCCACTCATGAGATCAGAATGATATTTTTAACCATCTTTTGAGGCTATATAGTGTTTGTTTGCAATTACATTGTTTACAAACAATGGAGTCATGCGTTTTTGAACACCTGAGTACAGTAGTCCGGTCTCAAGATCACATATGTTTCTGTGTCAGATACGAGACAGTGGAGTAAAACAACTCAGAATTATCAGCTAACATTCAGTCAGCGCATAAAACTAATTAATCAGGCCAAATATATACACTCCTTTCTTGAAATGTTAATACAGTATCTTAACATCCTTATTATCTATTATAGACATGTTTGCGCAGTGGCGAACCTATAGGCCTTCAGTGTGTGACATGTTCGCGATTATGAAAGGACAGCAACCTAGCGCACTCATGTAGGAGAGTGCACTTTTTATAAAACACAAAGGGCCAGTGGTGTAGTGGAGGGTAAACGCAGGAATAAGCCGTAGACCCACTTTTTTCAGTGGGCATTGCGTATAGATATACTTACTTCTTAATCCCTACTGATGCGTATTAAAGTTGTGGAGTGGAAGTATACGATTTATCATGAATGTAGTACAATAAAGAAATCATGCACAAAGTAGCCTAAACAATCGCAAAGCAAGTGAAATATATTCACATGCGTGCTGCACACAGCGGAATATCATCTGCAGGCAGCAAGAGTGTTCAGCTCTCAACTGGTTTTGGCATTGAGCAGCTCACAGAAGAATGATGTTAGCTGGTAGGGTAGGAAATATGTTTCAATTTATGGTATCTACCAGTAAATGCTAACTAAGGTAACAATTGGTATGCAAACCAGGTATTGATAAAGTTTAGTCCGAAGTGTTGATTAGTAGGGTATTTGTGATGAGTTGTTTGCATCAGGAGCATAGACATTGATGGGCCTGGGTGGACAGAGGCCTACCCACTGGGGAGCCAGGCCCTGACAGGCCCACCCTATCAGATTGATGTGGTTTAAGCATTGTTGTGGACTTAGACCACATTTTTGTATTTTTTTCTATAATAAAAAAATGGGTGATTTTGAGAGTGAGAATCTGAAAAATATTTTGGAAAACATAGGATTTTCCCCACTGGGTGACTTTCCTTAGCTGGGCGGGCCATTTGGAAACTTTTTTGCAAAATGTACACTGCTCATAAAAATAAAGGGAACACTTAAACAACACAATGTAACTCCAAGTCAATCACACTTCTGTGAAATCAAACTACTCTTAGGAAGCAACACTGATTGACAATAAATTTCACATGCTGTTGTGCAAATGGAATAGACAAAAGGTGGAAATTATAGGCAATTAGCAAGACACCCCCCTCAAATAAAGGAGTGTTCTGCAGGTGGTGACCACAGACCACTTCTCAGTTCCTATGCTTCCTGGCTGATGTTTTGGTCACTTTTGAATGCTGGCGGTGCTTTCACTCTAGTGGTAGATCAAGACGGAGTCTACAACCCACACAAGTGGCTCAGGTAGTGCAGCTCATCCAGGATGGCACATCAATGCGAGCTGTGGCAAGAAGGTTTGCTGTGTCTGTCAGCGTAGTGTCCAGAGCATGGAGGCGCTACCAGGAGCAGGCCAGTACATCAGGAGATGTGGAGGAGGCCGTAGGAGGGGAACACACCAGCAGCAGGACCGCTACCTCCGCCTTTGTGCAAGGAGTAGCACTGCCAGAGCCCTGCAAAATGACCTCCAGCAGGCCACAAATTCCAAAGATTCCATCTTCACTCCTCCCTTTGTGAAAAGTGAATGTGATCAGGAAGACCCACTTTGGTCTTGACTCTTTCCCAAACACAGACTGTGGAAAACAGAGAGTGACTAAGCTAGTGGTTTTCCAACCTTTTGGCACTGTGACCCACCTAAAGAGTCTCTATAATCCCTGTGACATTCCAGATAATCAAAACAATGTGTTTACGGATTTGGAGTTCTACCTGGTAGGTTCATTGATAATTGAGTGAGATTGAGGGCATCAAGCTTAGATTGTAGGATGGCCGGGTGTTAAGCATGTCCCCATTTAGGTCACCTAGTAGCACGAGCTCAGAGATAGATGGGGGGAATCAATTCACATATGGCATCGAGGGCACAGCTGGGGGCAGAGGGAGGTCTATAGCAAGCGGCAACAGTGAGAGACTTGTTTCTGGAAAGGTGATTTTTAGAAGTAGAAGCTCCAATCGTTTGGGTACAGACTTGGATAGTAATACAGAACTCTGCAGGCTATCTTTGCAGTAGATTGCAACACCGCCCCCTTTGGCAGTTCTATCTTGGCGGAAAATGTTAAAGTTAGCGATGGAGATTTCAGGGTTTTTGGTGGTTTTCCTAAGCCAGGATTCAGACACACCTAAGACATCTGGGTTGGCAGAGTGTGTTAAAGCAGTGAGTAAAACAAACTTAGGGAGTAGGCGTCTAATGTTAACATGCATGAAACCAAGGCTTTTACGGTTACAGAAGTCAACAAATGAGTGCACCTGGGGAGTGGGAGTGGGCTAGGCACTGCAGGACTGGATTAACCTCTACATCACCAGAGGAACAGAGGAGAAGTAGGATAAGGGTACGGCTAAATGCTATACGAACTGGCCGTCTAGCACGTTCGGAAAAGAGAGTAAAAGGAGCAGGTTTCTGGGCACGATAGCATAGATTCAAGGCATAGTGTACAGACAAAGGTAAGGTAGGATGTGAGTACATTGGAGGTAAACCTAGGCATTGAGTAATGATGAGAGAGATATAGTCTCTAGAGATGTTTAAACCGGGTGATGTCATCGCAAATGTAGGAGGTGGAGTAACATGGTTGGTTAAGGCATATTGAGCAGAGCTAGAGGCTCTACAGTGAAATAAGACAGTAATCACTAACCAGGACAGTAATGGACAAGGCATATTGATATTAGAGAGAGGCATGCGTAGCCAAGTGAACATATGGGTCCAATGAGTGGTTGGGCTGACTGGGGACACGGCGATTCAGACAGTTAGCAGGCTGATGCTAACAAGCTAACAGTTAGTAGGCCGGGGCTAAACAAGCTAGCAGTTAGCAGACTGGGGCTGGCAAGCTAGCAGTTAGCAGACCGGGTTAGCAAGCAAGCAGTTAGCAGGGGCTAGCAGTTAGCAGACCGGGGCAGGCAAGCTAGCAGTTAGTAGACCGGGGCTAGCAAGTTAGCCTTTGGGGGACGTCGCGATGGGGGTACGTCTGTTTTTGCATCTTCGTCTGTGGATCATCTGTGGATCTGTTAGGGCGGTATGCAAATTGTAGTAGGTCTAGGGTTTCTAGGATAATGGTGTTGATGTGAGAAGAGTAGTATGTAAACATTATTAAAGTGACTAGTGGTCCATTATTAAAGTTACCAGTGGTTCCATGTCTATGTACATGGGGCAGCAGCCTCTAATGTGCAGGGTTGAGTAACCGGGTGGTAGCCGCTAGTGATGGCTATTTAACAGTCTGATGGCCTTGAGATAGAAGCTGTTTTTCAGTCTTTCGGTCCCAGCTTTGATGCACCTGTACTGACCTTGCCTTCTGGATGATAACGGGGGGAACAGGCAGTGGCTTGGGTGGTTGATGTCCTTGATGATCATTTGGCCTTCCTGTGACATCGGGTGCTGTAGCTGTACTGGAGGGCAGTTAGTGTGCTATCGATAATGTGTTGGGCAGACCGCACCACGCTCTGGAGAGCCCTGCGGTTGCAGGTGGTGCAGTTGCCGTACCAGAAGGAGGGTGTGATGCGTCTCATCAGATTTGAGAAGTTTGATGTGTCCTGTGTGTCTCTTTGGAACAGGGCACCCCTCAATGGGGGTAATATCTGGCGTTTCGTGGGAAGTCGATGTTGCAGGGATTGGAGTGATTGATGCGCGTCGGATGAATCGTGTGGTGAATGAAGAAAAAGTGAAGTCTGTTATTTAGTTTTTTTAATATGGAGTCTCGCCCTACTAAAGTGTAGACTACAGAGTCAAAGTATTTGTTCCAAGACCAATGCAGTGTTATCATTGTAAAGCTTTTTGACATGTTTCAAGTGTTTGCAGAAGGGAGAAGACAAGATGAAGAAGACAAGAAGACAAGTTGTGGAAAAGATCTTATCATGTGTTTTAAATGTGATGAAAATGTGACATGTTGCAATTGTGTTTGGAATGCCCAACAATGGTGAAAGAGAATGACGTGGCCAAAGTCAGGGCTGTCCAGAGTATTTCATATGCAGCAGCTGTTAAAAGGGTTTGATTGGTGCTCCTGAATAGTCCATGGTGGTGGATAGGCATTCACCGAAGGCTGCAGGGGTTTTCATTTAACAGCAGGACCCAGATATGTTAAAGGTTAAGAAGGTGGACTTTGTGGCCTTTATAGCTATGATGATTAATGGCACTGCCAGGGGGAAGAGGAACTCCAGGAAAACAGATATCATTGTGGATGCAGCAGAACGGTTCCTGGGACTGAAAGTCTTCTTGGCGGAGGAGTTGCATAGATTATTGTCTCAAGCCATACCACCCTCTCAGGTTATAGAGCTTGAGAAGGGAGATATGGAGATTGAAAGGAAGGAAGAAGTGGGAGGCTTGGGGCTTTGTTTTTGTCAATGTTTTTATTTATTGTCTTATGTTGGGTGGATTTAGTTAGTTTTTCCTATCACGTATTGGTTTTATTTTTACATTGGTTTTTTTCAACCCTGTCCAGTTGGTGGCAGTAATAAACCATTTGGATTGTAGTCTGCCATAAAACCAGCAGAAGATGAAGAAGCCAGACTAGCATGTCGACTGACCTGTATGGTGGATGGAGAAAATAAATTAACATATAAAGTTAGGATTCATGAGGTACCATGTGAGAGCTTTTGTGCACAAGCCCCTTCAGTGTCATGAATATAAAATATTTGATAATGTGTCAAGTGTGTGCAGAAGGGAAGAGTATTGTATGCCAGATAAAGTGAAATGCTGCAACTGTGGAGGTGAACATGCACCTGAATTCCTGGAGTGCCCTGTTAGGGTGAAGGAGAATGAGGTGGCGAGGGTAAGGAGTGTCCAGCGTGTCTCCTATCTGAAGGCGGTGAGAAGATTGTAAGGAAAAAGTGTTGGGGAAGAAACAAGGGTAGTAGAGCCACCACGACCAATGCTACATGTTAAAAAGGTGGTATTTGTATTATTTATTGTAATGGTCACAAACTGTACAGCACAAGCGGAGAACAAGTCTAAGAAAATTGGAATCATTGTGAAATGCAGTTGAAAGTTTGGGTCTTTGTGATTTCACACCCGAGACAGTGCAAGAAATCCCTGTGCCTGTGTAGGGATGTATTTTTTTAGTGGACTATGATTAAAGAAGTGGTATGGATTTTGTTAGTTGACGTGTTTAATTTTCTATTATGTGGTTTTCCCCCTTTCCCGCAATGTTTTTGTTGTTGTTTGTTATTCAACATCCTGTCCAGCTGGTGGCGGTAATGCGCCATTAACATTGGATGCCATTCGCCGTTAAACCCTATCAAAGAAGAAGCCATAACACCATAGAAGAAAATTTGCGTTTTTTTGTGTAGTAAAGAAAGACCCATAGACCGAACTAAATAGGCTCCCGAACTCTCATTTGACTGAACATGTCTAAACTACAGTCGTTTCGTGTGTTTTTAAATGAGCGCTTAACGGAGGCTGCTGTGGAGATTTTCGGTGCAGTTGAGAAAGCGGTAGTGGAGTACCAGGAGGAGAATGATCGGCTACGGAGAATGCTGCGAATCACACCGGAGATAAAACTATGTGGAATAGGTTCGTATGTACATCTACTGATAACTAGATACAATCCTATTCAATTATTAACATGTTTAGGCTAAAAGTGAGCACCATTTAATCCATTTTAAAGAACAGTTTATGTGTGTCTTTCAGGAAAAGCTTATTGAAATAGCTAAACTGAAAAAAAAAAATATAAATCCAACATGCAACCATTTCAAAGATTTTACTGATTTACAGATTATTTAAGGAAATAAGTCAATTGAAATAAATTCATTGGGCTCAAATCTATGGATTTCACATGACTGGGCAGGGGTACAGCCATGGGTGGGCCTTGGAGGGCATAGGCCCACCCACTTGGCAGCCAGGCCCACGCACTCAGGAGCCAGGCCCAGCTAACAGAATGTGTTTTTCCCCACAAAAGTGCTTTATTACTGACAGAAATACTTCTCAGCACCCTCCCTCAGACGATCTTGCAGGTGAAGAAGCCGGATGTGGAGGTCCTGGGCTGGTGTGGCTACAAGTGGTCTGCTGTTGTGAGGTCGTTTGAACGTACTGTCATATTCGTAAAAACGATTTTGCAGGCAACTTATGGTAGAGAAATGAACATTAAATTATCAGGCAACAGCTCTGGTGGACATTCTTGCAGTCAGCAAGCCAATTGCACACTTACTCAAAACTTGAGACCTCTGTGGCATTGTGTTGTATGGCAAAACTGCACATTTTAAAGTGGCCTTTTATTGTCCCCAGCACAAGGTGCACCTGTATAATGATCATGCTGTTTAATCAGCTTCTTGCACAGGTTGGTGGCACCTTAATTGGGGAGAACGGGCTTGCAGTAAAGGCTGGAGCGGAGTTAGTGGAATGGTAACAAATACATCAAACACATGGTTTCCATGTGTTAGATGCCATTCCATTGACTCTGTTCCAGATATGAGCCGTCCTCCCCTCAGCAGCCTCCACTGGCTTCTTGATATGCCACACCTATCAGGTGGCTGGATTATCTTGGCAAAGGAGAAATGCTCACTAACAGGGATGTAAACAAATTTGTGCACAAAATTTGAGAGAAATATGTGCGTATGGATCATTTCTGAGATTTTTTTTATTTCAGCTCATGAAACCAACACTTTACATGTTGCGTTTATATTTTTGTTTAGTGTAGTATAGCTAGCTATGCCCTTGCCTGGAAACCCGAATGAGCGTTTGAAATGAGGGTTTGAATCAGGAAAGTTTCTCTCACAACCTCTACAAGCCGGAATGTTGATTAAATTATATTTTAATGTACTTTACCGGTCGTCCGAGCGATGATGGTAGGAATGTGAGACATATCCACGGGAAAGTATAATTACATAAACTTTTCAAAGCTCTGGTAGTACTTCAGATTTCTATCACCTGAAGCATGCACAGAACCATGTAAACACGTGTACGAGCTCGGCAAGAATGCATGCGTCTCGTGCATGTATTTTTTATCTTGTGCACATGCTTCAGGTGATAGAAATCTGAACAAAATACCAGTGCTTTGAAAAGTTTCTGTAATTATACTGTCCTGTTGATATACACTGAGTGTACTGAACATTAGGAACGCCTGCTCTTTCCATGACCGACTGACCAGGTTAATCCAGGTGAAAGCTATGATCTCTTATTGATGTCACTTGTTAAATCCACTTCAATCAGTGTAGCTGAGGAGGGAGGAGACGGGTTAAAAAAAAAGATTATTAAGCCTTGAGACAATTGAGACATGGATTGTGTATGTGTGCCATTCAGAGGGTGAATGGCCAAGACAAAAGATTCAAGTGCCTTTGAAAGGGGTATAGTAGTAGGTGCCAGGCACACTGGTTTGAGTGTGTCAGGAACTGCAGCTCTGTTGGGTTTTTCACACTCAACACCAGTCTCAACGTCAACAGTGAAGAGGCGACTTTGGGATGCTGGCCTTCTAGGTAGAGGTGCAAAGAAAAAGCCATAACTCAGACTGGCCAATAAAAAGAAAATATTAAGATTGCCGAAAGACACTGGACAGAGGAACTGTGCCTAGAAGTTGACATTGAGACTGGTGTTTAACGGGTACTATTTAATGAAGCTGCCAGTTGAGGACTCTGTTTTTCAAACTAGACACTCTAATGTACTTGTCCTCTTGCTCAGTTGTTCACCGGGGCCTCCCACTCCTCTTTCTATTCTGGTTAGAGCCAGTTTGCGCTGTTCTGTGAATGGAGTAGTACACAGCCTTGTACGAGATCTAAAGTTTCTTGGCAATTTCTCGCATGAAATAGCCTTCACTTCTCACGAATAGAATGACGAGTTTCCGAAGAAAGTCCTTTGTTTCTGGCCATTTTGAGCCTGTATTCGAACCCACAAATGCTGATGCTCCAGATACTCAACTAGTCTAAAGAAGGCCAGTTTTATTGCTTCTTTAATCATGACAACAGTTTTCAGCTGTGCTAACGTAATTTCAAAGGGGTTTTCAAATGATCAATTAGCCTTTTAAAATGATAAACTTGGATTAGCTAACACAACGTGCCATTGGAACACGGGAGTGATGGTTGCTGATAATGGGCGTCTGTACGCCTATGTAGATAAAAAAATCTGCTGTTTCCAGCAACAATAGTAATTTACAACATTAACAATGTCTACACTGTATTTCTGATCAATTTGATGTTATTTTTAATTGACCAAACATGTGCTTTTCTTTCAAAAACAAGGACATTTCTAAGTGACCCTAAACTTTTGAACGGTAGTGTATGTAGATAATGCTGAATGTATTTTTTTTTTGCCTAACTTACCCCACTCTCCCCTAAGGGTTAGGGTTTAGGGTAGATATATGTCCCAAGGATCCTGAATAGCACTAACATTTTCATTTCCCCTGAACAGTCGCTGAGATTATATTTGGTTGTCAATGCAAAATAGGCTGCTTATTTAATGCTAAGCTAAACCAAGACAGAGCAATGTGGTAGTTGATTTTGAAGTTGATTAGTGACAACGGTCCAATCGATATATTTAGACTTATTTTCTTTGTGCAAAGAGAGGAACAAAATCTATTTTCCTGGTTCCATTTTCAACCAAAGTGAGTTTGGTCTAAAATACAGAGCTTCATACTACTCAACACTGCCCCCGCATCTGCACAAGGAGTTGCGCGGTCCATTTCAATATTGAGTGAAAGAAAACTCTGTAGGAGGACTATGCAAGCAACGTAGGCAGGACTGCGTACTGCAAGGGGCCAGACATTTTGTGATTTAATACCATATTCATGTACTCCCCAGGCATTTTGTGATTTAAAACCACCTTCACGTACTCCGTTGCGCTGCGTTTGCGTAAGATTCACTATACAATCAGCACTCGCCTAGCCACACTAGTGTTGACCTCATGTGGGTGCTAACGTTAACAAGCTAGCAAGCAAACTAGGTAGTGCTACCTATCAACAGCCATTGTCAGCCAATCCATTTGGGGTTGGAGGCTATGGTGAGCTTCGATTGGTCACTTGCACCGCAATATCGGGCAGGATTTGCATAACGTTCAGCTTTCCCAAACTTTTGTCCCGCCCTGTTCAGCTCACTCGCCCATGATCGGATCGCTCAACGTCACCCACCCACTCGTTTCTCTCGCTTTCCTTCCATTGAAAGTGAATGGGTGAGTTTGAGCAGAACACTTTTGTCAAGTCTTCTCAAAATTTGTCGCGTTATGGGGATGTAAATTGTTCGATTTGCTCCTACAAGTCGACTGCATGAACTTTTTCAAAAATTGTGATCGAAGGTCATGAAGTGTTGACTGCAAGTTCTTGCTGTTGCTCTCCACCAACTTCCTCTTGCAGCCTTCACCTGCATTTAGTGAGTGTATTACTATTTGCGTTGCCCCTCCCCCCCACGCTGCTGCTACTCTCTGCTATTATCTATGCATAGCCACCTTAATAACTACCTACATGTACATAATTACCTCGTCACCAGAGCCCCCGCACATTGACACGTTGACTCTGTACCGGTACCCCGTTTATAGCCCCGCTATTGTTATTTACTGCTGCTCTTTAATTATTTGTTATTCTTATGTCTTACAAAAAAAAAAGTATTTTCTTACAAGCCCTAAACCAACAATGCAGTTAAGTAAGCATTTCACTATAACGTCTACTACACCTGTTGTATTCGGCGCATGTGACAAATACAATTTGATTTGATATGGAGGTTGCACTAGACATGTTTTATTTAGACATTATAAAGAACAACTTTGATAAATCAATGGCAACACTGCCATGTTGATCTTGGTCTTACTGTTTGAAAACATCATTAGTGTTCGATAGCACGTGAATGCCTTTTTCCACCAGAAACAAGACAGGGTTAGTGTTTCCTGTGGAAAATGTCAATAGTAAGCTAGTCATCGGAATGGAATATACCCAGCCCTTGGGTTCTCAACTATAGGTATGGACCACACTAGCTACGGCTTGTAACGCAGTATGTGATGGCTCCATAGTCAACCTTACTTACGGCTTAGCTAATGGAAAACGCAGCTATATATACACTGCATTACCAAAGGAATGTGGACACCTGCTTGTTGAACATCTCATTCCAAAATCATTGGCATTAATATGGAGTTGGTCCCCCATTTGCTGCTATAACAGCCTTCACTATTCTGGGAAGGCTTTCCACTAGATGTCGGGACATTGCTGCGGATACTTGCTTCGATTCAGCCACAAGAGCATTAGTGAGGTCAGGGCTCTGTGCAGGCCAGTCAAGTTCTTCCACACCGATCTCGACAGACCATTTCTGTATGGACCTCGCTTTGTGCATAGGAGAATTGTCATGCTGAAACAGGAAAGGGCCTTCCCCAAACTGTTGCCACAAAGTTGGAAGCACAGAATTGTCTAGAATGTCATTGTATGCTGGAGCGTTAAGATTTCCCTTCACTGGAACTAAAGGGCCTAGCCCAGACCGTTATTCCTCATCCACCAAACTTTACAGTTGGAACTATGTATTGGGGCAGGTAGCATACTCCTGGCATCCGCCATACCCAGATTTGTCCGTCAGACTGCCAGATGGTGGAGTGTGATTAATCACTCCAGAGACCGCGTTTACACTGCTCCAGAGTCCAATGGCGGTGAACTTTACGCCACGCCGACGCTTGGCATTGCGCATGGTGATCTTAGGCTTGTGTGTGGCTGCTTGGCCATAGAAACCCATTTTATGAAGCTCCGGACAAACAGTTCTTGTGCTGATGTTGCTTCCAGAGGCAGTTTGGAACTCGGTAGGCGCTTCAGCACTCGGCGGTCCGGTTCTGTGAGCTTGTGTGGCCTATCACTTTGCGGCTGAGCCATTGTTGCTCCTAGACGTTGCCACTTCACAATAAAAGCGCTAACATTTTTCCGGGGCAGCTTTAGCAGGGCAGAAATTTTATGAACTAACTTGTTGGAAAGGTGGCATCCTATGATGGTGCCACGTTAAGTCACTGAGATCTTCAGTAAGGCCATTCTACTGTCAATGTTTGTCTATGGAGAATGCATGCTCGATTTTATACACAGCAACTGGTGTGTCAGCAACTGGTGTGGCTGAAATAGCCGAATCCACTAATTTGAAGGGGTGTCCACATACTTTTGTGTATATATAGTGTACATATAACTATACATATGATGTGAAAATTATACCAATATAGACGTAATTATATGCCTCACATAAGTGATCTGGCAGGATGGGGGCTACACAGTTGTTACAGTACACATTTGATAGCATTTTACAGGAACATGAAGGCTAATGTAACACTTATTTTATTAAAAGGTTCTTCTGGCCTTGATGACGCCAAGAAGATCTACAACTACCGCCACTCAAGATTTTTGGGGGGGATATTCCAAATCAAATAGCTAAATGGTCCTTGGTATGACCTTCTTAAAACAATTCATATATCTTAGTAGAAACCCCCCTCCCCTAGCGTAGGCAGGACTTAGACTCTTATGGGTTAAACTAACCTGGTCTTGGCGATACTTTCTTCGGTGGAAGTGCAACACTATTTGGCTGGCAGCCAGACAAGTAAATGAGCTTACAATGAAAAAGCAAGGTCTTTTTTGCATAAACGATGCATGGCCATCTGATTTCTGTATCATCCATTTCCTTATGTTTTGCTCTGTGTTAACGTGGCCCCTAAGTTTAACTTGCTAGTTATCTATGTAAGTGGCTGAATTAATAAGGTGATGGCATCTTATTGTGTTAGCTTTCTGCCGTCAAAGCCCTTTGGATGAGTTATCTGTACTGCTGCCACTGCAACATGATTTTCTTGCATTTCTTTCTCCTCCGTTCTCGGCCCATCTGCTCCTCTCCCATCTTTTCCGAGCAGGCAGGCCCTTTGCCCTAGCGACTCCAGACTCCACACAGATACAGCGTGTACACATGCTGCTCCAGAGCCAGTACTTTTCATCCTTAAGACAAGCATGTTTTTGAAACTTTGTTTATTTGCACAATGTCTCTTGTTCACATTTGCTTGTAAATATCCAAACTCACTAAAAATGACATTTGGTAGCTCCTATCTATATATGTATAACTTTATGAGCTGGATTGTCTTTGCAATTAGTTTATTTTCGTTTGCGCTCGTTAGCATATTTTGCAAGCAGCCTCAATTTGAAATTCACACATTTTGTTAGTGTTCTGGTAATAGACGCCAAATGGTATCTTGTGCGTTTTTTTGGTGCCCACTTGTGTACAACGGTAATACCGTAAATTCTGGGATGAGAGAAGGATGGTATGAAAATCTGGATACCGCCCAACCCTAGAACATGCAAAAACTCAACACTTTAATTTGGTCTGTATTGCTTCATTACCATCTCCTCTTTATAACTAACACTGGGGGACAGCTGTGAGTGGAAAAACAAGCACTGTCCAAAATTCATGCAATTTCCTACTTAAACTTTTCAAATAAAGCCTAAACATACAGGTCTTAAAGGTCCAATGCAGCTGTTTTTATCTGTTGTCTACGTTTCTACCATAGCATTTTTATTGGATGGGGTTGCTAGCCCCAAGCCCAGCTGTCTGCCATTTCTGGTTTTGACGTTGATCTGTTAGTCCCCTGCCCTAGCCTTTTGACCTCAATGGTAGTGGATTGCAGTCTCATACCACATGATACCAGACGGGCTTCCGGTTGTGTACAAGCTGGCACATCAAGTCCTGCTACTGTGTAGTAACGGCTACAACAGAATGCTGTCAGAATATGCTGGTTTTGGAGTTAGCGGTTCATACCAGCAGCCCGAGACGGAGACAGTGGGTAGAGTAAGTTCAAATGAAATGTTATTCAACATTTACGAGGGATGTGTAGGTTTTCATCAATACAAATATATATGTGACGACGTTGACCATGGGACAGCATAGGAACGTCGGGGATTAGACCGTTTCTAATCCCCGACGTTCCTAATCCCCGACGTTCCTATCTAAGAACAATTTATCCTTGATTGCGGTACAGTTTTGGAAACTTTGAATGCGCAACTTAATTGTCATAAAATAACTATACAAAAGATTGAAGCAAAGTTTGTGTTCCCTTACCTGTTTCCATTAGCTCAGGAAGTGTCGTAGTTTACGTCATTAGACATGGTGTGTTTCATAGTAGGCATGTGAACTGGCTATAGGCCCAGGGCTTGTGCGACTGAGAGCAAATAGTCCGCTATCTACCTTTAGGCACGTCTAAAGGCTGTATAGATCATAGAGATCTATAATTCACCTGTATGATTCAAGTGTTCTAATTCATTCTGCTCTTCCTCTCCTTCCCTCCAGGCTCCCTGCAGCTCTCTCTTGCTGTCTCTGAAGAGGCAGTTCCCCCTGAACAGCAGCACTGTGAGCAGGAGTGGAGCCACAGTCTGGGGCAGGAGGACCCAAAGCCCACACAGATTAAAGAGGAACAGGAGGAACTCTGGACCAGTCAGGAGGAAGAACAGCTTCAAGGGCTGGAGCCTGATATCATAGAGTTCAAATTCACTCCTTCCTGTGTGAAAAGTGAATGTGATCAGGAGGTCTCACTTCAGTCCTTAACTCTTCCCCTGACCCAGACTGTGGAGAACAGAGAGCTTGACTCCACACCAGTGGATCTCAAACCTTGTGGCACTGTTACCAACTTAAAGGGTCTCGACATTCCTTGTGACCGTCCAAGTAATCAAAACAATGCCTCTGGCCACAGCTCAGCCGTAAGCAGCCACCCAGTAGGACTTTACAGCAGCCCACCAATGGATGCCAACGCACCATCGGGGGAACACCGCTCTAAACCCAGCACCACATCTATACTTATTCACTGCTGCAATGACTGTGGTGAAACATTTGCTCTGAAAGCTGACCTGCAGAGACATTTGACTCACCCCAAGAAGAGACCCAGTGAATGCCGCTTATGCAAAAAACACTACAACTCCACCTGTAAACTGAAGGCCCATGTTCGACTCTGTCAGGGTGGGAAACCCTGCCTTGTTTGTGGTGAGACCTTCAAATACAAAGGAGATCTGTCCAGGCACATGAAGACTCACAAAGGGGAGAAACCATTCAGCTGTAGTGACTGTGGGAAAAGTTTCAATCGCAAAGAGTACCTAACCGAACATATACGGACTCACACAGGAGAGAAACCATTTAGCTGTGGTGTCTGTGGGAAAACCTTCAGTCAAAGGGGAGCCCTAGGGAGGCATATACGGACTCATACAGGAGAGAAACCGTTTAGCTGTGGCGACTGTGGGAAAAGATTCAGGCAGAAGGGTGACCTAGGGAAGCATATGTTGACTCACACAGGAGAGAAAATATTTAGCTGTGGTGACTGTGGGAAATGTTTCAGTCGCAAGCATACGAACTGATCATATACCGACTCACACAGGAGAGAAACCATTTAACTGTCGAGACTGAAGGGTGACCTAAGGAGGCATATATTGACTCACACGCGTGATAAGCACACTGTTGCTCAGTTTGTGGTAGAACATTCATTCGTAAGGCTCATCTGCTGAAACACGTGAATAACGTCCACAAAAGAAAGAAGTCAGGACAAAAGCGGAAAGAAAGAAAATGAAGACATAACGTCTTCTGTCAGATGGGAATAAAAGTTCAAGTTTTTGTCATGTGCACAGGATAAGAAAAAAAGAAGAAACCACGCACACTGCTCTTGCTAGAAACCACGCACACTGCTCATTTCCCTTTTTATTAAGCTTTACGTACGTATCGGCCTCAAGGCCTTCGTTAGAGCTTTGAGGCCGGTACGTAAAGCTTAATAAAGAGCAGTGGTACTAGCAAGAGCAGTGTGCGGGTTTCTTCTTTTTTTCTCATCTTATTCAACTGTCACCATGCACCTGCAACAAAGATGGCGCAGATGTGCGAGTGCCTTTTTTGAATTTTAAGTGCACAGGATCTACATGGTGTACAATAAAATGCTTACTTGCAGGTTCACCTCTTGACAATGCAACAACAATAGAACACAAGTATGACAATAATGCAAATAAAGGCTCAGTTGAATAACAATAGAATAAAATGAATATAAATACAAGGAGGCCACTCAAACAAATTTACAGTAGAGTATTTACACGTGTGTTAGGGGAGGGGAATGTGGAGAGCAAAGTGTTGAATTGTGCAATAGTTAAGCAATAATAAGTAGATGTTTAGTAGCAGCAGTCATGGTGTACGTGTGTGAGTGCATGTGTGCCAAGGTGTGGAGAGTCGGTGCAAAGGAGCTGTTGGTGTGCAGGTGGTCAGTGCCAGTTCAGGCGTTGTGGGTCGAAACTGTCTCTGAGCCTGGCGGTCCGAGACACAACGCTCTGATACCGTCTGCCCGACATTAAGGGAGTGAACAGTCAGTGGCTGGGATGTGTGCGGTCCTTGATAATATTACGGGCCTTTCTCGGGCACTGCTTGGGGAAAACGCCCCGTATGGGTGGGACCACGGTCCCAGTGATGGACTGGGCCTTGACCAGATTGGTGGTGGTTGACCGTTGTGAAAAAAGTACTACTTAATTACTACACAAAACATATTTGTGCAGTAGTGACTATGTAGAGACTTGTAGGAGTTGTGTAGTTGATGCACTATTCAAGATACACAAGTAGGGTGCAATAGAAAAACACTAGTGTTTCCTGTAGTAATCAGGTAGATTTTTTACAACTTGTTGATTAGTAAATAAGTAGTCAAAGTACTATAGATTCACTACAAAAGCTTTTCAATAGTCAGAGCTTCTAGTGCTTGTTTGTATAGTGAATAAGTAGTTACAAAACTTCAGCCAGACTACACCGGCTTTTCAGTATTGATCAGGGCCCGGTTTCCCAGCGTTGGAACTTAGCGTTGGAACTTAGGCGTAACGACAGATGTCACACCCGTTTCCCAAAATGCCATGCAGTGCACTCTTTTACGAAGTGACACTTAACTGTCACTACAGGAGCTCTCCCGTGCTGAAAATGATTCCAGAATATAGGCTAAAGAGCTCACTGTAGCTGTTAAATGATTTATGCCTATTTGAAGTATAATTTTTTTTTTTTATCACTTTATTTTTTACACAGTACAGTTTTCCCATCAAGAGAAGAACTGTTCTGTAGCTTAGTATGTATTTAAGTGTTTGTATTATACGTTTTCCATGTGTCATGTAGTCTTAAGTGTTTTCTCGTGCTATTTTGTATGCTATGTTTGATTATGTCAATTCTGCATTTCTTCAGTTTGTGTAACTGAACAAGAACGAGTAAAGCCAAAGTCGTTCACTCGTTCGCCATTTAGAAAATATCAAGGTGACCTAAAAATAGGCTTTGATAACAGTGTTTTTTTGTAATTGCTCAACAAACCATTGTAGCCTAATGGCAGGCAGTAATTGGGCTTCAAGTAGGTCTACAGATATTCTATAATAAAACATGAAGTAGCAAGTTAAGCGACGTTGTCATAGACCTAATAGGTTGACCTTAAGCTTATTGGTTAAGCTACAGTGAAATGTGTGAGCTTTTAGAAAACAGTACACTATAGCCCTAATAGATACGAATGTTGGAGCGGCTCAGATGTAACCCGATGGCTTACTACTAGGTAGGTCTATTGATGACATCCCTTCCATGCATGTCCTAACGGTCTTAGCTGTTAGCCGTTGTCAGAGATGTATTGTGTTTAGCCTAGCTGTTTGCTAGCCCCATTTGAAATGTAGAAATGCATCCTCTGTTTTCATTATGCTAGCTAATAACGATGTGTTTTGTATGCAAATGTACAGTAAGCTCATAAGTATACTCACACATTCTACTTACCTATTTTGACCTGTTGCGAAGGAGGCCCTCGACATGACTAGAGGCCATTGTTGGTAGGATTAACATTGTTTATCATATTTTTTTCTTATTTGACTTCTGTTAGCAGATCATTGATAATGGCTTATAATTGGTTGTTTCGTGTGCATGTCTTTTAATAGAAAATAAAATATAAACTCTGTGGATGTGGAAAGCTGATGTTCTCCTGAGTAGAATGACACAATGTACAGGAAATTGTGTACGATGCAATATGTATGTCCATTATGAAAAACCTACTTCGTTTAAGCTAAGGGCCGCAGAATGAGCAGTGATGCTCCTTGGGTTGTACACTGTGGATTTGGAAACTAGCGGTGCTCCTGAGTAGAATGGGCCCCCCTTTTACTGCAACACAGTGTACAGGAAATTGTGTGCTACGGAGCAGTATGTCCAATATTAAAAACTTAGTGAACTTCGTACAATGCGGATGGGCTAATTAACAATAGGATTTAAGTGTTTTCCAAAGTTGATTATTATAATATTGTTATTACTATTATTAATAGTAGCATTAAATGTTTTGTTATATTACCATGATAATTATCTACAATAAAAATCATTACTTTTAATGTTGTTAGTCCTAACAATGTCAATGCTATATTATTTGTGCTTTAAAGGAGATTAATTTATCATTATTCAACAAAATGAAGAAAAAAATAACTGCTTACATTTCTTCCCTAAATGTTATACATTTCGACCATTTGTATTTTTCACCATTGCGGGACTTTTATTTTGGAGGAAAATCGCTGAGGTCATGGTCTTGATTCTTGCTGGCGGAACGGAGGGGCTATAGAGACTGCTGCGGACTACGCCAGAGAGAGAACTGTGGAATAGGTGTGTATGTAGATCTACTGATCGCTAGCTATAGTTCTACTCTATTAATAAACTGTTTAGGCTAACAGTGATCACTATTTCATCCATTTTACAGAGCAGTTTTTTAAATAACATTTAAATGTCACAAAAAAGAATATCGACATAATATACGCTAGTTTGCTGAGAAATCTCAACTCTACACATACAATGGAGAACGTGTGTGTCGTGAACAACACAAGTGAAATCAACGGTTCATCTTCAAAATTAAAGTCCCCGATTTGAAATGGATGAAAATAGTGGAATCATGCCACAATTGGACAAGGTTGGAATGTTACATAAATTGAACAAAAGACAATTTAGTTAATTAACAAAAAAAATGTAATCTGTTGAAATCGCACTGTGGATGTATAGACTTCAGAATTGCATTGGGGGCATACTTACAGTGCCTTCAGAAAGTATTCACACCCTTTGACTTTTTCCACATTTTGTTGTGTTACAGCCTGAATTTAAAATGGATTACAATTATATATTTTTTTGTCTGACCTACACACAATACCCCATAATGTCAAAGTGGAATTATGTTTTTAGAAATGTTTGCAAATGTATAAAATATTAAAAGCTGAAATGTCAATAAGTACTCATTTGTTATGGCAATTCACTGATCGACTTAGGCATCTTTCAGATAATTGGTCAGAAGTAAACATTTGCTTAACAAGTCACAGAAGTTGCATGGACTGACTCCGTGTGCAATAATAGTATTTAACATGAAAACTCTTTAGAATTGTAATCTGTGGGTGTCACTGAGTAGACCGAGTACCCCCTTTCATGGACCCAATATCCATAGGTAAGGCTGTACATAGAAATATGAATGTTCAATAGACATAGGTTGACTGGTGAGCTTAATGTTGCTCATTTCGTAGTGGATTCAGAGTCCTGCCACATCGCTAATATTTGTGTAAACTCTTTAGAATTGTAATATGCGGGTGTCACCGAGTAGGCTGATACCCCATTTCATTGACTTAAGATCCATAGGTAAGGCAGTAGATTGCAATATGAATGTCCAATATGCACAATAGACTGAATCGTGAGGTAAAGTCCCACAATAAGAGCTATGACGCTAATATTTCTGAAAACTATTTACAGTTGTGCATTGTTGGTGTTACTGAGTAGGCTGATACCCCTTTTAATGGAGATATGATCCATAGGTAAGGCTGTACATTGCAATATAAGTATGCTTCCATTGCAATTCTGAAGTCTATACATCCACAGTGTGATTTCAACAGATTTTTACTTTGTGTCAAATTAACTCATTATTGTCTTGCTGAATTTATATAACAACATTCCAACCTTGTTTAGCATTATCTAGTCCAATTGTTATATGATTCCACTATTTTTTTTTCCGTTTGCAGCAGTTTCAATAGGGGACTTATTTCGAAGGCGAACCGCCAATTCCACTATTGTTGCTCATGCTAATGTTGCTCACAACACACTGGTCAAGGGAGTTGAGTGGCAACGATTGTGGGTGGACTGGATCTCTGACGACATCAAGTCGATTTCAGTCGATGCTTGTAAAAATGTACAATTTTAAATCCTTATCATGTACCTATGTTTGTCCTGTGTAAAGTCTGGCCTTTGTTTGCTGAAATTCATACTTTTTAAACCTTTAACTACTTTGCTAGCATGTTACCTAACCCTCACCTTAACCCCTAAATCTAACCCTAACCCCTAACCTAGCTAACGTCAGCCACCTAGCTAGACTAGCTAACGTTAGCCACAACAAATGTACCGTAATGTACACGAATGCGTTATGAAGAATGAAAATCCTACAATACACATGAAATGCGTAGTTGTGTGAAATTGTGTTATACTTCTTGTGTGCCTGTCATGAATTTTGAATAAGTAGGCTAATTCGTGTCGATTTCTCAATAAGCTGTGAAGTATATTTTCACCCCCTGCTTGTACAGCATGTGTGAAATTCACTGCTGTTATCCACTGTATGAGAGTATGTGGGTTTATGACCAATTGTTTTCTAGAAAATGTTTCCAATTCATCCATGACTTGACTCATCTCTTCAGTAGGTCCTATGATTGAGTGTAGTCTGGCCCAGGGGTGCGAAGGTGAATGGCAAGGCACTGGAGTGACGAACCACCAATGCTGTCTCTGCCTGCCCGGTTCCCCTTTCTCCACTGGGATTCTCTGCCTCTGACCCTATTACTGAGTCACTGGAGTGCTCATGCTCTCCAATGCCGTCCCTAGGAGGGGTGCATCACGTTGTGCCAAGCTTTTTTTTAGAGCCACTGACTTGATCTTTCTGTCCGGTTTTACGCCCCTTCGGGTTCGTGCGGTGGGGGAGATCTCATGGGCTATTCTCGGCCTTGTCTCAGAATAGTACGTTAGTGGTCTGTTGATATCCCTTTGGTGGTGTGCGGGCTGTGCTTTGTCAAAGTGGTAGGGGTTATGTCCTGCCTGGTTGGCCTTTCTGGGGGGGACCCCCCGTCTCAGTCTCCGGTATCTATGCTGCAATAGTCTATGTGCCGGGGGGCTATGCTCAGTCTGTCCTATCTGGTGTAATTATCCTGTCTTATCTGGTGTCCTGTGTGATCTGAGGACCATGCCTCAGGAGTACCTGGCCTGAGGACTCGTGGATGTCCCCATCCCCAGTCCATCTGGTCGTGCTGCTAATCCAGTTTCTGCTGTTCTGTCTGCAGCTATGGAACCCTGACCTGTTCACTGGACGTGCTACCTTGTACCGGACCTGCTGTTTCGACCCTCTCTCTTCCTCCCTCTCTCTCTTTCTCTCACTACCGTACCTGCTATGAAAAGCCATCTGATATTAACTCTTGAGGTGCAGAGCTGTTGCCACCTCTATAACCACTGTGATTATTATTTGACCCTGTTGGTCATCTATGAACGTTTGAACATCTTGAAGAACGTTCTGGCCTTAATGGCCATGTACTCTTATAATCTCAGCCAGAATAGAGACTTCAGAGTCTGGTTCCACTCTAGGTTTCTTCCTATGTTCCTGCCTTTCTAGGGAGCTTTTCCAAGCCACTGTGCTTCTACATCTGCATTGCTTGCTCTTCTGGGTTTTATGCTAGGTGTCTGTATATCACTTTGACAACTGCTTATGCTTAAATGTCTTTCCCTGCCATTTTTTCCAGCAATGTATGTTTATCTTTGTTTCAATGGGACACAATGCAGATAGCCCGGTTAGCCAATGTACAAGAGCACTGGTTGGTCGGCCCAATTGAGGTAGTATGTACATGAATGTATAGTTAAAGTGACTATGCATATATGATAAACAGAGAGTAGCAGCAGCGTAAAAGAGGGGTTGGAGGGGGGAAATAGTCCGGGTAGCCATTTGATTACCTGTTCAGGAGTCTTATGGCTATGGGGTAAAAACTGTTGAGAAGCATTTTTGTCCTAGACTTGGCACTCCGGTACCGCTTGCTGTGCGGTAGTAGAGAGAACAGTCCATGACTGGGGTGGCTGGTGTCTTTGACAATTTTTAGGGCCTGACAACGCCTGGTGTAGAGGTTCTGGATGGCAGGCAGCTTAGCCCCAGTGATGTACTGGGCCGTACGCACTACCCTCTGTAGTGCCTTGCAGTCGGAGGCCGAGCAATTGCCGTACCAGGCAGTGATGCAACCAGTCAGGATGCTCTCGATGTTGCAGCTGTAGAACCTTTTGAGGATCTCAGGACCCATGCCAAATCTTTTTAGTTTCCTGAGGGGGAATAGGCTTTGTCGTGCCCTCTTCACGACTGTCCTGGTGTGTTTGGACCATTCTAGTTTGTTGTTGATGTGGACACCAAGGAACTTGAAGCTCTCAACCGGCTCCACTACAGCCCCATCGATGAGAATGGGGGAGTGCTCGGTCCACCTTTTCCACCTTCACCTTTTCCTGTAGTCCACAATCGGCCATGCAGTCGTGGGTGAACAGTGAGTATAGGAGGGGACTGAGCACGCAGCCTTGAGGCGCCCACGTGTTGAGGATCAGCGTGGTGGATGTGTTGTTCCCGACACTTACCACCTTGGTGCGGCCCGTCAGGAAGTCCAGGATCCAGTTGTAGAGGGAGGTGTTTAGTCCCAGGGTCCATAGCTTAGTGATGAGCTTTGAGGGCACTATGCTGTTGAATGCTGAGCTGTAGTCAATTAATAGCATTCTCACATAGGTGTTCCTTTTGTACAGGTGGGAAAGGGCAGTGTGGAGTGTAATAGAGATTGCATCATCTGTGGATCTGTTGGTGTGGTATGCAAATTGGAGTGGGTCTAGGGTTTCTGGGATAATGGTGTTGATGTGAGCCATGACCAGCCTTTCAAAGCATTTCATGGCTACAGACGTGAGTGCTACGGGTCGGTAGTTATCTAGGCAGGTTACCTTAGTGTTCTTGGGCACAGGGACTATGGTTGTCTGCTTGAAACATGTTGGTATTACAGACAGACAGGGAGAGGTTGAAAATGTCAGTGAAAACACTTGCCAGTTGGTCAGTGCATGCTCGCAGTACACATCCTGGTAATCCGTCTGGCCTTGTGAATGTTGACCTGTTTAAAGGTCTTACTCACATCAGCTGCGGAGAGCGTGATCACACAGTTGTCCGGAACAGCTGATGCTCTCATGCATGTTTCATTGTTACTTGCCTCGAAGCGAGTATAGAAGTTATTTAGCTCGCCTGTTAGGCTTGTGTCACTGGGCAGCTTTCGGCTGTGCTTCCCTTTGTAGTCTGTAATAGTTTGCAAGCCCTGCCACATCCGACGAGCGTCGGAGCTGGTGTAGTACTATTCGACCTTAGTCCTGTATTGACGCTTTGCCTCTTTGATGGTTCATCGGAGGACATAGCAGGATTTATTTTTAAGCTTCTGGGTTAGAGTCCCGCTCCTTAAAAGCGGCAGCTCTGGCCTTTAGGTCAGTACGAATGTTGCCTGTAATCCATGGCTTCTGGTTGGGGTATGTACGTACAGTCACTGCGGGTACGATGTTCTCTATGCACTTATTGATAAAGCCTGTGACTGATGTGGTGTACTCCTCAATGCCATCGGAAGAATCCCAGAACATATTCCAGTCTGTGCCAGCAAAACAGTCCTGTAGTTTAGCATCTGCTTCATTGCTAAACTTGACACCAAGAACATTCCCCTTTTACAGGTTAAGGATGCAACATTTTACATATATGGAAAAGAATAATGAAAATCAAATAAGAATCTTCTATGGCAGAAGAAGATTGCTTATTAGATTTTTGTACAAATAATATAATATGGATCTGGTACAATTTTGTATGTCAGTGATGTATTTGTATGTGTTAACTTATATGCCTCACAGTGCCTTCAGAAAGTATTCATACCCCTTAGCTTATTCCAAATGTTGTGTTATAGCCTGATTTCAAAATTGATATTTTTTCTCACCTATCTACACCCAATACTCCATAATGACGAAGTGAAAATGTTTCTCGAAATTTTTGGTAATTTATTGAAAATGAAATACAGTATCTAATTTACATAAGTATTCCCACCCCTGGGTCAATACATGTTAGAATCACCTTCTGGCAGCGATTATAGCTGTGATTCTTTCTGGGTACCTCTCCAAAATCTTTGTACACCTGGAATGAACAATATTTGCATATTATAATTTTTTTAATTCTTCAAGCTCTGTCAAGTTGATTGTTGATTGTTGATCATTGCTAGACTGTCACGTCGTAATGATGAGACCAAGGCACAGCATGCATAGAGTTCCACATAATTTTAATAAAGAGAAACTCACAAAACAATAAAGAACAAACAAACGTGAAGCTACTGGAGTGCACAAAGGCAACTTACTGTAGGCAAGATCCCACAACTAACAATGGGGAAAATGGCTACCTAAATATGATCCCCAATCAGAGACAACGATAAACAGCTGTCTCTGATTGGGAACCATATCAGGCCAACATAGACATACAAACACCTAGATGACCCACCCTAGTCACTATCACGCCCCAACCAACACAAAGAAAAACATGACATAGACAGCCCTTTTCAGGTCTTGCCATAGATTTTCAAGCAGGTTTAAGTCAAAACTGTAACTCGGCCACTCAGGAACATTCAATGTCATCTTGGTAAGCAACTCCACTGTATATTTGGCATTTTGTTTTAGGTTATTGTTGTGCTGAAAGGTAAATGTGTCTCCCAGTGTCTGTTGGAAAGAAGACTGAACCAGGTATCCTCTAGGATTTTGCCTGTTGTTCGCTCTATTCCATTTTTATTTATCCTAAAAAAAACTCCCTGGTCATTGCCGATGACAAGCATATCCATAACATAATGCAGCCACCACCATGATTGAAAATATGAAGTACTCAGTGATATGTTGTGTTGGATTTCCCCCAAACATAAAGCTTTGTATTCAGGACAAAGTTAATTTCGTTGCCACATTTTACCTTAGTGCCTTATTGCAAACAGGATGCATGTTTTGGAATATTTGTATGCTTTTTTTATTTATTTATTTTACTCCCTTTTTTTCCCCAATTTCATGGTATCCAATTGTTAGTAGTTACTATCTTGTCTCATCGCTACAACTCCCGTACGGGCTCGGGAGAGACGAAGGGTGAAAGCCATGCGTCCTCCGAAACACAACCCAACCAAGCCGCACTGCTTTTTAACACAGCGCGCATCCAACCCGGAAGCCAGCCGCACCAATGTGTCGGAGGAAACACCGTGCACCTGGCGACCTTGGTTAGCGTGCACTGCGCCCGGCCCACCACAGGAGTCGCTGGTGCGCGATGAGACAAGGATATCCCTACCGGCCAAACCCTCCCTAACGACGCTAGGCCAATTGTGCGTCGCCCCACGGACCTCCCGGTCGCGGCCGACTGCGACAGAGCCTGGGCGCAAACCCAGAGTCTCTGGTGGCACAGCTAGCGCTGCGATGCAGTGCCTTAGACCACTGCGCCACCTTGGAGGCCTGGAATATTTGAATTCTGTATAGGCTTCCTTCTTTTCACTCTGTCATTTAGGTCAGTATTGTGGAGTAACTACAATGTTGTTGATCCATCAGTTTTCTCCTATCACAGCCATTAAACTCTGTAACTGTTGTAAAGTCATCATTGGCCTCATGGTGAAATCCCTGAGCGTTTTCCTTCCTCTCTGGCAACTGAGTTAGGAAGGACACCTGTATCTTTGTAGTGACTTGGTGTATTGATACAACATCGAAGGTGTAGTTAACTTCACCATGCACAAAGAGATTTTCAATGTCTGCTATTTTAATTTTGACTCATTTACCAATAAGTGCCCTTCTTTGTAAGACATTGGACAACATCCCTGGTCTTTGTGGTTGAATCTGTGTTTGAAATTCACTGCTCGACTTAGGGACTTTACAGATGGGGTACAGAGATGAGGTAGTCGTTTAAAAATCATGAGAGAATGCCAAGAGTTTGCAAAGCTGTCATCAAGGATAAGGGTGGCTACTTTCAAGAATCTCAAATATAAAATATATGTTGATTTGTTTAACACTCTTTTGGTTACTACATGATTCCATGTGTGATAGTTCATAGTTTTGATGTCTTCACTATTATTCTACAATGTAGAAAATAGCAAAAATAAAGAAAAACCCTTGAATGAGTAGGTGCGTCCAAACTTTTGACTGGTACTGTATTTTGGACCATTTTCAATGATGTTGACTACTTTAACCTCTTCTTCCCTATAACCGCTCGACCAATCAGCAAAGGATGTGGTATATAGAATGTCCCCATGTCTTCTAACGCAATTTTTTCCAGCACTCTAGCTCAAACAGTATGGCCGCTATGAGCCAATGAGCTTGAATTAATGTTTTTTCCTGTCCAACAACGTCATGTTTGCAACATATGTACCAAGTTTTGTTACAATACGAATATCCGTGACTGATTTATATGCATTTATATGCCAGACCACTCCCATTAATGCTTATTGATTAATAGTGGCCATGTTGTTATAGGGACTAGTTTGGAAAATATTGCATTGAGAGACCTTTGTCCATACAGTAGATGCCACATATTGTTTTGTGCAGTAGCATTTGAGGAGTAGAGTTTTGAGTGGTTTTCACAAAATTCTAAATGGCAGAATATCCATCATGGCGTATCTTACTCTTATGCAACTTTTTATTTTCCTTGGCCTTATTATTTGAATTGTTTGCCAAATTGTCAGAACCGTAATAATAATAATAATAATGAATGCCAACAAACAGCTTCACTGCTGAACCCCAAAAAATACAATATTTGTATATACATTTTCAGGTATAAGTTTCCATGGTTAAGGCTATGAGGCACCTACTGAACAGCTGATTTATATACAGCTATGCCTTTGGTATCCCATCCAAGACTTTAACCAAGCTCGGCTTTGATATTTGCCGCTGACTACTATCAATGTTATTGTGAGAACGATTGTTGAGAGATCTCCGCTTAATAACTAAATAGATTCACTGCTGCGATCAGTCCTCCTCCTGTCCTCCTCCTCTCCTTCTTCGCTTCTCTTGTCCTCCTCTCCTCCCCTTCCCCTCCTACTCTTCTCCCCCTCTTTCTTCTTTCCCCCTTCCTCCTCCAGCTGCTCCTCCTCGTGGAGGACTTTGCTTATTTTTTCAATAAGTGTCACATTGCATGTGTCAATGATGTCAGACAGTGGGATGCAAGTGCTGACATTCTTATGTCGCATGTATGAGACCTTAGAAAGCTCAGCTTACATGTCTCTTGTATGTTTTTTACACAATACATGCAACATTTCTGTTATGTCTGAATATTTAACCACCCATGTAAATCAGATATTACAAGAATCTACACTAATTGTCTGCCATATATTTTACTTACAAGTTCCATGTAGAATACATAAGAATCTTGTTGAATTCTTCGATATCTTTTACATATGCGCATTGCTGCAAAGTCAATACATACAGTACCTAAAACATGCAAGGAGACATGCATGGAGACTTTCTTTGCAACTTGCACTGGTATCGCTGAGACAGACCGTTTCATCTGAAAATGTCTTTATCACAGCACAGTATTTAATAAAGGAAATAAGCACAGTATTGGAACGCTTTATAGATGGCACCTTATTAAGGTAAAGTGTAACCAAGATCATGACATCAAGATAAGTGTGACATGTGTCATGTAATTGTGATTAGTTCCAGGTGTTGCCTGTGAGTGTGGGGTTTTGTGTATAAATGCCCAGTGATGGGGTTTTGTGTATAAATGCCCAGTGATGGGGTTTTGTGTATAAATGCCCAGTTATTCCCTGTGTTCGGCAGATCCCTTTTTTATCCGTGTAGCCTTTAGGTTGGTGTGCTCTGGAAGGATGAGAGCAAGGATGGGACAGTGTGGCTTCATCCAAATCCAGTGGAAATGTGTAAGTGTGCTTGCGGACTGAGTGCCCATCTCCCTCCAGATCCACTCTCGGTCTTCCTGAGCAGGCCTTCCTCAACTATGCACTTTTGTAATTGTTATTGAAAGCCGATATTGAATCTAACTATTGGATAGCTTGTTGTTCAAGGGACAGCGCTGAAGATCGTGTTTGATATGTGCAGACCGCTCCGATTATCGATTGTTGATTATTTATGGTGACATTGACCTCATTGCTGCAACAGAAAATAAAAATGATAATGTCTCATCATGTCCACGCTTCACCTTTGATGTGAAGAACCTGTGTTTTGTTCATGTTTCGTTGCATTTAATAGGTATCTGAGTGCCTCACCTCGTTAAACAAAGTGACGTAGCGGCTACAAACTTCAACCTGTTACACAAGGTCATGAAAATGTTATCCCCAAAACCACACCAAGAGCATTCAAAAGAGCAAAGCAACATGAACCACGTATATATGGTGGTAATGTCCTAATTCGAGTGAGTATTATCAAGGAGTAACTGACAGTAATGACCAGGCTGTAATGTAAAGGGCCAGGGTTAAAATAAGGGTCAACTTTTTTTATTAAAAAAAAATTATAGAATCAATAGACTGAAGGGTGTAAATGTCCGATTCCTTGCCCTTCACACTCCTTTTTCCTACCTCCTTGACCCAGATTCCCCAGTGTTTGGCTGTGGAGGAGCAACACAATCCCGCTGACCCTCGAAGCACGCCATACCCCTACTGATCCCCTAGTCACATGCCCCAGAATACATTGGGAGGTGGCAGCCAAGGCCTTGGGATGTCTAGGAGAGAGGAGCTCAGTCAGGCTCTAAGCCTAAAACAATCCCCTTTTTACAGTTCTGGGGTTTTGATCTTTCTATGCTTCAAATGTAATACATAGTAAAAACTGCAGGGAAATTATTAAAAACGGTGATAAATGTATTGAGAAAACAGGAAATAATGGAGGAGAAAAGTGTGTGGGGAGAAAATGGGAGAATGGCAAGATGCAGTCTTGTGTATTCTACTGTAAGACATCTCTCCATCACCAACACAACAATCTATCTATCGCATGGTAAAATTGTGGACATTGCCACTCTGAAACCCAAACCCTTTATCATCTGTTATTGTTTAGTTCGTACTGTGGAAAGACTTTGAGGAATGAGAAGCTGGACCAGAAACCGAGACAATAGTTCACTGTGCAATCTGATCTGTATGACTATGAGTATATATATAGCTGCTTGTTTGGGGATTTATAAAGGGTTGTGTCAAATAGGGGTCAGTACACACAAGTAAAGGGAAGGGGAAGAGGAGACGACAGAGATAACTGACCCTGTATGGAGGGTGGAAGAGAAGACTGCATTATAAAGATCACACACGTTCTACAGCTAAGAGCCACTGCAGATGCTTGAACACTGATACGACTATACTTTTCTGTTGTATTTCTCCACAAAAACCTGTGTCAAGTAAGTAAGTGACTTTAGGCTTTTTTTTTGTGTGACAACAGATTTTACTGGGGGGGGGGTTGTATTTTTTCCTAGATTTATTGGTAAGCTGTAGGTAGGGAGACTGTTGGACATTTGTTGACATAAGCGATGGCTTTAGCTGGATCAAGCTTCCAACGGGGCTTGGATACTTTATGGAGACAAGATAAGAAATTGACAGGGGAAGAGCACAATATAGAGACAGATCGAGAGGGAAAAGGGCATGCAGGGGTGTCAGTACAGTAAGACAGATCTAGAGAGAGGGCTAGCTGAAAAAGAGGATAATGAAGTGAAAGAAGTGAAAGAAGAGTGGGCAGTAGATGGAGAGCAGAAAGGGGTGATAGATGATGTGGATACAACAAGGGTATACAGCAGAGACTCATATGCCAGAGAAACGTTCAAAGCCCTGGAGCAGCTCAGGGACTCGTCTCTCCTCACTGACCTGACTCTGAGCACTGAGAATGGACAGCGTCTCCACGCACACTCCCTTGTCCTGGCTGCTGTCAGCTCCCTGGTACATCACTCCCTAACACACCAGAGGCTGCCCAAGTGGGATGAAGAGATGGAGAAGATGAGGGAGAGGAGAGATTTCGACATGAACACACAGACAGAGATATTCATCAGTCTGGGTTCTGAGGTGAGGTGTGTAGGGCTGGCAGGGGTGACTGAGTTTGCCTACACTGGTGCCATATCAGCTCTGAACAGACACACACTGGCCCAGATACAGACTGCAGCTGAAACACTAGGGGTCCCCAGAGTTCTAGAACTCTGCAGTAAAGAGTTGGGGAAGATGAAGAAGGGAGTAGAGAAGAGGGCTGAAGAAAAGAAGGTATCTGCTGAAGAACAGATGAAGCTCACTCTTCAGTCAATCAGACAGCTGTGGGGAGAGGGAGTGGGCTGTGATGTGGAGCTGGAGGTTGGTGGGACATCATTCCATGGTTAGTAAACTGGTGTCAAAATACATCATGACTACAATGATAGAGAAGACAATTAATATATTTTTAGGTGGGAACGTCCGAGATCAAGCTAAATAACCCATGCATGCTTTTGATGGTAATAATATAGATTTTTAGCATATAATAATAKGATTTAAATAATAATAGGATGATATATAATATATTAATATTACTAATATATTAATATATAACAACCTGATGTTATACTGAGAAAATATATAAATGAAATATAAATTGTGTTTATATTTTTGTAATAATTGTTGGGGACTCGTCCGGGATCAACAAAATAAAATTATGTTAACTTCAAATATTCTGACTTTCTGTCTTACATCTGAATTCATAAGAGTCACGATTAACCAGATGGGGAAGTAGTCTATTTATGAGCTACCTGATTATAATAAGGATGATAACATCAATAATCAATTTCCTCTTCTCTCTCCTGTCTCCTCCAAGTCCACAGAGTGCTCCTGGCTGCCAGTAGTGACTTCTTCCGGGGAATGTTCACCAGCGGGATGAAGGAATCCCAACAGCCCTGTGTGGCCCTTCCCTTCCTGGAGGCTGCTGAGCTGGAGGCCATGATTGGCTGCTCCTACAGTGGGTCCCTCCCCCTCAGCTGGCGGCGTGTCTTTGAGATTACCTGCACTGCCCTCCAGCTCCAGTTCCAGCCCGCCCTCTCGCTGTGCCTCAACTTCCTGGAACAGGAAATCGATGCTCACTCCTGCCTGGACGTGGCCTCCTTCGCTGAGGCTTATGGGATGCCGGAACTCCTCGAAGTGGCAAACAGTTTTGTCCTGAGACACTTCCAAAACGTGGCAGCCACCCCTAAATTTCAAGACCTGCCAGCCAAGAAGCTTAGAAGATATCTGAAAAGCGATTCCCTCTTTGTGCCCTCTGAGCTTGTCGTCTTCAAGGCTGTGGTGGCTTGGATTGAGGCATGTCCCAGCAAAAGGCTTAAACTCACCAAAGAGCTGATGAAGAAAGTCCACTTTCCCCTCATGAACATCAAGGAGTTCAATGAAGTTAAAACCACAAAACTGTGGTCTGAATGCAACACGGAAGGTCTCTACCTGACTATACTGGAGGACTTTCACTCCCATCACGTTGCACCTCGGACCCTGTGCAGGGTCTACTTGCCGAAGGACAGTCTAGTCTTGGTGGGTGGAGATCAGATCTCTGCCGACTTTAGCCGGCGATCTCCCAGCCGAGAACTGTGGTTCGGAAACTCTCTGAGGAACTACACAGGCATTGTAAAGAATGTGGAATGGAGGTTGCTTGGAGAGATGCCAAAGCCACCAAGGCTAAGTCACGAGGTGGCGGTACTCACAGGGAAGTTGTACGTGGTTGGGGGACAGAGTTATGAAGGCATGCTTGACATTTTCAACTCGAACTACAGGTGAGATAAGACGCTTTGGGTTTGTATCTACTAACCAATGAGTCCTTTAGGTATGACATGTTTTATATATTTATGTTTTTACATGATTTTCTTCCTTCATCTCTCATTCTTTATTGTCTTTCAGATATGATCCACTTCAGAACCTCTGGGAGAGATTGGCTGACTTGCATAAGACAAGGTGCAACTTTTCCATGGTTGTGCTGGACAGGATGATATATGCCATTGGAGGGGACATTGATCCAGAAACTAACCTGGATAGTGTGGAGTGCTACTGTCCAAACACAGATTCCTGGAGGTAGGTTTTTTTGTGGTAACTCAAAAGGGAATGGTAACACAGAATTGCTTGCAGTAGTTAATGGTTCCATTGGAAATTTAAGTAAAACGTTGTTTCTTTGTTGCTATCATTACCAACTTTGGCCTTCCCTGTTAGCTTTGCCCGACCCTTGGATATGACTTTGAGCTGCCATGCTGCCACAATGTTGGATGGAAAGATTTTTATTTCAGGGGGGTTGGACTGCAGGCACCAGTGTCTGGTATCCATGTTTCTGTACCACCCTGAGAGAGGAACCACCTACCTGGCCGAGATGAGCCAACCTCGAGCCCGTCACTGCATGGAGACTTTAAACGGCCGTCTTTACGTGGCAGGAGGAGTCACTGTTGATGAAAACATGACGTCTATCGACCAGCTGGCCTGTGAGGTCTATGACTCGGTTAGTGACCTTTGGAGTGCTCTCACACCCCTGGCCGTCCCACATGTTGGAGCAGCCTCTGTGGTTCTGGAGGGGATTCTCTATGTGCTGGGAGGATACTGCCAAGAGGACTACAGGGAGACCAGACTGGTTCATCGTTATGATCCCACCATCCAATTTTGGGAGAATATGGGTGAGATGCCAGGACCCAACACTGACATACGAGCCTGTTTGCTGCACCTGCCCAACCACTTAAGACAATGACACATCACTATAAATCCCATAAGACTTTTCTACTACTTTTCTGGAACATAACTGTTATTTTAAAAGCACGGGGCCGGATGATAACGTTATTTTATGTTCCGGGCACTTTTTTCAAGTCTCACAAAAATACGCAGTAAAGCATGTTTTGAATTCTTGTGCCGCTGTGCACACAGAAGCTTGTTAGCTAGCTTGCTAGCTCAAAAGACATTCAAAGTTCCTTCGTAGAAGCCGCTCCTCCTAGGTATTATTCTGTGGACCTAATTCAGCTAATGTATGTCATAAGATTTCTAGCACTTCAAGCCTCCTCCTCAACCATCTCTTGCTCTCGCTCCACCCATCCAACTTTCAGTCACAACTTGCACCATAGGCTACACTTGTCTGTCCATCACGCATGTAAAAAACTAACTGGCCTGCTCTATCTGCACTGATTGCTGAAGTAATTTAATGAGCTAAAATTGTTGATTTCACTGGTTGAAAAAGGAACAGAAAATAATGATATAAACCGGTACTCTTTGGGGGGTTTGAACCAGTTCATAGCTTTCTTTTGCTGGTCGGAACAGAATGAACATTTGTTCATTTGTTCAAATCAGAATGATTGGAAAAATATTTTGGTCCTAACACCACTTGTAAGTATAATACCCATCTAGCTAACACCAAGCTATATTTACATAGATTAAGTTTATATTTTCATCAAATGAATATAATTACAAATACAGTATATGTTCTCTACTGGCTTACAGCTAACTGAACTAGCTGTCGGGAAATTCAAATGTAGTATACAGTTGCTATTTCCTAGTTATGATGTCGGAAATACGACTTTGTTTCAAAAATTTAAACATAAGTTAGTTGAAATCAAATCAAATAATTCAAATACAGTAAGACATTGTTAGTTTGGCAAAAAAAACAACCTAAGCCAACATTTGTGGGTTACATTCATGTGCTTTTTGGTTGGAACAATTCTTCAACCAACAAGATTTTAGCTAACTTGCTTAAAGGCCCCCACCAGAGGGAAATACCGCCCCTATTTCGACATAATTCCTATCCTAGAGTGAAAATGCTCATTTAGGTTCCACCTCCAAGTGTGACCTAGGCTCCTAATACATATTCACGAATTGGGGGTGTGAACCAAGGTTATTATAGTTTTGTGTTTTTATTTCCATTAGTTTTAATATATATATATTTAGTTTAAGTTAAAATAAAAACATTTTTATATTATTTAGTTTCAGTGTTAGGGACAGAAAGTAGCCTATGCGTGGGAGGCTAGGAGCCATTTATGTGTTGTGTAGTTTTAGTGTTTTTTGGGGATGCCACTTCTTGCCACTGTGGGGCAGTAATGCATAAGGTGATGGGTCAGGGCATAGTTTCATTTAGGTTAAATGTAGACTCAGCGAGATGACATAGATGCAAAAATCCGGAGTGTTAAAGCGCGAGGCTAAACTTAAACTGTTTTGGTACCGTAGCTAACACGTTGTAGCAGCATGAAGCGTACACGTGCACATATACTCTGTGTGAGAGCAAAGTCTTCTATCACGCTCATCTCATTGGGTGTGTTCGAAAAGTAAGGCTAAGGAAGCAGACTAGACGAAAGTCGACGAGTGAAGTTGGGGGAGGTGCATATGCAACAGCCGGAAGTCGAACACTGTAGTGGTTTTCAAACAGCAAGGCTCAGATCAACATGGCAGTGTCAACATAGCTGCTATTGTTAATAAAAGTGTTTCTTTATAAATGTCCGAATAAACTTTTCTAAACCCCCATATTACACACTCAGAAACTGAAGAGAGCGGTCTCAAATGACTTTTATTTGTATCACCGGTTCTGCCTGTAGCTTTAGAATTTTGGCAAAGTTGGTTCCTGTTTCAGTCACGTCTATGGTCACGTTCGCGTAGGTCAACCAAAAACCCACTAATGATTGGTTGACAAATAGTGCCTCCCACTAGCCAGGCGTTGGCTGCATGGTGCAGTTGGTGAGAAGCAACCGCAGCAACATGAAGGCGACTTCATAAGAAAACAGCATGACCTTTGATCACATAGTTTTTGTAAAGTTCATGCAGTCGGCATGTAGGCGCAAGTTGGACAATTTTGATCCCCATAAGGCAGCACACTTTGAAAGGCGGTGATCAACGATGGTCACCGATTAGAAAAGATGGATCAGCTCGAACGTGCCCAGTGTCTGCATGGTTGCTAGTGGCAACCTCATCTTTCTGAGTCTACCTTTAAATGATCATGTGTTCGAGCAGATCACTTTTGTCAAGTTGGTGACCATCGTCGGTCATCACTTTCAAAGGTGTCTCGCATTATTGGGATTAAAACTGCAGTCGACTGCAAGTTTCTGCAGTTGCTCTTCACCATCTTCATCCTGCAGCCATGGCCTGCATTGTGGGAGATTCTATTGTCAACAAATCATTCAGTTTTTTTTGTTTGACCCATGCTAACGTGATCAAAGACATGACCAAAATAGGAAACAACTTGTCTGAGTTTCGTGTATACAGTGGGGCCCAATCCCAAATGAACCCCTAAACCCTACACACTTGTGAAGATTGGAGAGGATTTGACAGGTGTAAGCAATATTGTAATAGCTCCACCTTGCCCTCTGATAGGCTATGTGGAATTTTCATCATGTTGCTTATACCAGTCAAATCCTCTCAGATCACCACGTGCATTGGGAGTCCATTTGGGATTGGGCCTGATATATACAAATAAATGTGATATCTGAGGCTCTCTCTCCCAGTAATTGATTGTACAATGTACATACATATTATTTCAGTTTGTGAGTGTGTGATATGGGGCTTGGAGACATAGAAAGAAAACTTTAAGAACAATGGCAACACTGCCATGTTGATCTGAGCCTTACTGCTGGAAAACTACATTAGTGTAGCAACTTATGGCTGTCGCAGTTGCACCCCTCCCCTGACTTCACTCCTCGAATTTCATCCACAGTTGGTTGCTTGAGCCTTTACCACTCAAACTCACCCAATCTGACCCGCCAAACCTCATTAGAGAAAAAATCGTATAAACCCCATTTAATTTTTGTTCCCATTGGAAACGACAGGCTGTGGTCTTATCTTGGGTTAGTCATAAAAATCTTTAGTAATACTGTAGGTAGTGTCGATTGCATTTCATATCAGTAGTCATCGATCATGCAAGGACAAATTACTGAGACAAATTGTGTGACTGTTATGAGCCCTCTTAAGGATCGTATCCTTTTCTTTGAAATGCAAGAGAAAGGCCATAATATAATTCTTCCATACAGAAAAGTCACTAACCTTCACACATCTAGATGGCCAAGCGGGTGGGTGTAGGGCCAGAAACAGCAGGGGTTCAAACTTTAGAGCCCAGTTCCTACATTTGAATGTAATGGATTTTATAAAACAAAACTATGCTACATTTTATCTCTGGGACCCTCAGTATGACAAATCAGAGCAAGATTACTGAATGTAAGCACATTATTTACCTTCAGAGGTGAATGTATGAAACCAAGTGCCGTAATAAAACTTTGTTGTTCTGCACTCTCCTCAAACAATAGCATGGTATTTTTTCACTGTAATAGCTACTGTAAATTGGACACTGAATTTAAGATTTCTGCACGTATAAGACATGTCGTGGAAAGTTTGCTGTTACTTACAACGTCATTCTAGTCACATTAGCGCACGTTAGCAACAACCGTTCCGGTATTGGGACACTGATCCCATAGAGGATATGAGCACTTTATACACACAATAAACCTCTTCAGAATGATATAGCTACCATCCCACAACACAGACGAAAGGGTACAGGATTAGTTATCATGATCTTTGATCACACTGTTAATGTAAATGCACATTATTAGTTGGCTAACTAGAGTTCTACAAAGGAATAGCACTAGTGATCTTGTAGCCGGATGTGTATGCACTGTACAGGTGATGGCCAAGTGCAGGAACATAGGGTGGTGGCATGTTACTGACCACCCAGGTTTTACCCTGTATGCCTCAACCCATTGCAAATGTACAAAAACCATTTAAAAAACTGAAATACTTTATTTACGTAAGTATTCAGACCTTTTGCTATGAGACTCGAAATTGAGCTCAGGTGCATCCTGTTTCCATTTATCATCTTTGAGACGTTTCTACACCTTCATTGGAGTCCACCTGTGGTAAATTAAATTGATTGGACATGATTTGGAAAGGTACACACAATCATACAATGTGATTTTCAGGATTTTTGTTTTAGATTCCGTCTCTCACAGTTGAAGTGTACCTATGATAAAAATGACAGACCTCTACATGCTTTGTAAGTAGGAAAACTTGCAAAATCGGCAGTGTATCAAATACTTGTTCTCCCCACTGTATCTAATTTGGTCAGTATATAGGCCATCTCAACATTATATATGCTATTTGCACATGGTTCACTGACTTTTGGGTTTGGAAGCCAACTTCCTATGATCATATATGGCAAATGGACATAACATCCTGATTTAGTACTTTCAATACTTATGTATGCCATTTGAACATTTCCTATGCCATTTGGACATGGTTCACTTACTTTTGGGTTCGGAAGCCGACTTCCTATTGGGCATATATGGCAAATGGACATAAAATCCTGATTTAGTACTTTCAATACTTATATATGTCACTTGGGGGCGGCAGGTAGCCTAGTGGTTAGAGCATTGGGCCAGTAACCGACTTGCTATGATCATATATGGCAAATGGACAAAACATAGGCCTTATGGACAAACTAGCATTCAATCTATGTACATACAGTTCCTACATATGTATAATTTCTTTTTAAATGTAATTTTTTTGGTCCAAAACGCACTTTTTACAAGGTTTTAAAATAAAATAAAATAAAATTGATTTCACCCTTGAGACCTGACTTTCTGACCATTTCCCATATAGAATCCTGCGGTGGAGTGCGCTTGCCCCCTTTGGGACACCCGACATTTGCCATGTTCCACTTGCAATATGTTTTGGACCAATTGCCCCACAATTGAGTGGTATTTGCGATTGTGTAAATGTTTCGCCCAATGCCAATAAATAGCCATTCATTTTTGTCCATTTCATGGGGGTCTTCCCTTATAATTGAACTCCACCAAGCCAGAGGCCCTCGCAAGGCATCACCTGCGCTCTAGTCCCTCGTTCTACACATTAACCTCACCAGTCCTACTATAATCAACCCAGTACCACGGATCTGGACTTTTGGTTGCCCGCAACTGGCTAATTAACAATTATGTCCAAGGATACCTCACTTAAGAACACTCTTATCAACTCAACTCAGTCCTGCTAGTTACCTCAGCTGTGGCCCTCTTAAGGAAAACCTCGCTCTAGGAGTACCCTCAACAGGGGCTTTTGTAAATGTTTTATTTAAAAAATATTTTTTCATCTCTTATTGATAGATTAGATTGTCCAAGCTCACCTCTCTCAGTACTATATTCCCTGCCAGATGGTGCCGACAGAGACGGACGCCTCGCTTCTAGTCCTTAGGAAACTTTGCGGTATTTAGTTTTTTATGTATTATTTCTTACATTGTTAGCCCAGAAAATCTTAACTGTTATGATTGGGAGAATTTGGACAAGATGCCCGGACACAACACGGACATACGAGCCTGTCTGCTCCGCCTGCCCAACCACTTAAGACAATGAGAAAGGGAACTTTAGAGGGTGAGAAAGAGGTTGGGGTCCAAATTAATTTATAATTCCAAATTAGATTGGAAATCAAGCAGGAAGTGGAGAATTTACTTGGAATTTAATTGATATTACAGCATTGTAGGCATTTATTAGTTCTTCAACTTGTTCTTACAGTGATGAAATCATGAACAGAATTTGGAAAAGCCTGAATTTGGTAACAAATGAAAGTCCAATAGGAGAGAGAGAGACAGTGAGAGCAAAAGAGCAAGTTCAAGCCAGCCAGCCAATGAGCACCAATATCCATGTGTCTGGCGTTAATGATCAACTGTAGCCCTATTCACTCAGTATTTACAAAGCTTCTCAGAGTAGGAGTACTGAGCAAGGGTTGGTTTTTCCCTCTTAGATCATAGCGAATAAGATTACTAAGGAAACGCTGAGAGCTACTCCCCTCTGTCTCTCCCGAGAGGATAATGAAAATGATGATGAAGAGGACGGCTACTGTCTGGCTGGTCTTGCTGGGCTACATGTGTCTGGCTCAAGAAGAGGAGGTCTTGGGTTCTGTGGTGAACGTCTACACTGAACTGAAGGAGCTTAGGTCTTTGGTGGGAGAGCTGAGTACTAAGCTCCATACAGCAGAGGCAGACCTGAAAGAGCAGAGAGCTATGGTGGATAAGCTGAATAAAGAGAGAGAAGGTACAGTAAATTGTAAATATCAATTAATGAGCATCTATAAGCAGACATTTCTAAAGCATTTATAAACATGTACTCAATCAAATCAATCCAATGTATTTCTAAAGCCCTTTTTACATCAGCAGATGTCATCAAAGTGCAATACAGAAATCCAGCCTAAAATCCCTAGAAAGGCAGGAATTTAGGAAGAAACCTAGAGGCTCTGAGGAGTGGCCAGTCCTCTTCTGGCTGTGCCGGGTGGAGATTATAAGAGTACATGGCCATTTAAGGTCAGATTGTTCTTCAAGATGTTCAAATGTTCATAGATGACCAACAGGGTCAAATAATAATCAGTGGTTGTAGAGGGTGGAACAGGTCAGTACCTCTGGAGTAAATGTCAGTTGGCTTTTCATAGCCGAGCATTCAGAGGTCGAGACAGCGGGTGCGGTAGAGAGAGCGAGAGAGTTGAAAACAGCAAGTCCGGGACAAGGTAGCACGTCCGGTGAAAAGGTCAGGGTTCCCTAGCCGCAGGCAGAACAGTTGAAACTGGAGCAGCAGCACGACCAAGTGGACTGAGGACAGCCAGGAGTCATCAGGCCATGTAGTCCGGAGACATGATCCTAGGGCTCAGGTCCTCAGGATTAGTTTATTATCATGAAAATGCATATAAAGTGTTACCCAATACTTTACAGGTCAACGTATATAAATGTATATAAGTGTATATAAAGTGTTACCCAATGCTTTACAGGTCAATAATGCTCACAAATAAGAAAGTCCTCTTCTTGCTCCTCCCCTTACTCCTTTTTTCTACCAATGCGCGAGTTTGTTTTGCATCGGGTGGGCGGAGTTTGCTCATTTTAGACCATTCCATTAGTCCTAAAGTGAAATCTCCACCCACCTGGGGCACCAGGCCATGCAAAACGAACTTGCCCGTTGTTAGGGATGATGATGTTCTCATTGCTGTGTTGTTGTTGATTGATGTTGTTGTTGTTGTTACTATCTTTGCTGACAGAGCAACCCAAGGTAGCCTTCTCTGCAGCCTTGCTGTCGTCTGAAAGTAAACACCATGGGCCCATCGACGCAGAGACTAACCTCATTTTCGGAAAAGTCCTGACCAACATTGGCAGTGCATACAACCCAATCACAGGTCTCGCACTGAACATACTGTATCTACATCATTATTTATAGCAGGGATGGTCGAAAAGTGCCAGTGAGGTGTAGGCTCTTTTCCCAGCCAGTCATGACACATCTCATTCAACTAATCAACTATTTTCAATAAATACGTTTGATTAGTTGAATCAGGTGTGTTACTGCTTGGCTAGAACAAAAGCCTGCACCCATTAGCGTTCCTTTGTGCGTACGACTGGTCCACCTGATTTAAGCCTCTAGTAGCAATGGCTAAATGCCACCACTATTTATCGACTCCTTCTATGCCTCAGGTGTCTTCACAGCTCCAGTGAGAGGGGTCTACTACTTCAGATTTTCTGGAAATGGTTTTGCAGGCCATGACATGGGTCTGAGCATATTCAAGGATGGCCAAAGGATGATGTCTGTGTACGAATACCAATCCAGTGGGGAACAGAATGACCATGCGTCCAATGGAGTCACACTGCAGTTGGAGAAGGGAGAAGTGGTCAACATGCGTCTCTGGATCAACACATGGGTCTTCATCGATGGGCGATATGACTACTGCTCATTCAGTGGCTTCCTGCTCTTTCCTATGTGAAGCAGACAGCACAGTGTCACATTTTCCTCTTGTCATGAGATAAAACCCTGATGCAGGAAAAAAATATATATATATATCCTGTTTTGAAGATGTTTATAATCGGTCTGCTAATTCAGGACTAGTAAAGGCCCAGTGCACTACTTTTGTGAATGTTATCATTTTTCAACTACATGCATTTGAGTGTTTAACAGCATTTGTAACTTGAGTCTAAGTATCTGTACAAAACAGATTATCTGATAACACTTGTGGAATATTAAAAATACTTGCTTGATATCTGTTTTTCAGTTTCTTGAAATACTTATTGCAACTTATTTCTGTGTGAAAACTGAAATGGACTATTGATTTCTATGGGAAAACTGAAATGGTCTTTTCATTCCTTTTCAGTAGACACTTTTATCCAGAGCAACTTACAGTAAGCCGAAGAACACCATCCCAACCGTGAAGCACGGGGGTGGCAGCATCATGTTGTGGGGGTGCTTTGCTGCAGGAGGGACAGATGCACTTCACAAAATATGTGGATATTTTGGAAAATTATGTGGATATATTGGATATATTGAAGCAACATCTCAAGACATCAGTCAGGAAGTTAAAGCTTGGTCGCAAATGGGTCTTCCAAATGGACAATGCATACTTCCAGAGTTGTGGCAAAATGGCTTAAGGATAACAAAGTCAAGGTATTGGAGTGGCCATCACAAAGCCCTGACCTCAATCCCATAGAATATGTGTGGGCAGAACTGAAAAAGCGTGTGTGAGCAAGGAACCCTACAAACCTGACTCAGTTACACCAGCTCTGTCAGGAGGAATGGGCCAAAATACACATAACTTATTGTGGGAAGCTTGTGGAAGGCTACCCGACACGTTTGACCCAAGTTAAACAATTTAAAGGCAATGCTACCAAATATTAATTGAGCGTATGTAAACTTCTGACCCACTGGGAATGTGATGAATGAAATAAAAGCTGAAATAAATCATTCTCTCTACTATTATTCTGACGTTTCACATTCTTAAAATAAAGTGGTGATCCTAACTGACCTAAGACCGGGAAGTTTTAGTAGGATTAAGGAATTGTGAAAAACTGAGTTTAAATGTATTTGGCTAAAGTGTATGTAAACTTCCGACTTCAACTGTACATTTCTAAGTGAAAAATCTGAGTCTCAGCATTTCATGCAATGATGTTTCATCTTGCATGCGCACCATCTCGTGTCAGTTAGATTTTTGAATTCGGAATTGACACCATAGACAGCGTGTATGGCATTGTGTGGGCGAGAGGTTTGCTCTTGTCAACGTTGTGAACAGAGTGCCCCATGGTGGCGGTGCGGTGAAGTTGTGGTATGGGCAGGCATAAGCTACGGACAACAAACACAATTGCATTTTATCAATGGCAATTTGAATGCACAGAGGTACCATGACGAGATCCTGAGGCCCACTGTCGTGCAATTCATCCGCCGCCATCACCTCATTTTTCATAATGATAATGCACGGCCCCATGACGCAAGGATCTGTACACAATTCCTGGAAGCTGAAAATATCTTAGTTCTTCCATCGCCAGTCTGTTGTCCCCATATGCTTCAAGATGGCTACCATTGTTCCTGTACCCAAGAAGGCAAAGATAACTGAACTAAATGACTACCGACCCGTGCTTTGAGAGGTTAGTCAGGGATCATATCACCGCCACCTTACCAGCCACCCAGACCCACTTCATTTTGCAAACCACTCCAACAGGTCCACAGATGATGCAATCGCCATTGCACTGCACACTGCCCTATGCCATCTGTACAAAAATAATACCTATGTAAGAATGCTGTTCATTGACTACAGCTCAGCATTCAACACCATAGTACCCTCCAAGCTCATTATCAGGCTGGAGGCCCTGTGTCTCAACCCCTCCCTGTGCAACCTGGTTCTGGACTTTCTGACGGACCGCCCCCAGGTGGTGAAGGTAGGAAACAACATCTCCACTTCGCTGACCCTCAACACTGGGGCCCCACCAGGGTGTGTGCTCAGCCCCCTCCTGTACTCCCTGTTCACCCACGACTGCATGGCCATACACACCTCCAACTCAATCATCAAGTTTGCCAACGACACTGCAGTAGTGGGCTTGATCACCAACAACGACGAGACAGCCTACAGGGAAGAGGTGAGGGCACTCAGAGTGTAGTGTCATGAAAACAACCTCTCACTCAATGTCAACAAAACAAAGGAGATGATCGTTGACTTCAGGAAACAGCAGAGGGAGCACCCCCCTATACACATTTTAGGGACAGCAGTGGAGAAGGTGGAACGTTTTAAGTTCCTGGGCGTACACATCACAGACAAACTGAAATGGTCCACCCACACAAACAGTGTGGTGAAAAAGGCGCCACAGCGCCTATTCAACCTTAGGAGGCTGAAGAAATTTGGCTTATCACCCAAAACCCTGACAAACTTTTACAGATGCACAATCGAGAGCATCGTGTTAGGCTGCATGCCATCCATGACACCTACAGCACCCAATGTCACAGGAAGGCCAAAAAGATCATCAAGGACAACAACCACTCGAGCCACTGCCTGTTCACACAGCTATCATCCAGAAGGCGAGGTCAGTACAGGTGCATCAAAGCTGGGACCGAGAGATTGAGAAACAGCTTCTATCTCAAGGCCATCAGACTGCTAAACAGCAATCACTAACTCAGAGAGGCTGCTGCCTACATTGAGACCCAATCACTGGACACTTTAATAAATGGATCGCTAGTCACTTTAAACAATGCCACTCTAAATAATGCCACTTTAATAATAATGTCTACATATCTTACATTACTCATATCACATGTATATACTGTATTGAGACCCAATCACTAGACACTTTAATAAATGGATCACTAGTCACTTTAAACAATGCCACTTTAAATAGTGGTACTTTAATAATGTTTACATATCTTACATTACTCATATCACATGTATATACTGTATTTTATACCACCTACTGCCCCTTGCCTATGCCGCTCGGTCATCGCTCATCCATATACTTATATGTACATATTCTCATTCACCCCTTTAGATTTGTGTGTATTAGGTAGTTGTTGGGGAATTGTTAGATTACTTGTTAGATGTGTGTATTAGGTAGTTGTTGGGAATTGTTAGATTACTTGTTAGATATTACTGCACTGTTGGAACTAGAAGCACAACTATTTCGCTACACTCGCATTAACATCTGCTAACCATGTGTATGTGACCAATAAGATTTGATTTGACTGCTTCTCTAAACTTTGACCTACCAGCACCATCACCCACTATCCCCAAGGCATCTCAACTTACCCTGTCCCTATGCTCAACTTACCCCGTACCCAGTGTAAGTTGTGCCAAGAGACAACCTTTTTTTTTGGAAAGGCTATGTTTTCAAAAATGTTATGTTTACATGAATTCTGGTTATTTCCAAGGATACAAAACATCCTGAAATATATGTAGATATCTTTGTTAGGAATAATATAGTATTTCCCTTGATGTAGTGATGCTGAATGTAAAGACTTGCTCAACTTACCCCACTCTCCCTTACTATTGACACCTAAAGTACAAAGTTATCTAATGCATTCTGTTTTTGTTTGTTACAGTATGCTATGTTTGTTGAAGTTAGTCACTGTACGTGACGTTTTAGAATCTGTGTGTTGAAAGCATTTGAATAATGGTGCATCAATAGCTGGCAACTGTTCCACACTGCTTCGCCTGCCCAGATATTTTGTAATAATTAACTATGATTATAATAATGAGATCATCGTGCAAATTCGAGTTTCCAAACACAACTCAAGTCATTGGGATAAGTTGAGCCATTGTTTACATTCAGTTTCACTCCGTCAAGGTAAATATAGTATTCTTTCTAGCAAAGTTCAGCACCACTATATTCTTCAGGATGTTGTATATCCTTGTAAATAATCATAATCCATGTAAATATTACAGTTTTAGAAAACATAGCTTGTATAAAAAATATTTTAAAAACTGGGTATGTATGGTGTAAGTTGAGCCGCAGGAAAGTGGTAAGTAAAGCTGCCTAAAAAATTCTGTACTGAATAAATATTACCACTACCTTTTTAAAACCATGTCTGTCTTTATTTCCCAAACACGTATCAACAGAATTACAATCACTTTTTTCTCTTTAAATAATTTAAGCATATTTTAACACAGGCTAAATGCCTAACAAACACTTCTGTACTTTTTTAAAACACGTTTAACATAGGCAAGGCCCTGTTGTTACCTCATATCCCAGTGATAATGCCTTGCATTACGCATGAGAAGAAAACACTTCAATTTGCTCAACTAGCCATTGGCTCAACTTACCCCAAAACAAACATTGACTATATTAGCCCACACAACTACAAGGATGCACTTTCATGCTAGGTTTAGGACCTCATGTTGAAGCTTATCGAGACCAAAACTGATGTATAGAACAATCTGAAAATGATCTACTTTGGTTTAGATACAAGCATCATATAAACTCTAACACAATAAATTCATTTGACTTGGTGAAAATCCGTTTTTTGGACCTAACTTGCTTTTCCCATGTGGTTTCTTCCTTCACGTACACCATAAAATATTGGGTCAAATTATTAATTTTGTGTATGGTTTCCGAGAAACAAGGGTGGCTCAACTTACCCCTTTGGCTCAAATTACCACACTCTCCCCTCTACCTTGCGTGTAAGTGTCTCGAACAATTCCTTCCCTTCTTCCTTGAAGAAATCGCTATACTGACTCAATTTGTCAACAGGTTAAAACATTAAGGGTATTTTATAATATTTTTATCCAGAAATTGCATGGAGGCAACCACAAACGCGAGCTATAAAGCACAAATTGTATCAAAGATCTGTGAAATACATTAAATACGGTTAACCTATGACTAGTACAGTAGGCCACAAAAAGTAACACTACTCCAACGGATCATTGGATGTCAAAGTCTTGAGCTCCGGCTTGGACTTAACCTTGACCTCAACTTCCTGCAGCTCCGTCACACTATTCCCATCCCCCTCCTTCCCCTTCCCCGACCGCCCCAGCTTGAGTGGGGCTGAGGAACCACTCCGGCTGGACTTTGTGCTGCGGGTAAAGGAGGCAGAGGTCCCTCCCTCAATGTTGGTGCCCTCGAAGAGCTTGGCCATGAAGCTGAGGCCGGCCTGGCGGATGTGGGAGCTGCCAGCGAATACGTACAGTACAGGGTTCACGCTGCTGCTCAGGAAAGCGAGCGCTGTGGCGTTGGGACGGGCCACCGCGGCTGCTTTAAACAGAGTGTCGTTACCACCAAGTAGACCAATCACCTGAGGAGAGAGAGGAGAGAGAGAGAGAGAGAGAGAGAGAGAGAGAGAGAGAGAGAGAAGAGGAGAGAGGCAAAGAGTTGAGAGGTAGATACAAGAGAGACAGATAGGGCTTAATCCTGTTATTATACCTGTATGACACACAACAAATGAACTGCTTCATAATGTGCAGTACTTGAATACATTGGCAAACTCTCATACCTGTAAGATGTTGACCACGTGGTAGGGCAGCCAGAAGAGAGCGAAGGTGCCGATGATGAGGAGGATGAGACGGTTTCCCGTCCCTTGTGCTGGAACATGGCCCTGCGTAGTCCACAGATGACAGAGGTGTAGCAGACGATGATGAAAGTGGAAGGGAGGAAGAAGCCCAGGACGGTCTCAAACAGGTACTGGAACACCTGGTGACCCACACTTTTCCAGTGGTACCGACATGCAGACGGTCACAGAGCTGTTCAAGTGCAGCTTCAGGTTACTAGGTATATATAGATATAGAGAGAGTAGAGAGAGAGAGAGAGAGAGAGAGAGAGAGAGAGAGAGAGGAGAGAGAGAGAGAGAGAGAGAGAGAGAGAGAGAAGAGAGAGAGAGGAGAGAGAGATAGAGAGATAGAGGGAGAGATAGAGGGAGAGATAGAGACATTTTACAACATGAAGGAGACATGATGGGTCTCATGGATGTTCCCCAGGACCACAGTGTGTGACTTGAGGAATGCATAAGGACAAAAGAGAGAGAGAGAGTTTGTTTGATTGAGACAATGGGAGTGTTCCAGGTTGTCTTTATTGCAGCCATACTTCGCAGGTTATTAGAGAAGTGTTTAAGAGCTCGGGAACTACAGAAATAAACAGCCTGTAATGCAAACAAAAATCTTCAGATCAGTATTGAAGAATGATAAGCCTTTTTGTTCGTGTAAGTGTATTTTAATATTTCCTCTCTCTCATGCCTCTCCCATACACACAACCCATACACACAACCCATACAAACAGCCCCACCTGCGATAGAAGGCCATGGGCAGTGCAAAGACGAAAGCCAGCACCCAGATCCCCAGTAGAACGGCCATCAGGGTTTTCTTTGTCCTCATCCTCTGGGCCAGGAAGGGCCTTGCGACTGCCAGCCAGCGATCCAAGCTCATCAGCATGATCAGGTAGATGGACACGTTCATGTTGACACAGCACAGGTAGTGTACCAATTTACAGGCCACCGCCCCGAACTCCCAGCCTCGCCCGCCTGCCAGGAAGCGCAGGAAAAGCGGGGAGCTTAGCAACACCAACGCGTCGGCCACGGCGAGGTTTAAGACGAGCAGGCAGGTAACTGAACGATGCCTCACACGGCACAGCACCGACCACACAACAAACAGGTTACCGGGGAAACCGAAGAAGAATGCTAGGACCAGGATGGAGATGCCGATCTGGTTTGATAGGTGAGAAAGGAGAGGAGGCGAGAGGAGAGGTGGAGGGGAGCTTGGGGGGCCAGCGGAGATGGAGAGGTCTGACGCCATTTTGGGAGGGAATTGAAGAATCTGTGGTTTGTAGATCTTCGGGATTAGCAGTCCTCACTACTGTTGAATAGAATGACCAGAGAAATAAGAATTAGAACACATGGTATGAAATATAGCTCTATGAATAGAAGAGAGAAAGACACAGAATGAGAGGACAACAATGGATATTACACAATTCCCAAAGAGAGTATCAATCAAATGTATCCATAAAACACTTTTTCATCAACATACAGTTGTCACAAAGTGCTTTATGGTTACCCAGCCTAGACCACAAAGAGCAAACAGAAGCTCTGCTTTTGCGTACTGGCATAGTTCAGTAAAGGCGTTTGCAGAAGTTGTACACATGGGGAAAACATTTTGTAGCCTAGGGTTTGTGAAAAATGTGGCCTTTATAAACGCATTTCATGCAATTCTACATAATTTTAAATCAAAATGACAGGCTACTTTGACACTAACAAACTAAGAATCTGAGATCAATAAAAACAAACTTGTCTTCAATACATCAATAGCCTAGACCTAGGTGTGTGGACACACATATTGTACAATACCAGGAGGAAATTACAGTCCTAGAAAAGCTTTCCAGTTTCACTCACTCACTGGCGATGTGCTCGTGGTAAAACGTATCTCTTGTTTTACTTGGTAAACAATGCTGTTTGCTCAATAGGTCTATTTGGAAGTTGAAAACTTGGTAGCCTACAGACAGAATAGTCTTCTCTTTTCAACAGAATCCATTTGCTTTCCAACCTGTATTTTTGCCGCGATTGTATCTGAAATATCAGTAAAGGCCTGTTTCGGCTGCATGACTGACAGATTTTCCGTGCATTCCCAACTGTAAACTGTTTTGGCTGCATGACTGACAGATTTGCCATGCAATCCCGACTGTAGGCATGCCTGGTGATTACCCTAGCTAGCAATGAGGTATCGGCCCAATTGATTGTATCAGCCCAGGAATCAGGTGTCAGACTCTGCCCGGAATCAAAATGAATGACTGCCCAGAATCCAGATTCTGGTAAGATGACGGCAAAGTCGGCTGAATTCCGGTAGACGGAAACGGCCCGATGTACTTGGGCCGTTTCCGTCTACCGGAATTCAGCCGACTTCCCCCAGAAGCGGCCCGATGCAAATTTAAATAAATGTATACCCGATTTAGTCATTTTAAATATTACCATTATACATTTTCTACATACAAAACTTCTTGTGTAGGAGGAAACACCATACACCTGGTGACCGTGTCAGCGTGCATGCGCCTGGCCCGCCATAGGAGTCGCTACAGCGCGATGGGACAAAGACATCCCGGCCGGCCGGCCAAACCCTCCCCTAACTCGGACGACGCTGGGCCAAATGTGTGTCGCCTCATGGGTCTCCCGGGCACGGCCGGCACGGGTCTCGACCCAGCATCTGTAATGCTTATCAATTGCCCTGCACAAAGTATCAAAATACTACACAGGACTCTTAAAGAATTTTATTTAAATGTTAATTCTATTTTTTTTTCTCACAGAAACAATGACAAAATATAGAAAAATAAATTATGAAATGTTAATTATATAAAGCAGCCCGTGTAATCATCTGCCAGAGAGTAGCCCCAATCATCCCGAGCCCCAAGTAATACATTTGGGCCAGATACCTCACACCGGAATCGGCCCGAGCTCAATCCCCGCATCCTAGCCATAAGTAATACTGCCGAAGGCGGCCCAGCCTCGGGCCACATGACGTCGGCCGAGTCTGACTCTCAGCCGAGTACCCCACCTCTCAGACGGAAGGAGTCAACTTGAATTAGCCAAATTTTTGCATTGCAAACAGTGGAAATCAGGGCTGCAACTTTTGTTTTATAAGTGGGGGGGTACATAATAATGCTAAAAATATATATACCTTTTTTTAGTGGGAAGATCAGCTTTAATATTGCAGATAGATTGTGGCTTCCATCAATGTAATTGTCCGCATCATTTCCAATCCCCCATATATTTTTTGGGTAAATATATACAGTAACAGTAACTGTCCAAACTTTTATATATTTTCCTTTATTATTTTTCTCTAACCCTACCATCCCTCCCCTACCTGGAGTAAACTAATGGACAACAACACTTAGGCTTCTACTTCCAGCCTATACATACTATATACATTTTACGGACACAGTATATTTTACAATAGTTATCTTTTGTTTGTTTTTAGTCCCATCCTTCAGCTCCACTCAACCCTTCCCATCTATCTGTGAACACCATCCAGTTTTACAATTTCTATTTGCCATATATTTTTTAAACTGCACTGTGATGTTTCACAAAAGTTCTGAACCTTTCTATTCTCATAGACTCAACATATTGTAAATAAAATAAAAACGTTTTTTGCTCAGAGTATTATTATATTATTGATCAATTCACTATGACTTTTTAAATCACCTAGCAGTGCTATTTTCAGAGGGGGACATAACTTGGCAGGGGTTTGGGGGCCCTCCCATTTTTTGGGGCATCTAAAGCACATTTCCTGCATTTCTACACAATCTAATACGACCCATGGCCCTTCTAGCCATCTCTATGTAGAACAAAAAGTAAGCAAAAATTCCCACAGTCATCAAGCTAGGTAAGTGATTGACTGAACTAGATCCATGATAATTCAATAATCAGTATTGTGTTGCACCTTTAACCAATAGCCTAACAAATGAACAACTCTTACAAATAAAGTACAAAGACAACTTTTGATTTTCTTTAAGACATCCTCTATAACAAATTTCAGCCAGACCGCCCAGCCAACCCGAGCCGCCTACACGCACAACACCACCAGTCTAGTCAATAACTCAGTTCTCTCCCCAACACAACTTTCTTCTCATCTTTTTTTTATATCTCAAGGGAAAGGTTTGGAAAATAAAAGCAGAATGAAAACACACATACACCTACACATTAAGACACAGAAACAGTGTACCCTCCATATAATTCATATCATAGGCCTAATAGTACTGTAGAGCTCTTTTCACTTGTACACAATAGCTGGGTCACCCCATCCTGCCCCTAAGGGTCCACCACCCTGCAGCGCCCCAACCCAACACACCCCAATCAGCTTTAGGATCTTAGTGAAACATTCATTATTGTTTTCAGAGGTGTGTTAGGCCAAGGGGCGAGTGACAACAGTAGAGCAGACCCCCAAGGCCAGGACTGAGCAGCCCAGCAGCTAGGGATTGCCTAAATCTCCTCTGACGTGGACATGTTTTCAATACAGACTCCTTTTGTCGTACAGTATTCCATATAAGGCATCCAAACCTTATGAAAGTTGCACAGTATACCTTAATCTTAAAACAAATCTAGTGATACTGTACATAACTTGACATTTGTTCCATACATTGTGGAAGGATAACCAACCTTCCAATTAATGGCAATGCATTTCTTAGCCGCTATAAATGCTTGGCTACACAGTGTCTTCAGACAACAGTCTCCAGTATTAACATTAGCAAACAAAGCAAACAAAAACAGGGAGAATCTGTAGACTTGCTGAGATTAAAGAACATACTCGTTGACAGATTTCAGCCAGCCTTCACAAGACCATAACATATGCAAATATGTCCCCTTTTTGTGTTTTACACCTCCAGCAGAATAATACAATTTCTGAGTGCATGACAGTCAGTTTCACTGGCATATAGTACATTCTATGGATGGTCTTAAACTGCAGTAATTTATGCGTGAGATTATATGAACATGACCGGGCATTCTAACAGATCTGTATTCTCTCATCATTACCAGAAGCGTCTCCCAGGTCTTCCTCGCATTTTTGTGTTGTGTCATCGGGAAAAGCCTCTATCAACCCTCGATACAGTTTGGAAATCAACTTTGGAAGTTTGTCAGACTGGCTTAAAATGGCATCTGGCTTGTCCAGTGTTTACTGGACAGAGAGAAGAAAGTGTTGTATCTCCTCACCTCTGTCACAGACTGGTCTTCCCTAGCTGCCTGGCTGCTGAGACTCCTGTCACCATCTGATCCTCCTGAAATGAGGCATGACAAAGAATTACCTTGGTGTACATTTATACATTGTATTACCCAAGAATAGAAACAATGGTTCAATAATTGAAATGACCATTATTCTCAGATCCCAGACTGTAGCTTTAAACGTAATCTGCTGTCCTGTAGCTACTGTAGGTCTACCCATCAATTCAAGATGGAACTTTGCATCATTCACTGAATATACTGCAAAATTCCCCTGAGCTCCGTAGACTGGTCTTCCCTGGCTGTCTGACACTACTGGGACCCCTGTCACCATCTGATCCCTTTAAGACATGATGAGCATAGCGTTGTGTACTGACTGCACTAGAGGGCTGCATTTCCGTGGCATGCCTGCAGGTCCCGATTTTTCATGCTGCAGGCGGGAGCGGGCGGTCAGACAACTACTTTGGTGATTAAAATATTTTTGTTGTCCCACAGATTATTTTGAAACGGTCCTCTTTCTGCTTTGTATACGTTAGCCTACCTACTGTACGAGTTAGCCTAAAAACACATTTTTTGCATTATTCATACATTCAGAATCCGGTGCTTCACCTTCAGTAGCCTACCTCTCCTAGTTGGGCATGAGAGTTCAAGTACGCCTAGTATGTGTAGTCTCGTTGAAATAGTAGGCTGCCTACATGGGTGGAGAATCACGTGTCAGTTAACTTGAATATGAAATGAACTTAAATACGATGAGACTGTAGTTTACTACAGTGTCTGCAAATAAATATTGATAATGAAAAGAAGTGGAGGGCACTCAACCAACGTGAGTAGAAGTGCAATCAACAAATTTAAATATGATTGAAAAGACACAACAGGCACATAGGTTAGTCTACTATGGTGAGCGAGCATTGTGCCTTTTCATTTTCAATAAGTATGGATCACCCATTAATTTGTCTCTGCCTGCAAATCGTCCTCCTAAAAAGGTAGGCATTAACCTATAGTACTATGCAAAACGTAGGAAGTGTAGCTTATTCATTCACCTCAGTCGAGAGGGGATGAAACATTAACTAACGTTACATGTCAGTTACAATATTAGCTCAGCACTGCGAATAAACACTAGTTTAATTTTTTCGGTCGAGTTAATAAGCAGTTACCTTGCCAGCGTAAGGCATATCAGTCAACTAAAGAGTAGCCAGTTTCTGTTCCTTTTACAACTCGGTGAAAGAGCGCAACGCGTACACTGAACTATACCCAACGCTCCTGTGCTGGTCCAGCCAGCCTTCCAGAAGCTTTGCCTTCACACAGCCTGGCAGCCCACTCTGTGGTGTCCACGTGGTCTTAAATCCAGTCGGATAAACACTCCAAACAGCCTACCCGGCCGCTCGGAGGCATCCGCATGGTCCTAAAGCACACCGTTGCCTTGTTTTATATCACATTCCAATGATAAAACTGTCACTTGTCCCCCATGAAAGTTGCACCCCTGGTGGAAATGATTTTTCATGCCATCAGAGTTAAGGATCCTGGCAAATAGGTTCCGGAATGAAACAGTTCCGGATCCTGTTCCGGCAAGATCTGGTTCCAAATAAGCACTGGACAAAGGCCAGAGGGACTTGTTTACAGCTAGGTCCCTGTGGCTGTATTTCCATTCAGCATTGATAGGCATGCAAAGATCATGTACTTATCTTCAACACATCATCACATACAGCCATACACGCACATGGACATCACATCGTCACAAACAAGGGAAAATAAAACACACCTCCCCTCCGAAACGTTTCATTCTGGACACTATACACAATGTTTGTATCAACAAATATAAAAAAATTATATTGGCTTTACACTTCACAACGCTGACCTTTATGAGCTGGTTCACTTGTGGAGTTATCTTCGTTTTACCATTGATCTTCTCAGAGCAAATCCACAGGAAGTGCATTTGTTGGCTATTTTGTAAATGTTTTATCTGTCCGTCTATCTGACTGCCCGTCCGTCCATTTGCCTCCACGTCTCAGTCTTCCTTCTCTCCTCACTCTTGTACTCCTTCTGCCATTATTGCATCATGTTCTTGAACGCAAGAGAGGGGAAGCACTGGGGATATGATATCGCCAAAAATAAGGAAGGAAGTCTGCGATCACCCCATTTGGCCATGTTCAAATGCGATGATATCCTTCTGTTCCAACCTGGTCATTTATGTTGACACATCCTATTGCATTAAGCATATGCAATAACGTAACGTGTCATATATACGTCATACTGTTAAATATCCATCCGTCATTGTTGTCTGTTGTCTGCCTTGCTGACCTGCTTGCTCTCTTCATTTCCCTGTCACCATCCCACCGGGCACACAATGGGTGAATCAACATTTGTTCCATATAATTTCAATTAAATTACATTGAACCAACATGAAATAGACGTTGAATTGATGTCGGTGGGATATTTCAAGTTGGTGGGAATTTAGAAGAATGTGGGGTTCCCTGTGTGGTGGGAGAGGGGGACCTGCTTTGATACTGCTATGCAATGAGATGTTTTACTTTGTTGGCATTGGAATTTTGCTACAGTTGAAGTCAGAAGTTTACATACACTTAGGTTGGAGTCATTAAAACTCGTTTTTCAACCACCCCACAAAGTTCTTGTTAACAAACTATAGTTTTGGCAAGTCGCTTAGGACATCTAATTTGTACATGACAAGTAATTTTTCCAACAATTGTTTTACAGACAGATTATTTCACTTATAATTCACTGTATCACAATTCCAGTGGGCCAGAGGTTTACATACACTAAGTTGACTGTGCCTTTAAACAGCTTGGAAAAATCCAGAAAATGTCATGGCTTTAGAAGCTTCTGATAGGTTAGTTGACATAATTTGAGTTAATTGGAGGTGTACCTGTGGATGCATTTCAAGGCCTACCTTCAAACGCAGTGCCTCTTTGCTTAACATCATGGGAAAATCAAAAGAAATCACCCAAGACCTCATAGAAAATTGTAGACCTCCACAAGTCTGGTTCATCCTTGGAAGCAACTTCCAAACGCCTGAAGGTACCACATTCATCTGTACAAACAATAGTACGCAAGTATAAACACCATGGGACCACGCAGCCGTCATACCGCTCAGGTAGGCGTTCTGTCTACTAGAGATGAACGTACTTTGGTGCGAAAAGTGCAAATCAATCCCAGAACAACAGCAAAGGACCTTGTGAAGACGCCCGAGGAAACAGGTACAAAAGTATCTATATCCACAGTAAAACAAGTCCTATATCGACATAACCTGAAAGGCCGCTCAGCAAGGAAGAAGCCACTGCTCAAAAACTGCCATAAAAAAGCCAGACTACGGTTTGCAACTGCACATGGGGACAAAGATTGTACTTTTTGGAAAATGTCCTCTGGTCTGATGAAACAAAAATAGAACTGTTTGGCCATAATGACTATCGTTATGTTAGGAGGAAAAAAGGGGGGCTTGCGAGCCAAAGAACACAATCCCAACCGTGAAGCACGGGGGTGGCAGCATCATGTTGTGGGGGTGCTTTGCTGCAGGAGGGACTGGTGCACTTCACAAAATAGATGGCATCATGAGGATGGAAAATGATGTGGATATATTGAAGCAACATCTCAAGACATCAGTCAGGAAGTTAAAGCTTGGTCGCAAATGGGTCTTCCAACTGGACAATGACCCCAAGCACACTTCCAAAGTTGTTGCAAAATGGCTTAAGGACAACAAAGTCAAGGTATTGGAGTGGCCATCACAAAGCCCTGACCTCAATCCCATATAAAATTAGTGGGCAGAACTGAAAAAGCGTGTGCGAGCAAGGAGACCTACAAACCTGACTCAGTTACACCAGCTCTGTCAGGAGGAATGGGACAAAATTCACCCAACTTATTGTGGGAAGCTTGTGGAAGGCTACCCGAAACGTTTGACCCAAGTTACACAATTTAAAGGCAATGCTACCAAAAACGAATTGAGTGTATGTAAACTTCTGACCCACTGGGAATGTGATGAAAGAAATAAAAGCTGAAATAAATCATTCTCTCTACTATTATTCTGACATTTCACATTCTTAAAATAAAGTGGTGATCCTAACTGACCTAAGACAGGGAATTTTTACTCGGATTAAATGTCAGGAATTGTGAAAAAATGAGTTGAAATGTATTTGGCTGTGTATGTACATTTCCGACTTCAACTGTATGTATGACAAATAGCTAAATTGTGCCCAAAAAATTAAAAAAAAATCATCTCTCTCCATCATGTAATATTTCTGACAGTCCTCTCCTTTTCCCCCATGAGCTGATTAATTACACACCACACACACATTCAAGTTTTAGGGAGGAAATAGCATGTTGGGTTGTGATCCGGCAACAGATTATATACGAACAGTTGATGATTGAAGTCTATGTGCTGTCTATTTGGTTGAACTACAACTGAAGTAGAGTTAAATATTTACAGTATGTTGATGCTGTGTGAATTTGTAAATGTAGCCAATATATGAGAACTCTATTTCTCAAATGACGTCATATCCTCCATAGCACACCACTTGAGGCAGCTGATCATTTAAGATCAAGACACTGTTTTGCCCAACACCTTCCCCTTTTTCTCTGATCACCATGTATCTGTGACAGCATGCGAGAGAGAGAGAGAGAGAGAGAGAGAGAGAGAGAGAAAAGAGAGGCACAAGAGAGAGTCAGAGCGAGAAGGAGAGAGAGAGACTACAGAGTATTGTGTATATTTATGTTGTGTATAATGTCTATATATAGACATTATCTGGTTGCTGTTTGACTCATCAGATACTTCCATGCATGTCTGTGGCCTGTTAGCTGTTAGTGTGTGTGTGAACCTGTGGAACAGGTTACAATATGACAGGTTACAACATGAGGCCAAATATGCCCAATAAATATTACACACGAATGAGACGCTGAAGAGATAAGAGGTATTTCATTATTTGCAGCATTTTTATGAATTATACCTTGTAAATCTTTTAAAATTGACTTTTAAGTTTTAAGGAATTGAACAGCATGGATTGTGTGTCGCTGATATGTTTCTTTATGCATGTTGATGAATTTTGATGCTATTTTGCATAAAGTGTATGCAAACACACTATCACAGCTTATTGTGAAATAGACACAAATGACTTATTCGAAATTCATGACAGGTACATGAAAAAGTGCACTATTCCATGTGTGTTACATGATTTTCATCACAACACATTTCATGTGTATTACACTATTTTCACAACGCATGAGTACATTACACAAATTCCAATTTGTTAGCTAGGCTGCTAACGTTAGCTAGGCTGCTAACGTTAGCTAGGCTGCTAACGTTAGCTAGGCTGCTAACGTTAGCTAGGCTAGGGGTTAAGGTTAGGGTTAGGGATTAAAGTCAGTGTTAGGTTTTGGGGGTTAAGGTTAGCGTCAGATAACATGATAGCTAAGTAGTTAAATGGTTAAGGTTAGGTTAAAGGGTTAAGGTTAGGGTTAGTGGAAGGGTTTGCAAAGTAGTTACAAAGTTGCTAATTAGCTCAAATGTAATAGTTGTCTAATGTTGAGATACAATCCCGTAACCTTCGGGTTGCTAGACTTTCATGTTATATCCCCACCCATCCTCCCCGACCAACCTCCTTTCCTGTCTGTCTTAAGTAACCTACTGTCTTTATCTGTGATTGAAATTCACTACAAAATGTACTGCTGACAAATACATTTCACAATAATCTGACACAGGGTTGCTAAACAACGAATCAAGCAACTTCCTCTTTCTCGATGAGAAAATCATCTATTTCCTCACCACTTGTTTTACGTCTCTCTCTGTCTGTCTCGCTCTCTGTCTCTCTTTCTCAATTCTGTCGCTCTTTCTCAATTCCGACTCTCAGGATGGAATCCACAGCAGGGAATACCACCACCTACTTCTCTACCAACTCATCTGCTCCCAACCCATCCATCCCTTATTCTGTTGGAATCTCCTTTCTCCTGGTTGCTATGGCCATTGGTCTTCCCGGAAATCTCCTAGTGGTTTGGACCATACTATTCCGCCTGAGTCGCCGTTCCATCGCGTCCCTCTTGATCCTCCAGCTATCGGCCGCTGACGCACTCGTGCTGCTCTCTGCACCCTTCTTCATTCACCAGCTCTTCAAGGTCAGAATCTGGGAGTTTGGAGAGATAATGTGTAAGCTCCTGCATTACGTCTGTGGCGTCAACATGTACCTCAGCATCCTATTGATTACCTTGATGGGCGTCGACCGACTCCTTGGCGTGCTACACCCCTTCTGGTCCCAGCGCGTCCGGACGAAGTCAAGGCTCTTTCCTATCATGGGTGTGGTGTGGGCGCTGGCTATGGTGCTGCCCACTCCTCAGCTTGTGTACCGACAGGTCCGAAAGGGGGAGTGTACCACGCATCACCCCGGGCCCGCCCACCAGGTAACTTTACTGACAGAATATTCCTTCATACATCTTGTTATTTTGGTGTTGTACAGTATATTAGTATTGTACACCACATTATTTCATATTGTTTCATCCGTTTTCCATAAAACATATTGTAGATTTTTTAAATTCTATATGTATATTTATTCTAAATAGATGTGGATATAGCTAAAACAATTGATCAATCTGTCAACATTGTTTTTGATACATTTATTTGTAACAGACCAGAACTGCAATTTAAGTAGATAAAATATGTAATTACACTCTTACTAAAACGTAACCCCATGTGGGCTTGGCATCCTGAAGACATTTTAATAATGAAATCAAATCGTTTCTGGTCCTATCCTCTCTACCAGGTGTTCCACTATTCCCTAGAAACAGTTACTGCGTTCCTGGTCCCCTTCAGCATCATGACGTTCTGCTACTTACGCATCGCTCATACCTTAGCGTCCAGCCGTGTCCACTGGCACCACCGCTCCTACAGGAAGACCAACCGCCTCATCGCACTGATAGTCGTGACTTTCGCCCTCTTGTGGGCTCCGTACCACCTGGTCAACATCCTGCAAGTGGGCATATATATTACAAAGGGTCTTGAATACTTATGTAAATAAAGTATCTGTTTTTTTAACTTGTAATAAATGAGCAAAATTAAACATTAAAAACCGTTTTCGCTTTGTCGTTATGGGTATTGTGTGTAGATTGATGAGGAACATTTTTTATTTAACACATTTTGAATTCAGGCGGTATAACAACTAAACATGGAATAAGTCAAGGGGTATGGATACTTTTTGAAGGCCCTGTATATACAGTACGTACATACAGTGCCTTCAAAAAGTATCCATACCCCTTGACTTATTCCACGTTTAGTTGTTTTACAGCCTGAATTCAAAATGGATTTAAAAAAGTATAATAATAACCCATCGACGCACAATAACCCATTATGACAAAGTGAAAAAATGCTTTCAGAAATGTTTAGCAAATGTATTGAAAATGAAACACAGAAATATCTACATAAGTATTCACACCGGAGTCAATACTTTGCACAAGCACCTTTGGCAGCAAATTTTTTTTTTTTACACTGAAAACTCCCCGGTCCTTAATTAACGATTACAAGCATATCCATAACATGATGCAAAGAGTGGTACTCAGTAATGTGTCGTATTATTCAGGACAAAAAGCTAATTGCTTTGCCACGTTTTTCACTGTATTACTTTAGTGCCTTGTTGCAAACAGCATATGTTTTGGAATATTTTGTACAGACTCCTTTTCATTTTGCCAATCAGGTTAGAATTGTTGAGTAACTACAATGCTGTTGATCCATCCTCAGTTTTATCGTATCACAGCCATTAAACTCTGTAACTATTTTAAAGTCACCATTGGAGGCCTCCCGAGTGGCACAGCGGTCTAAGGCGTCACTACAGAMCCAAGTTCGATCCCGGGCTGTATCACAACCGGCCGTGATCGGGAGTCCCATAGGACGGCGCACAATTGGCCCAGCGTCGTCAGGGTTAGGGGAGGGTTTGGCTGGGGGGGCTTTACTTCGCTCATTGCGCTCTAGCGACTCCTTGTGGGGGGGCAGGTGCATGCAGGCTGACCTCAGTAGTCAGGTGAACAGTGTTTTCTCTGACACATTGGTGCGGCTGGCTTCCGGTTTAAGCGTGCAGGTGTTAAGAAGCACGGTTTGGCGGGTCATGTTTCAGAGGAATCATGACTCGACCTTTGCCTCCTGAGCCCGTTGGGGAGTTGCAGCGATGAGACATGATCGAAATTGGGGATAAAAATGGCATTAAAACACAAATTTACTGTTTGTAGACATAGTTCAAGTTCATAATGAAACTTATGATTCCTTGTTTCAGGTGGGGGCCGTTCTCTCCGGGTCTTCCACGGATTTGCTGTTGTTCTGTCTGAGAGCTAGGACAGTGGTCATAGCTGTAGCTTACCTCAGCAGTGCTGTCAACCCTCTGCTCTATGCCATGGCCGGCTCCTGCTCTGGCTCCTCCCTCACAATCTATGGCTCATCCTCCAGGTGTGTGGGGGGCATGGCACAGCTGCTTGAGGGGATGGCCTCCAACATGGACAGGATGGCCTCCAACATGAGAGCAAAGCATGATGGTAGCGGTAGAGAGAAAGAGAAGGAGGACTGGGGAGGTGGGAAACCAGAGGGAGAGGTAGAAGAGATGACAATGGTTCCAGGGAAAAGAGAGGTGGAGAAGGAGGATGAGGAGGCAGAACAAGAAAAAGAGATGACAATAGTTCCAGGGGGGAAAAAGGAGGAGGAGGGAAACTAATTTCCTGAAGGCAAAGAAATGACTGGACTGATTGTGAAGGTCCTGCATGCTATTGCTTGCCAGCCGGTCATGACTCTTCTGATAGCTGTCTTGTTGTGAATGTCGATCTCACCTCTAAGAGTTTCCTAATCAATCAACGGCAGCCATATCTTCTCTGAGAAAAGTGTTTTTAATTTTCTTGCACTGGCACACAAACACAACATGTCTTAATGCTTTTGATCAAATAAATGTGGTAAACAATTATACAAATATTGGTAACACTTTACATTATACAGTGCTCTTTTTACTCTGTAACAATTTGGTATTGTACTGTACTTACAGCAGTAAAACACATGTGCACACACACACACACACACACACACACACAAAAGCAGAGAAGGTGAGACAGTCAGACAGACAAAGCATACTGTAAAGACAATTGACTAAATTCACTCCACCACCCACTGAGCTTGAATCACCACCTCTAAAAACAGAGATATGGTTCAGTCAGTCGGTAAGTCAGTCATGAACCATTAGGAAACATGACTTGCACATCTAGTGGCCAACCATGCGAACTACAGGAAACTACATTCCCTCCAAAACAGCTTCAGCAATAGCATCCAACTCATTCATCTTCCAGTCAATATGGCCCAGTTTCCGACAAGAGTTAAGCGTGTGTAAATGGAACTTTATTCCTTTTTTAAAATGCGTTTTCCTCTCTACGCGTATTCTAACCTTAAGCACGAGAATAGTATGCTATTCATCCACTATTCGTTCGAGGTGGAGACCGAATAAATGAAGGTGAGGCAGAGGAGTGTCTACAGATACCTCCTATTCTGACCTTGACTTAATTCCCTAATAACTCCACCACCTTTACACGAGGAAACCATGAATAAGGTCTAGCGAACCTACCGGTTCAAAGTGGAAAAAGCATCTACTTAATTTGTTCCAATAGAAATAACACCATTTCTCCATGCGCTGTAATTTACAACTTGATCATATCTATTGATAAGAGCTAGGAAAATGAGTAATCCGGTTTGAGAAGGGGATTGTAAATACACATAGTAATTGTTTTAGATCATTTCCCCTTATGATTTCCTTATGTGAAACCAGACATATGTAAGCAAACTGAAAGTCATATCAGCATGACATGTACTGTATTGCACAGTGAAATAGGATATAAATAGACATGCAGTTATTCAGAATTCTAATTGTGTGCACTCATAATTTGCAAAGATGAAAATTGGAGACCAGAGCTATAGTAAAACCCCATTGAATGAAAACTCCAAGACAAAATCTGTTGCCCAGCTTATGGGAGGGTTTTCAGCAGTTGAATGCAATTTATTCAGAGTGCGAAAGGTAGCCACACCTGCAGAGCCCTTTACACAACTAAGTAAGTCTGAATGCCAAACACTGAAAAGTGCATAGGAAAGGCATGCATAGGAAAGGCATAAATTCCTAAGTCTGAATCGGGCCCATAATTAAGCGTGTGTAAATGGAATTGCTTTTTTATGCACTTTTCTCTCTATGCGTATTCTGACCTTGAACTTAAGCATGAGAATAGCATGCTATTCACCTGCTATTAATTTGGGGTGGAGACCGAATAAATTAAGGTAATAATTCCAACACCTTTAGCGTGAGGAAACCATGAATAAGGAAAAAAGTGTGAAAAGCATCTACTTAATTTTTGTCTAATTTACAACTTGATAAGAGCTATTGGGAAGAGCTAGGTAAATGAGTAATCCCTTTGGATAATGGATAAATGACACTTGTTTTAGATATATTTTATCTTATAATTGCTGGAGGCATATGTGAAACCAGTCAAATGGTAGAAAACTGAAGCATATTAACTTTCCCACAGTGACGTTGATGAAATGCTGTGCCATTAGGCAGAATTTAAATTGTACGGTCTTACCTTGCTGGGATGGGCACTCTCGAATGTCTTGATCATAGGCTACCCCGACCTTCTCTGTTTCCTATTTCTATCATGTTAAATATTAGCCACTATCAGCATCAATCGTCAGTAGGCCTAATAACAGCACATATTCAACTGCCAATTTACTGTTAGTTCCCTTCAGTTGGTATAGTCTACATTATCGTTCCATTTAATTACATTATTTCGTTAACCTTCATTTGCTTCCTCTGTAAACGCCATCGCGGGCATGTGGTTGTTGGTGAGGATCATTAGTAACAGTTATTATATATATTTTTTTAAAGACATAGCTAATTCAATCGTTATGGAGAGGAGCACAGACCAAACGTAACAGTTTGAACACAACGCATGGTGCAATACTTGGATGTGTCGTCACACTATTCTCCCTATTATAATTCTTTGTTCACTAATCATCCAAAATTACCATGAGTTAAAGATCTGAACGTGGCAATTTTCTGAATGAATCATCCCCATTTTCTTCCTCCAAACAGTTTTCTATGATTCAGAAATAATTTCCTAACCCTAAATAATCTAAAAGATCAGAGTATTTTAAAATCTACCACTTGGTGCTGAAACTGAGATGAGTATGCATATATATATTTAGATGGCTTTCTTTAATTGATCCCTAATATTCTGAACCGATTCTCTTGATATATTGTATTGAGTCTGTTAACAAAATTCAAACTAAAAGGTACGCCATATTTAAAGGGATGGCTAAATAAATGTACTGAAAACACTATTGAATGAAAACTCCACGAGAAAATCTGTTGGCCAGTAAGTGAGAGGGTTTTCAGCAGGTGAATGACATTTCTTCAGCGCGCGTAAGGGAACCACTCCTGCAAAGCCCGTTACTCACCTTCATAAGGTAAGTGTGAATACCAACTACTGAGAAATGTGTAGGAGAGGTGTGCAAAAGAAAGGCATCATTTCCTAAGTCGGAATCGGGCCCGGCTTGCCATTCTTAACAGATTTCACACAGACGGGACTCATGACATTGGAGCTGGTTGTCGACTCTAGGTCTCCCTCCTTTTCCTTCAGTCCGACCTCCTTTGCATCCCCGTCTCTCTCTCGGCTATTCTGGCTGTTCTGTCGGCTCTTCCTTGTCCCAGAGTCCTGCGCCGTGCCCTCGAACAAGCGGGCCATGAAGGCAAACCCGTCCCGCCTGATGTAGGACTTGCCAACAAAAGTGTAGAGGACAGGGTTGGCACAGCTGCTGATGAAGGCCAGGGCTGAGGTGACCGCACGGCTGGTCTGCCAAATAGGGTCAAGCCTTGGGGAGGGAGTGAGAGGAATGGAGGGCGGAGATACAGGGGGGGGGGGGGGGGGGAGATACGGAGGACTGTAAACGGGTTGCAATGAATTTGACAGTAACTTACAGCCAACTCGTTGGCAAGCAAATTAGGTTGTTTTTTTTTAAACAAATTTGATCAGTCACATGCTTCGTAAACAACAGGTGTAGACTAACAGTGAAATGATTACTTACGGGCCCTTTCCAACAATGCAGAGAGAAAGAAATAGAGAAATAATGAGTACGGTAACTTGGCTATATACATAATGTCCAATATCGAGTCAATGTGAAGGGGTAATGGTAATTGAGGTCAATACTGTATGTACATATAACTAGGATTAAAGTGACAGATAGCAAACAGTAGCAGCAGCGTACGTGATGAGTCAAAAAGGTTAGTGCAAAAAGGGTCAAAGCAGATAGTTAAATAGTTAAACAAATAGCTACATAGACTAACTATTAGCAGTCTTATGGCTTGGGAGTAGAAGCTGTTAAGGGTCCTGTTGGTGCATCGTACCGCTAGCCTTGCATTAGCAAAGAGAACAGTATATTAGTATTTGGTAGCATTGCCTTTAAATTGTTTAACTTGGGTCAAACGTTTCGGGTAGCCTTCCACAAGCTTCCCACAATAAGTTGGGTGAATTTTGGCCCATTCCTCCTGACAGAGCTGGTGTAACTGAGTCAGGTTTGTAGGTCTCCTTGCTCGCACACGCCTTTTCAGTTCTGCCCACTAATTTTCTATGGGATTGAGGTCAGGGCTTTGTGATGGCCACTCCAATACCTTGACTTTGTTGTCCTTAAGCCATTTTGCAACAACTTTGGAAGTGTGCTTGGGGTCATTGTCCAGTTGGAAGACTCATTTGCGACCAAGCTTTAACTTGCTGACTGATGTCTTGAGATGTTGCTTCAATATAGCCACATCATTTTTTCATCCTCATGACGCCATATAATTTGTGAAGTGCACCAGTCCCACCTGCAGCAAAGCACCCCCACAACATGATGCTGCTACCCCCGTGCTTCACGGTTGGGATGGTGTTCTTCGGCTTGCAAGCCTCCCCCTTTTTCCTACAAACATAACGATGGTCATTATGGCCAAACAGTTCTATTTTTGTTTCATCAGACCAGAGGACATTTCTCCAAAAAGTACGATCTTTGTCCCCATGTGCAGTTGCAAACTGTAGTGTTCTTTATAGCGGGTTTGGAGCAGTGGCTTCTTTCTTGCTGAGCGGCCTTTCAGGTTATGTCGATATAGATACTTTTGTACCTGTTTCATCCAGCATCTTCACAAGGTCCTTTGCTGTTGTTCTGGGATTGATTTGCACTTTTCGCACCAAGGTATGTTCATCTCTAGGAGACAGAACGCGTCTCCTTCCTGAGCGGTATGACGGCTGCGTGGTCCCATGGTGTTTATACTTGCAGACTATTGTTTGTGCAGATGAAAGTGGTACCTTCAGACGTTTGGAAATTGCTCCCAAGGTTGAACCAGACTTGTGGAGGTCTACAATTTTTTTGGTGGCGGTCTTGGCGTATTTCTTCTGATTTTCCCATGATGTCAAGCAAAGAGGCACTGAGTTTGAAGGTAGGCCTTGAAATACATTCACAGGTATGCCTCCAATTGACACAAATGATGTCAATTAGCCCATCAGAAGCTTCTAAAGCCATGGTATCATTTTCTGGAATTTTCCAAGCTGTTTAAAAGCACAGTCAACTTACTGTATGTCATTTTCTGGCCCACTGAAAATGTGATACAGTGAATTATAAGTGAAATAATCTGTCTGTAAACAATTGTTGGAAAAATTACTTGTGTCTTGCACAAGGTAGATGTCCTAACCGACTTGCCAAAACTATAGTTTGTTAACAAGAAATTTGTGGAGTGGTTGAAAAACGGGTTTTAATTAGGTTTCCAACCTAAGTGTATGTAAACTTCCGACTTCAACTGTATGTATTTCACAGTATTTTACTGAAATTACAAGGGATTGGTGCAAGCAGGTTGGCTACTAGGTAAAGTGTTTACACATTACAGCATATTAATGAATATCTGGTGTTTTATATCACTTGCACTTCTAGAGGCCTTAATTAACTTCTTATGGCTGAAGGGGCAGTATTGAGTAGCTTGGATGAAAGGTGCCCATATCAAATGGCCTGCTCCTCAGTCATAGTTCCTAATATTTGCATATTATTATTAGTATTGGATAGAAAACACTCTAAAGTTTCTAAAACTGTTTGAATTATGTCTGTGAGATTAACAGAACTCATATTGGCAGGCAAAATCCTGAGTTGAAATCAAAACAGGAAATCTGAGCTTGTATGTATTCACCAGAGTCCCTTAAGAAATCCACTTGAGTTATGAATGATGTTGCACTGCCTAGGGGTTCCACTAGATGTCAACCATCAATACAAATTCCAATGAGACTTCTATGATGTTGTGGGAGAGAATGATAGCAGAATCAGTCAGGTGTCCATCAAGCAGCCATTTTCTGATCATGCTTTTTATCATGGAAGTCACCTATGTTCCATTGCTCACGCAGACAAGAACGAATACTCTGGTTGGAACTTTATTGAAGCTATATGTTAAAAACATCCTAATGATTGATTCAGTACTTAGTTTGAAATGTTTCTTCGACCGGTAATATCACATTTTGAAGTTTTTGTCCGATATAAAGCTGACCAGAATTAGCGTTTGGACATGCTTACCAAACGCGCTAACAATTGGACATAAATAACAGATTTTTTCGAACAAAACAAACATTTATTGTGGACCTGGGATTCCTGGTGTGCTTTCTGATGTAGATCATCAAAGGTAATGGAATATTTATCATGTATTTTTGTGTTTATGGTGACGCCATCTTTGCAGCTGTGGTATGCTACTTTTGAGCGCCGTCTCAGATTATAGCGTGCATTTCTTTTTCCGTAATTTCTTTTGAAATCTGACATAGCGGTTGCATTAAGGAGAGGTATATCTATAATTCAATGTGTATAACTTGTATTATCATCTATATTTATGATGAGTATTTCTGTTGAAACGATGGGCTATGCAAAGTCACTTGATGTTTTTGCATTTAGTGAATCTTGTCGCCTCAATGTAAACTCAGATTTTTTTATATAAATATGAATTTAATCAAACAAAACATGCATGTATTGTGTAACATGAAGTCCTATGAGTGTCATCTGATGAAAATAATCGAAGGTTAGTGATTAATTTTATCTCTATTCTGGTTTTTGTGAAGCTATATTTAGCTGGAAAAAATGGCTATGCTTATTGTGGTTTTGTGGTGACCTAACATAATCGTTTGTAGTGCTTTCGCTGAAAAGCCTATTTGAAATCAGACACTTTGGTGGGATTAACAACAAGATTACCTTTAAAATGATATAAGACACATGAATGTCTGAGGAATTTTAATTATGAGATTTCTGTTTTTTGAATTTGGCGCCCTGCACTTCGACTGGCTGTTGTCATATCGGTCCCGTTACCGGGACTTCAGCCATAAGAAGTTTTAACAAAGGCTTGCAAACTGGCAGTGACTACAGGGTAAAACAGACCAAAAGGACATGTCAAAATGCTCAACCATTTAAGGCACATGTGTCAAACTCATTCCACAAAGGGCCAAGTGTCTGCGGGTTTTCACTCCTCCCTGGTACTTGATTGATGAATTAAGGTCACTAATTAGTAAAGAACTCTGCTCACCTGGTTGCCTACGTCTTAATTGAAAGGAAAAACCTGGACAATGAAGTAGACGAGCTTAAGGCGAGGACCTCCTAACAGAGAGACATCAGGGACTGTAATATACTCTGTTTCACGGAATCATGGCTCTGTCGGAATATACTGTCCCCGTCCATATAGCTAGCTGGGTTCTTAGTTCATCGCGCACACAAGAATAAAGAACTCTCCAGGAAGAAGAAAGGCGGGGGTGTATGTTTCATGATTAACTACTCATGGTGTGATTGCGATAACATACAGAAACTCAAGTCCTTTTGTTCACCCAACCTATAATGCCTCACAATCAAATGCCGACCACATTAACTCCCAAGAGAATTCTCTTCGGTTATAGTCACAGCCGTGTATGTTCCCCCTCAAGCCGATACCACGACTGCCCTAAAGGAACTACCCTGGACTTTATGCAAACTGCAAACCACATATCCTGCGGCCGCATTTATTGTAGCTGGGGATTTTAACAAAGCAAATTTGCAGAAAACGCTACCAAAGTTCTATCAACACATTGACTGTAGTACTCGCTTAGGGAAAACACTAGACCACTGCTACTCACCTTTTCAAGATGCCTACAAGGCCCTCCCTTCGGCAAATCAAATCACGACTCCATTTTGCTCCTCCAGAAACTCAAATAGGAAGTACCCGTGCTAAGGTCTATTCAACGCTGGTCTGACCAATCGGAATCCATGCTTCAAGATTGTTTTGATCACGCAGACTGGGATACATTCCGGGTAGCCTCTGAGAATAACATTGATGTTTACACGGACAATGTGACTGAGTTCATCAGGAAGTGTATAGGAGATGTTGTTCCCATGGTGACTATTAAAACCTACCCAAACCAGAAACCGTGGATAGATGGCAGCATTCACGTAAAACTGAAAGTGTGAACCACCGCTTTTAACCATGGCAAGGTGACTGGGAATATGGTCGAATACAAACAGTGTAGTTATTCCCTCCATAAAGCAATCAAACAGGCAAAACATCAGTACAGAGACAAAGTGGAGTCGCAAAGTGGAGTCGCAATTCAACGGCTCAGACACGAGACGTATGTGGCAGGGTCTACAGCAGGGCTCTCCAACCCGGTTCCTGGAGAGCTACCCTCCTGTAGGTTCACACTCCAACCCCAGTCGTTGGAGTACTAACCTAATTCAGTGTATCAACCAGCTAATTATTAGAATCAGCTGCAATAGATTAGGGTGAAATCTCAGACAAGCTAAACACCTTCTTCGCCCCCTTTGAGGATAACACAGTGCTACCGGCGCAGCCCACTCCTAAGGACTGTGCTCTCTCATTCTCCGTGGCCCGACGTGAGTAAGACATTTTAAGCGTGTTTACCCTCGCAAGGCTGCCAGCCCAGACGGCATCTCTAGCCACGTCCTCAGAGCATGCACAGACCAGCTGGCTGGATTGTTAACAGACATATTCAACCTTTCCTTATCCCAGGCTTCAAGATGTCCACCATTGTTCCTGTACCCAAGAAAGCAAATGTAACTGAACTAAATGACTACCGCCCCGTAGAACTCCTGTCGTCATGAAGTGTTTTGAGAGACTAGTTTAGGATCATATCACCTCTACCGTACCTGACACCATACACCCACTTCAATTTGCTTACCGCCCCAATAGAACCACAGACGATGCAATCACCATCACACTGCACACTACCCTATCCCATCTGAACAAAAGGAATACCTATGTCAGAATGCTGTTCATTGACTAAGGCTCAGCCTTCAACATCATAGTACCCTCCAAGCTCATCATTAAACTCGGGGCCCTGGGTCTGAACCCCACTCTGTGCAACTGGGTCCTGGACTTCCTGACAGGCCGCCCCCAGGTGTTGAAGGTAGGAAACAACACCTCCACTTCGCTGACCCTCGACACAGGGGCCCCACAATGGTGCGTGCTCAGCCCCCTCCAGTACTCCCTTGTTCATCCATGACTGCGTGGCCAAGTAAGCCTCCAACTCAATCATCAAAGGAAACAGCAGAGGGAGCACGATCCAGAAGGTTTCAAGTTCCTCGGTGTACACATCACTGACAATCTGAAATGGTCCACCCACACAGATAGTGTGGTGAAGAAGGTGCAACAGCGCCTCTTCAACCTCAGGAGGCTGAAGAAATTTGACTTGGCCCCTAAGACCCTCAGACACTTTTACAGATGCACAATTGAGAGCATCCTGTCGGGCTTTATCACTGCCTGGTACACAACTGCACCTCCCGCAACTACACGGCTCTCCAGAGGGTGGTGGGGTCTGCCCAAAGCATCACCAGGGGCACACTGCCTGCCCTCCAGGACACCTACAGCACCCGGTGTCACAAGAAGGCCAAAATAATCAAAGACATCAACCACCAGAGCCACGGCCTGTCGACCCCGCTATCATCCAGAAGGCGAGGTCAGTACAGGTGCATCAAAGCTGGGACCGAGAGACTGAAACACAGCTTCTAACTGAAGGGCATCAGACTGTTAAATAGCCATCACTAGCTGGCTACCACCTGGCTATTCAACCCTGCACCGTAGAGGCTGCTGCGGTATATACATAGACATGGAATCACTGGCCACTTTAATAATGGAACACTAGTCACTTGAATAATGTTTACATACTGCTTTACTCATCTCATATGTATTAACTGTATTCTATTCTACAGTTTTTTAGTCAATGCCATTGCTCGTCCTAATATTTATATATTTCTTAATTCCATTATTTTACTTTTAGATTGGTGTATTGTTGTGAATTGTTAGATACTACTGCTCTGCTGGAGCTAGGAACACAAGTATTTTGCACACCCACAATAACATCTGCTAAATATGTGCATGTGACCAATAAAATGTGATTTGATTTGAAAACAGCAATAGCCTACAATGCTCCATCATTTACAGTACGCTGCAGTTAAATTATTCAGATTTTAAAAAACTGTTGAATAATACCATTGGAGGGAGGGAGGGAGGGAGGAGGAGGGAGGCGAGGAGGAGGGAGGAGGGAGGGAGGGAGGGAGGGAGGGAGGGGAGGGAGGGAGGGAAAACAGGGCTGTTCTATCTTTTAATGAAAATTGAGTTTGGGATTTGATAATAGTAAAATTAATGAAAGGTTATTATGACACTACAAACACAAAAGGGGATGAGGATGTTATGACACAGTCATTTAGTAAGCCTACCTTGCTTTTAGAGCTGAATCATTTGGAGAAAGTGCTGCAGCAACCTGTAAGGACATATTTCATCTATGAGAACATATTTCATCATAACACACAGTCATGTTACAGCAGCACCTATTGTTTTAGCCCCAATAGGGAGTGTGAGGCCCTGGTTATAAAACTCACACACAAACACACAATACCTGCACAATGTTGATGACATGGTAGGGCAACCAGAAGACACCGAAGGTTACCACGATGGCCAGGATGAGATTCTCACTGCGGATCCTCCTCCTGAACCTGGTCAAATCAAATGTTATTTTATACAGCACCGTCTTACAAAAAGGCATTTCAAAGTGCTTAACAAACAAACATAAAATAAAGTGAGAAAGATGAGGAAAAACAATACATTCTAGACAAATATGAAATGAAGATCGAGAAAATTGTAATTAAGATCAAGATCAATAAATTAAGATAGTAAAACAATAGTAAAACAGTGAACCTTGTCTGCCTGATCCTCCGCAGGATGCAGATGTAGCTGCCTATAATCACCCCGTAAGGAACTACAAATCCCAGCACTGTTTCCAACGTGTACTGGAGCACCACCTGTATCAGCATAGAGATCACCTTCATCGACAGCTTGATTGTTTAGGGTCAGTGACGCAATATACACAAAAGCAATGTAACGTTTATACTCCATACCTAACAATGTTTTTATGGATGATCTGACTACAGTGATAGACAGTGCTACGGTGATAGAAAGCCGTCATGAAAAGTAAGTACTTTCTTCTTCTCTCAACTGACATACAAGTCTTTAATTGTTGATGAAATGCTCTTCTCCTTCTCCCATCACTAACATGCAAGCCCTATGGTCAGTGGCGGATTTAGGCATAGGTGACATGTGCAGCCGGCCAGGGCGGCATCTTGCCGGCGGCAGGAACACCCACACAAAAAATGTAATATATATCTATATATATATATATATATATATATATATATATATAATATACACCGAATGGTTACATTTGTCGATCGGTTTTTCTATCTCTCATTTGCACGTCACGTCAATGATGTGATTCTAGTTTGTGAGCTAGGCAGGCTACTGCCTGGGAGGTCTCCCCTCAGAAGTAGGAGACGGGGAGGGGGGGGGGGGGCGGGTAGGTTGACCTCAGGTCTCCCCACTGAAAGCTCGAGGTAGGGGGACGGTGAATGTATCAAAAGCGCAACTCTACTTCGTACATATAATGTAATTAGTAATGCAATTAGTTGTGCATTTGTTGTGTGTGTTCTTGTTGTGAAGTGCAATAGTGGTTTATAGCTCACGCCTAATACCAACAATCTATCTAACGTGCAGTTAATAACTCTAGTTTGTGTATTTCGAAATAGAAGTTAACAGAAAATATAAAGAAACAATGGAGGAATATTAAATACGAGAAATATGGAAAAGAGAAACATATGATTTTATTAAGCTACTTATAAATCTTGTGTGTTTTTTGTTAGCGCAAATAGTGGAGATCTAATAAGAGTAATAACACTATTGAACTACTCCCAATAATTTCTATTAAATGATTGCTTAACCTAATCTACATATTTTGCTTTCTATTTCGTCGTTAAGGTTACTCACTCATATATCTCAGATGAGTTATGATGTTATTTTGTATATATTTTATATAGTTAAAATGTTACTGATTATTTATTTTGTGTTGTTTCCAAATGTCTGAATAAAAATGACAGTTATGCTTAGAACTATGGTGCTTGTTGTTTTGGGGGGGGGGGGGGGGGGGGGGGGTTCACCCAGGGAGCCATACCAAGCTAGAACCACCAGGAATGAAGAGGATTAAGCCAGTCAGTCAGTAAATAGCGTCACATCACATGACTCTGCTGCTTGTGCAACGACTCGCACACTACGCGTCTCTCCCCGTTGGGGTGCACGGTTCCCGCTCGTCCCTGAACAGCAACGCAGGATGGACGCGACCAGCACCATGGTCCACAGTACAGCACCCGCGCAGTACGCCTTCCGTCCAGCAAGTGCAGCGACGCGCTTAGGCCACACACGCCACCAGCCTGTGCAGGCTCATCAGCATGATCAGTTGGATGGAGGCGTTACATGTTGGCCAGGCACAAGTAAAAGAGTATCTGATGGAGACGAAAAGAGAGAGCACGATCTTCTTAGCATTTCAAAAGGATAAGGATTCAATGAAAAAGTAACAGTACCACTGCTAGTTTTACACGATATCAAACGTGTTTGAGACCATTTCGTCTTGAGCATAAAATCTGTCCCGCCCTTTACTGGGCACCTTCAAGCCCGCTACCTTGCGTCTCATGCATGCATCATGCTGGAGACCAAGGTAGCGACAGACCATCCCGCAGGAGATCTGAAGTCATTGCACTGCCATAGCACACATATAGCGTTAGGCATATGCCACGTCTTCGAGAGACACGTTGACACTATGCGCTACGGAAGAGCATAACGATTGGTAGTATAGGAAATCATACGAGGATTTTACGCGTTACATAGGTTACTACATAACTGTGCACGGGGTGTGCATTTGTATATGAATTAATCTTAGTCACGACTGATCGTATACCCACAGACAACGATAAAATAAACATCCCAAAACAGAAACCGTAGGTAATTTAGACGAGCAGCAGATGATTCGCGATGAAATCTGAAATGCGTCAGAAAACTTCACTGCTTTGTAGAGTCTGAGGTCAAGGTCCTACCGGGGCAGGAGGCCACTAGAGCGGCAGAAGATAACTATGACACGAGTAGCTCATTCTCCTGGCCGTAAGGCAAACTGCAAAACACGCTGAAGTCCCAACCTTAAGAGCCAAAATCGTGCCGCCACGGCGAGAACCTATTCAAGAGGGGCCTAGCAACACGTATAGGAAGGGTTATGGTAAGCAGGGAGGATCAGATGACCAGTCAAATTCACTCATCGAGAGAGAGGAGACAAACTAAGAATAGCCTAGCCCCGTCGAGTCGATCAGAGAAGAATAGAAGAAAAGTATTTCGCTCCTACTAGACTATGCTAAAGACGAGACCTTTTATTCTTTAGCCCGCGTTGAGAGACCAACTCAGTCATGTACGCACCGTGACACGACCAGTATTCCATTATCCTATTAACATGACTAAATGTCATATAGGCAGCCGAAGGCTCACGTTATGAATCCAGAGAACGTTCACATCTATGCTTTGTGTGTCGATATTATTCGACCTCAACTGAACCTATCTCAAAGCAGGAACAACCAACTGCTCTACAGTCAGATTGAACGGGTACTTACACTCATGTCTGAAAAGGTGGGGGCCAGTACGGTCGTATGAATGGAGTTAACTAACTAGTGAGTCTGGAAGTCCTAGGAGATTATTTCCTTGTAAGAGTGTGTGCGGACTGGGGTGATTATAGAAGTGTCCTCCGAAAAGGTAGGTGCGAGCAGACGTCCGCGAGTAGGCATCAGGCTGAGACGTCAGATGGGCACGTGGAGTTTGCTATTCCATGTTTTACTATCTTAATTGAGATGAGTCGCTTCTCGCTGACGTCAGCGAGAATTCATCGATTCTTCAGTCACATTTGGTTGAACTATGATAGTCGGTTCATACTGTACTTCCTCATCTGTTCAGGCTAGGGAGGTCGATTTGTCAGGTCCAGTTTGTTAGGTGGAGTGAACGACAGCAGCTTGTGGTGATGAAGCCGCTGTAATCAGATGTCTACAGTGAAGGTAGGGTAGCGTGCCGGTAATAACCACATACGACTCACGTAGGGTCATGATCGTACCATGGTCATCGCTACGGATGGCTCAGCCTGAGTGAACTGGACTCCGCTAAGCTCACGCGAAGAATACTCACAGTCCCCTCGCGCCTATCGCTCTAAAACGCTGACGAGGGCTCTCCTTCACTGCAGCCGAGGTGACGTAAAGACATTTAAAGCGTGTCTTATTTCACTCCCGTCGCAAGGCTGCCTGAGGCCCAGACAAGGGCATCCATTGTCAACTCCACCCAAGCATCTGGTCTGCAGGTGTCACTCTATCCGTAGCGCAATCTGGAGCTGCATGGTGGAGAACCGAGTGATGCTTTCGTCGGTAGAGCTGCCTGATGGTGGCTTCTACGAGGACATAGTCAATCTACAGCTCCTTATTGGCCAGTGCTAGCTGACATACATCCACCAATAGCGTGCATGCTCGTCAAGACAGGCAGCCATTTGTGTTCCTGTTCCTGTGTGCCTAAATGAGATAGCGTAAGATGGTAACTGAGCTACAACGATCCTAATCGCCACGACTGAACCATTATAGCATCCTCACTACAGGTTGTCTGGCAGCAATCGTCGTCACTCATCTGCTCCAAGATTGCTGATTCAGCTCTAAAGAGCAAGGTTTATGAGAGATACCTAAATTGGTCAAACGACATAACATCATCATCCCCCTATTTCTTGGCTGTACTCTAGTGTCATAATAACCTTCAATAATTGTCGACTCACTACCTACGATCCCAACCTACCTCACCAATAACTCTCTCAAGAGCTTTCTCAACCTTAAAAGATAGAACGCCTGATCCCGCCCATCACCTAGGCCCGTCCTACCCACCCTCCACGCTCCCTCCCCTCCCTCTTCCGACCGCACACGCCACACAGTCTGCACCTGCCCCTTACACCGCATTCTGGACAAGAAGGAATTACCCATGTTGAGAATGCTGTTCATCGATTACAGCTCAGCATTGTTAACACCATAGTACCCTCCAAACTTCTGTCATCCAAGCTCGGAACCCTGGGTCTCGACCCGCCTCGTGGCATCGGGTGTCCTGACTTCCTGACGGGCCGCCCCAGGCTGGTGAGGTAGGTACAACATCTCCACCCCGCTTGATCTCTCAACACTGGGGCCCCACAAGGGTGCGTTCTGACCCTCTCCTGTACTCCCTGTTCACCCACGACTGCGTGGCCATGCACGCCTCCACTCAATCATCAAGTTTTGCGGCATGACACTACAGTGGTAGGCTTGATTACCAACAACGACGAGACGGCCTACAGAGGAGGATGTGAGGGCCCTCGGAGCTGTGGTGTCAGGAAAATACACCTCACACCTCAACGTCAACAAAATCAATTATTGTGCTATGATTGATTGTGGAGATCTTCAGACACGCCAGAGGAGCACCCCCCTACTCCCATCATGACGGGTCAGTAGTGAGGAGAAGGTGGAACAGTTTTAAGTTTCCCCTCTGGTGTTCACCTACATCAACGGACACAACTGAATTGGATACCACCCACACCAAGACAGCGTTGTGAGCGTAAGAAGATGCTGCACAGCGCCTCTATTACAACGCTCGCAGGGCAGGCTTGAAGAATTCGGGCTGTGTCGAGCCCAAAAGCACTGCAAACAAACGTTACTACATGAGTATCGCGCACATGACGCGTAGGAGCACCCTGCTCGGCTATGGGTCTTGGATCACGCCGCCCTGGTACGGCACACTTAGGCTCCATGAGCCCACAGCCACCGTAAGGCGTTCCAGAGCGGTAGTGAGCGGTCTGCCACAGAAGAGATCACCAGCGGGGCAAACCAGCTTACCTGCCCCTCGCAGGACACTCTATCACCCATTACCCCGATGTCACAGGAAGGCCATAAGATATCAAGACAACAACCACCCAAGCCACTGCCTGTTCACCCCGCTATCATCCAGAAGGCGAGGTCAGTACAGGTGCATCAAAGCAGGGACCGAGAGACTGAAAAACAGCTTATCTCACTAGGCCATCAGACTGTTAAACAGCCACCACTAACATTTAGCGCCGCTGCCAACATACTGACTCAACTCCAGCCCACTTTAAAAATGGGAATTGATGGAAATTTTATAAAATGTTACACTAGCCACTTTAAACAATGCCACTTAATATAATGTTTACATACCCTACATTACCCATCTCATATGTATATACTGTACTCTATATCATCCACTGCATCTTGCCATCTTTATGTAATACATGTACCACTAGCCACTTTAAACTATGCCACTTTATGTTTACATACCCTACAGTACTCATCTCATATGTATATACCGTACTCTATACCATCTACTGCATCTGCCATGCCGTTCTGTACCACCACTCATTCATATATCTTTATGTACATATTCTTTATCCCTTTACACTGTGTGTGTGTGTAAGGTAGTAGTTGTGGAATTGTTAGGTTAGATTACTTGTTGGTTATTCGCATTGTCGGAACTAGAAGCTAAAAGCATTTCGCTACACTCGCATTAACATCTGCTAACCATGTGTATGTGACTAATAAAATTTGATTTGATTTGATTTGATTTGACTGCAATGTAGTCAGCCTGGAATGGAGCCATTATATCAACAATCAACAAGAAAAAGAGCCCCCACCTTGCACATGATGTTGCCGAAAACCCAGGTCTTCTTGACCAGGTAGATCACGAAGAAGGGCGTGAGCGCCATGAGCGAGCCGTCGGCCACCGCTAGATTGAGGATGAGGAGGGTGGTGACGGAGCGGCGGCGGGCACGCGCCAGGATACTCCAGATGATGAAGAGGTTGCCGGGGAGGCCCAGCAGCAAGACCAGACACAGGATGAGAGCCCCTACTGTCGTGGAGGTGGTATTACCCACAATGCTTTGGTTTTCCCCAAAAACAGACGTGTTGGTGGTGTTCAGGATGTGGATGGAGGTGGACAGGAACAGGGAGGAGGATGTAGAGGAGGAGAACGGATGGAGGGATGAGGAGGGGTTTGTTAGGGATGGAGGGATGATTTGGGGGAGGGAGAAGTTGGACGGGAGGCGAAGGGGAGTGCTTTGGTTGTGGGCCATTGTGATGACCTGCAAGGGACAAGGTTATTGATTTCAAAAAAGTGTGGCATGTTCTATTAACTTGTATAAGCAGCAATGCTGAATAGCTGAGCTGACTAGGTGAAAAATCTGTCAATGTGCCCTTAACAAAGGCAATGAACCCTAATTGCTCTGAAGAGTGTCTGCTAAATGACTAATATGTGATGATAGGATACAGACTTGGGTTCAACTACTATTTAAAATTATTTCAAATACTTTATCTGTGCTTGATTGAGCTTGCCTGGTTCAGGAATTCAATAGAATAGTCAAATCCCACCCACCTGGCACTCCAGGCAGGCTAGAACAAACACTCAAAGTACTTGAAAGACTTCAAATAGCATTTGAACCCAGGTCTGATAAGATTTGAAGCTCACATGTTGACCAAACCAGACGCACACTTGCGTCCGCCACCACGCGCACGTTGATTTTGATCACCCAGACCAGAAGTGATCAGGACACGCAGGTTGAAATATCAAAACAAACACTGAACCAATTATATTAATTTGGGGACAGGTTGAAAAGCATTAAACATTTATGGCAATTTAGCTAGCTAGCTTGCTGTTGCTAGCTAATTTGTCCTGGAATATAAACATTGGGTTGTTATTTTACCTGAAATGCACAAGGTCCTCTACTCGGACAATTAATCCACAAATAAAACGGTAAACCGATTTCCTTTCTCATCATTTCTCCTCATTCCTCAGGCTTATTCTTCTTATTTTGGACTTAATATTCACGGTTGGCAACCAACTTTACAGCATTGTTACAACCTACTGGAATGTGGACCTAAGTTCATCTTTCAATCACCCAAGTGGGTATATGCTCCTAAAAACCAATGAGGAGATGGCATGGGTATATGTTTCTAAAAAACCAATGAGGTAACGGGAGAGGCCGGACTTGCAGCGCGTTGAGCGTCACAAATAGAACCAATTTCTATTTTAGCACCTGGCCACATAGACCGCTCGCTGACGCCCGGCGAGCAGTGTGGGTGCAATGATTGAATAACATGTATGTGTACTGTACATTTATTTTGCCACGCTCGCACACGCTTATTTGCATTGGACAGTGTGCTGTGCTACAATCCATACGAACATTGTGGCGGTTCTAATTGCAAGTCAAACATGTATAGTTTAGGTCCAGTGGTTCCCAAAGTTTTTAAGTTACTGTAACACCAAATGAATTTTGCTCTGCCCGGAGTAGCGCTGAAGTACCCCCTGTGGATAGGCCAAGCAACCCCATGAGTCCTAATACCCCTGGTTGGGAACCACTGGCTTAGGCCAATGGAGTGCAGGCAGCAATTGACTGGGTTTTTTTCTCACTCACTATTAAACATAGCCAACACACCTAATGGACAGCGAGGCTGTTGTGTGTCGACCAGCCTAGTTCCCCACACAACTGTTGTATAAATATTTGTATGCAGTCAAATGTATTTGTATCACACCTATCAGTCTCTGGCACGGAACAATGGAGCAATGATCTTTGTATCACAACTGACATGTTGAATGCATTGCACATCAGTTGTATAACACCAGGGTTGAACAAAGCCAGGCAGAGGAGAGAAGTGTAAACAGAGCAGCCAATGAGAATTCAGTGAAACACATGACCTGACAAAGAGAACAAATATAGAAGATCAAACACCATGGGAATAATGTGGAATTGATTTGGGATTAACAGATAGCTTTGAGTGATTCACTTATGGCGAATACATTCCCTTGTTGTGGAGCAACTGGCTGGTGTGCACTGTAAAGGGGTTACTGTGAATTTGACAGTAGTTTACAGACAGCTCGGAGGCAAGTACAATTCAGTATTTTATATTACAGTACAGTGCATTCGGAAAGTATTCAAACCCCTTGACTTTTCCACATTTTATTACGTAACAGCCTTATTCTAAAATTGATTAAGTTCATGTTTTTCCTCATCAAATTGACAAACAATACCCCATAATGACAAAGCAAAAACTGGTTTTTAGATTTGTTTGCAAATGTATACAAATTGAAAACTTGAAATACCTTAAGTGTGTGCAAAGCTGTCATCAAGACAACGAGTTGCTATTTGAAGAATCTCAAATACAAAATATATTTTGATTCGATTAACACTTTTTTGGTTAATACATGATTCCATGTGTGTTATTTCATAGTTGTGATGTCTTCACTATTATTCTACAATGTAAAAATAAAGAAAAACCCTTGAATGAGTAGGTGTTCTAAAACTTTTGACCGGTAGTGTATATATACAGTACCAGTCAAAAGTTTGGACACAACTACTCATTCAAGGGTTTTTCTTTATTTTTACATTGTAGAATAACAGTGAAGACATCACAACTATGAAATAACACACATTCTGAGCACTTGTTGGCTGATTTTCCTTCACTCTGTGGTCCAACTCATACCAAACCATCTCAATCGGAATGGATGTATGCATGAAATTCATGGGAGGGGTTTGTATTTCACAGTATTTTACTGTAATTACAAGGGATTGGTGCAAGCAGGTTGGCTGTTAGGTAAAGTGTTTACATATTACAGTGTGTACATATATATTTGGTGTTTTATATCACTTGCACTTCAAGAGGCCTTAACAAAGGCTTCCAAACTGGCAGCGACTACATGGCAAAACAGACCAAAAGGACATGGCAAAATGCTCAACCATTACATTTTTTAAATAATTTTACCCCTTTTTCTCCCCAATTTCATGGTGTCCAATCGGTAGTTACAGTCTTGTCTCATCGCTGTAACTCCAGTACGGACTCGGGAGAGGCGAAGGTCGAGAGCCGTGTGTCCTCCGAAACACAACCCAACCAAGCTGCACTGCTCCTTGACACAATGCCCACTTAACCCGGAAGCCAGCCGCACCAATGTGTCGGAGGAAACACCGTACACCTGGCGACTGTTTCAGCTTGCACTGCACCTGGCCCGCCACAGGAGTCGCTAGTGCGCGATGGGACAAGGATATTCCTGCAGGTCAAACCCTCCCCTAACCCGGACGATGCTGGGCCAATTGTGCGCCGCCCCATGGGTTTCTCAGACGTGGCCGACTGCGACATAGCCTGGAGTCGAACCCGTAATCTTTTGAGGCACAGCTAGCACAGCGATGCAGTGCCTTAAACCACTGAGCCACTCGGGAGGTACAATGCTCAACAATTTAAGGTTTAAAGCCCTATTCGGATGGGATTAGTTTTACCAAAGAACCACATCTGTAATTTTAATCCCATCCGAATCTGCCATGGCAGTCATTTTTACATGGGAGGAGACAGCCACGGGAAGTAGGGGTTCTGAGGGTGCTGCAGCACCCCCTGAAAAACCTGAATTTAAAAAAATATGATATATATTTTTTAAATATTGTAAAAAATGTATGTCTCACAAAAGTAGTGCACTGGGCCTTTAATAGTCCTGTATTAGTGGTAATATTCATCTGCAGTGTCAGTGCGGGCATAACGGACATTCTGGGGTAATAATTAAATAACCAACATTCTCTAGCAATACTAGTTCTGTGTGAATAGGGCTTAAAACTTCTTATGGCTGAAGGGGCAGTATTGAGTAGCTTGGATGAAAGGTGCCCATATCAAACGGCCTGCTCCTCAGTCATAGTTCCTAATATTTGCATATTATTATTAGTATTGGATGGAAAACACTCTAAAGTTTCTAAAACTGTTTGAATTATGTCTGTGAGATTAATAGAACTCATATTGGCAGGCAAAATCCTGAGTTGAAATCAAAACAGGAAATCTGAGCTTGTATGTATTCACCAGAGTCCCTTAAGAAATCCACTTGAGTTATGAATGATGTTGCACTGCCTAGGGGTTCCACTAGATGTCAACCATCAATACGAATTCCAATGAGACTTCTATGATGTTGTGGGAGAGAATGATAGCAGAATCAGTCAGGTGTCCATCAAGCAGCCATTTTCTGATCATGCTTTTTTTTCCCATGGAAGTCACCTACGTTCCATTGCTCACGCAGACAAGAACGAATACTCCGGTTGGAACTTTATTGAAGCTATATGTTAAAAACATCCTAATGATTGATTCAGTACTTAGTTTGAAATGTTTCTTCGACCGGTAATATCACATTTTGAAGTTTTTGTCTGATATAAAGCTGACCAGAATTAGCGTTTGGACATGTTTACCAAACGCGCTAACAATTGGACATAAATAACGGATTTTTTCGAACAAAACAAACATTTATTGTGGACCTGGGATTCCTGGTGTGCTTTCTGATGTAGATCATCAAAGGTAATGGAACATTTATCATGTATTTTTGTGTTTATGATGACGCCATCTTTGCAGCTGTGGTATGCTACTTTTGAGCGTCGTCTCAGATTATAGCGTGCATTTCTTTTTCCATAAAGTTTTTTTTAAATCTGACATAGCGGTTGCATTAAGAAGAGGTATATCTATAATTCAATGTGTATAACTTGTATTATCATCTATATTTATGATAAGTATTTCTGTTGAAACGATGGGCTATGCAAAGTCACTTGATGTTTTTGCAATTAGTGAATCTAGTCGCCTCAATGTAAACTCAGATTTTTTTATATAAATATGAATTTAATCAAACAAAACATGCATGTATTGTGTAACATGAAGTCCTATGAGTGTCATCTGATGAAAATAATCGAAGGTTAGTGATTAATTTGATCTCTATTCTGGTTTTTGTGAAGCTATATTTAGCTGGAAAAAATGGCTATGCTTATTGTGGTTTTGTGGTGACCTAACATAATCGTTTGTAGTGCTTTCGCTGAAAAGCCTATTTGAAATCAGACACTTTGGTGGGATTAACAACAAGATTACCTTTAAAATGATATAAGACACATGAATGTCTGAGGAATTTTAATTATGAGATTTCTGTTTTTTGAATTTGGCGCCCTGCACTTCGACTGGCTGTTGTCATATCGGTCCCGTTTCCGGGACTTCAGCCATAAGAAGTTTTAAGACTTGCTGCCACTCAAATCTGTCCCCTATACAAACTTATGGGGCACTATAACCACATAGGAGTGGTACAGTATTCTCATTCATTGGTGCAACCAATATAGCCTCTTACAAGGCATTCCTCGAAATATATTCATGCACCAGAAACAATAATACTATGCACCCACTAGTGGTCAAAAAGTATTTGGTGCTCCAAAGATACGGTACAATACCTTATTCTGTGGGGTGTATTATAGTACCATTCAACATACAGCAATTGTTTGCCACGTCCACAACATTTTCCCACAATGCAGCATTCTTGTTAGTATGCTGCAGTAAAACGTTTGAGTATTTTACTGTTGATAATACACCAAATGACCATAAAATGTACAGTTCTCCCTTACAGTGTGTGTGTGTGTGCGTGCATGTGTGTGTGGGTGGGTGCGTGTGAGCCTGTGCGTGTCCATGCGTGCGTACACATGCTTACTACTCTACATTACCGGACTTCAAATTCTTGAAGTAATAACTTTCATTTTGACGCCCAAGTCTTTTATGCACCTCATTACATTTCAAAGCATCAGACAAAAATCCCTCCGAAAGGTATGTAAATCTTACTTCCAAAAGTATGTGCCCTTATTTGTCAGAGGCTTTTGCTGAAGCAATGGGAGGAGTTTCTACATGTGTAGGAATGTTGAGGAATTGTAACAGGCTTCTCCACTACACTGATTCCTAACCAGCTAGACCAGACTTGAGCGGTGACGCAAACAGTACATTGTAGCTACAGTGTTTGTTTGAGAAATCATTCTACCTCCCTCCGAGGCCTGTTTCAAATCAGTACGTCTGCTTTTGAAATGGCACCCTATTCCCTATGTAGTGCACTACTTTGGATGAAGTGCTATGGGAATAAAGTGCCATGATGGATGAATCTTATATCTTAGTGTTTGGTCCAGAGAAGGCTATAGCCTGAGAATGTAGGTCTAATATAACATCAGTGTTGTAAGAACTTTGTTCTTTATAAACAGCCTCAGGTTTATATAAGCTACAACTCTAACATCCTCAAGTTCTTGAGCTAGCATAACAACACTGTTTATCCCAGGTACGGTGGCTCACGTAGGACGTCTAAGATGAGTCGAAACGAACACAACAATCACTCCAAGGGGTTGCATAGAAAACATGACAATCGCAATCTAATATATCGTGTGTTTTTTCCTTGCAACTGTCTAGATTAGAACCGTGGGTAACACTTTAATTTAAGATACACACATTAACCACTAATTTGAAGTGTATAAGTAGTTTATAAGGCCTTTATAATGTCTTATTAGCAATATATTAGGCCTTAATTAAGTGTTGGTCCCGTGTGGCTCAGTTGGTAGAGCATGGCGCTTGCAACGCCAGGGTTGTGGGTTCATTCCCCATGGGGGGACCAGGATGAATATGTATGAACTTTCCAATTTGTAAGTCGCTCTGGATAAGAGCGTCTGCTAAATGACTTAAATGTAAATGTAAATGTTTTCCTATTCAAACATTATAAATCATGGAATACTGGACAATCCTTAATGACCAAATTATTAACTATAATAAGGATGTATTAATAGTTGATAAAAAGCAAGTTAGACAAGAAACAGACTCTTAGTAAGCGTTCTCAATGTGGGACTAATAAGGGCATACTCCGTCAATATGTGTTCCCTATTCTAAAGTGTGACCATAATTTTACTTGCAGAAGAATTGCAACAAAAAAAATCTTCAGAAATGACCTAATTGGACAGAAAGGGGCACACCCCCAACCATATGCCATACAGCATTCAAGTCCAAATTTGATCTAAACAATTAGCAACAAAGACTTGATTTATACTTCTATATATGAATGTCGGCTGTATGGCATATAACGGTATAATGTGAATTGAGCAAAACCATGTAATGTTTGCCTGAAACTAATTGTTTACATGAATTGTTTACGTCAGACTTGAATGGTGGCTATATGACAGATATTAATCCACTTATGTCGTCAATCTACACAAATCAGGGAGACATTTTATGCTTTCGCTCAGGAGTGTGGGGAGGATTGCCCTTTTGCGATTCATAATCTTATCTTGTACAGTCAACATTCATATATATGTAATTATAAATGGAAGTTTAGTTGTTTACATCATGGCTGAATTGCATTTATGAGGGGAGGTGTGCCCCTTTCTGTCCAACGAGGTCATTTCTGGAAAAAAATTCTGCAAGTAAAAATATGGTCACACTTTAGAATAGGGAACACGTAGAGGTAGGGTGCCTTTATTAGACGCACACTGAGAACGCTTACTAAATTTGTCAAACTTGCTTTTTTATCAACTATTAATTTTGCTTTTATTATAGCAAACAATTAGGTAATTAAGCAGAATTACAAGAAAAAGTACTGTGAAAGTTCAAGGTTTGCTTGGTGTGTGTGTGTGTGTGTGCTAGATCATAAGGTGTGTTCTTTTACTGAGCAATAGTGTAAATATGTCCGACGTGTATCGACTTGCTGTTTGCAGCTTATCAATTAAGTTATTACTTGATAGGACAAGAACATTTGAACTAAGATTTACTTACACCGAGTGTACAAAACATTAGGAGCACCTTCCTAATATTGAGTTGCACCCACTTTTGCCCTCAGAGCAGCCTCAATTCGTCGGGGCATGGACTCTACAAGGTGTCAAAAGTGTTCCGCAGGGATGCTGGCCCATGTTGTAATAATATTTTGTCTTGCTTATTCACCCTCTGAATGGCAAACACACACAATTCATGTCTCAATTGTCTCAAGGCTTAAAAATTCTTCTTTAAGCGATTTCCTCCCCTTCATCTACACTGATTGAAGTGGAATTAACAAGTGACATCAATAAAGTATCATGGCTTTCACCTGGATTCACCTGGTCAGTCTGTCACGTAAAGAGCAGGTGTTCTTAATGTTTTGTACACTCAGTGTAAAAGGTAAAGCGTATCCTAAATCACAACTCCTATTCTGAACTGCTTGATAGGATATATAAGGCCCCAGGACTACCAATGTATTTGCATTCCTATTTCTGATGTGTATATCTCTCTCTTTTGTTATATGAGGGTACGGTAATAGCTCGTTAGCGTTGACTTTACTTGACTGCCTATTCCCATTGACTGACAGGACCAGAGTCAGGAGTGAGGTGGGGGGAAGAAAGAGAGGGAAAACATACTCACCAAAAAGTCCTAATCCTGGGGAAGAGAAAGAGATGGACTAGAGGCATAGATGGACAAGACTTCCTTTATTTCATTTCTTACAGTCTTGATGTTTATCTTCTTCCTACTTTTCTCGATACTCGTCTTTCTCTCCACGTGTTCTCACCTCCTTATCCCTTACTTTCTCTCTCGCGCGCTCTCTCTCTCAAACTGTGTGTTTTCCCTGAGCTGTCATGCTGGCTGTAGCATGCTATAGCAGAGTTAAAGGAAGGGGGTGTATATTTGTATAATGTAATGTGTAATGACCCCTCCTCGCCGTAAAAAGAGTGAGACACACACATGCACACATTGACGCACACACAGTAAAAACAGGTGAATTAGTCACATGGCATGCCCACATGTTTCACAATCTATCATCGAATCCTGAGAGAGAGAGAAAGAGAGAGAAAGAGAGAGAGAAATAATATGAGTGACAAACATTCTAGAAGTAAATAAATAATGTAAGAGCCAATCACATTGAGTTGTACGTATAATCAATAACAATTGATAGCAATCAATTGAGAGAGTAAGAAAGGCACAACAAGAGATTTAAACTTTTTTTAAAACCTTATCTAAATCTCCAAAGATTGAATCATAGGGCAGAATTTAGGATTAGAGTTTCACAGAAACAGGAAATCGCTCCTTTGCCTGGATTGGCCAGAAAATGTGACACATCACTCCCTATGCAAATCTAGGGTCTAAAACCTGACACTTCAAGTGAGCCCCGCTGAGAGGTTAGCTACTTAATTGAGTTGAAAAGATTGAGTCTGGTCCATGGGGCAAAGAAGCCATTTTGACATCTTTCTCATTATACACCATATTTTCGTATCTAAAGTACTACAATGAGTTTTTTTGACGGCAACAGTCAAATTTAGTAACAAGGAGTTAGGTCGAGTTATGACAAGGAGGAAAAAACACAAAACACAAACATGCGACTCCTTAAAATAGGCCTACATCTCCTGATTGACCAGCGTACAGAACTGAGGACCTTTGGAGGGAGTGAGGAAGAGGCAGTGTTTGAAGAATGGAACAGGAGTCGGGAAATGGAAATCCACGACGTGTCCACGAGGATTCTTTGCTGATTGGAGTACAAATGAATGAAAAAGTCAAATCATGGAGTTTTGTCTGATTGGTTTGAGGAATCAGGGTGGGTGTAAAGTAATCTAGGACAGGTGCAGCCAGTCAAGGTTGCGAGAAGTGGATTCATTATGATAGGGTGTACATCTGTACATCACTATTGTAAAGTGGTTGTTCCACTGGATATCATAAGGTGAATGCACCAATTTGTAAGTCGCTCTGGATAAGAGCGTCTGCTAAATGACTTAAATGTAAATGTAAATCTGTCTCCTAGAGGAATTGAGCTTTGTGCTTGGTTTCTAATTTTCAGAGTAAACAACTCACGGACACTAGAGAAGCTTAACCAAGTTTAATTCTTCCCAAAGGGTCGTTACAGCTGTATTCAGACAAAAACATGTTTCCACCACAAGTATATATACTCCACTTTAGGCACTTCGCCTTCTCTACAATCATTACATCTTATGGTTCGACAGGAAGAGGGTAATAAAACCATAATTTCTCCCTTCAGGGGATCTGACCTGACCTCAACCCCTCCTTCGCCTAATTCACAGATGTCCATCCGCTTCCCCAATAGCAATCCTGTGACTTCCTCCCGTCCACTCAACACGGGGCTAGTGGTTAGAGCATTGTACATTCCAATGCCATCTGTCACCGACAGATAAGCATCAACTTCTGTTGTAAACACTAGTCTCTTTCACTCCTGTATATACTCTGCTTCTGCACATAACAATGTTCCAATGTTCCAAGTTTCACCCAGAATCTAACAGTTTGAATAAAGTAAATTAGAAATATGAATTTGCCTACTTTAGCAATGTCATCATATTTCCATTCCACTATACATGAGAGTAATTTAGACGAAAGCCACATTAGCCTCCGAGGTGGAACCCATGTCTAGGGCACAAGAAAATATTGTACGCAGCTATGGTGGTACTACCTAACTCATGTCTGACTACAAAAGTGTACAACAAACCCAAACCAACCCAGGGCCATAGCAAAACATGTCACAGTGGCTTGCATAGTGTAAAGGCGTAACTGGTCTGAATCCAATCTGGAGCCAGTCAATCTGTAAAGCATAGAATTAGCTTCCAAACGCGATTCGTTATTTCTCGAGCTATGTTTATAATTGAGGACTACAGAGGCGTATGACAAGAGTGCCATCCTCCTGCATCTCACACATGAACTCCACCCTCCTGCCACCGGACTGTACCTGTTCATAACCTGCAATACATTACATAGATATGACTTCATCAGCCAATGGACACTTGAAGACAGAACCTCACCCAGAGAGCTGTGCATGTCAGTGTGTGATTAGCCGAATCCTTAGATTTGGGCAAATAGACAAATATACAGTTGAAGTCGGATGTTTACATACACTTAGGTTGGAGTCATTAAAACTCATTTTTCAACCACTCCACACATTTCTTGTTTACAAACTATAGTTTTGGCAAGTCGGTTAGGACATATACTTTGTGCATAAAACAAGCAATTTTTCCAAAAATTGTTTACAGACAGATTATTTCACTTATAATTCACTGTATCACAATTCCAGTGGGTCAGAAGTTTACATACAGAAAGTTGACTGTGCCTTTAAATTATGGCTGCAATCCCGTTAACGGGATGATATGACAACAGCCAGTGAAAGTGCAGGGCGCCAAATTCAAAAAAACAAATCTAATAATTCAAATTCCTCAGACATACATGTCTTATACCATTTAAAAGGTAATCTTGTTGTTAATCCTACCAAAGTGTCCGATTTCAAATAGGCTTTACAGCGAAAGCACCACAAACGATTATGTTAGGTCACCGCAAAATCACAGAAAAACACAGCCATTTTTCCAGCCAAAGACAGAAGTCACAAAAAGCAGAAATAGAGATAAAATGAATCACTAACCTTTGATGATCTTCATCAGATGACACTCATAGGACGTCATGTTACACAATACATATATGTTTTGCTCGATAAAGTTAATATTTATATCCAAAAACCTCCAAAAAATGCCTCCAAAATATCCGGAGAAATTGCAGAGAGCCACGTCAAATAACATAAATACTCATCATAAACTTTGATGAAAGATACATGTTTTACATAGAATTAAAGATACACTTGTTCTTAATGCAACCGCTGTGTCAGATTTCAAAAAAACTTTATGGAAAAAGCAAACCATGCAATAATCTGAGACGGTGCTCAGAAGGAAAAAAAATCCACCATGTTGGAGTCAACAGAAATCAGAAATAACATTATAAATATTCCCTTACCTTTGATGATCATCAGAATGTACTCCCAGGAATCCTAGTTCCACAATAACTGTTTGTTTTGTTGGATAATGTCCATTATTTATGTCCAAGTAGCTACTTTTGTTAGCGCGTTTAGTACACAAATCCAAACGCTCGTGCAGGTCCAGCCGAACGTCGGACGAAAACTTCAAAAAGTTATATTACAGGTCAAAGAAACTTGTCAAACTAAGTATAGAATCAATCTTTAGGATGTTTTTATCATAAATATTCAATAACGTTCCAACCGGAGAATTCCTTTGTCTGTAGAGAACAATGGAACGCAGGTCGCTATCATGTGAAATGCGCCTGACCAGGACCTGGCTCTCCGCCAGACCACTGACTCAAACAGCTCCCATCCGGCTCCACATCACAGTAGAAGCTTCATTCAAGGTTCTACAGACTGTTGACATCTAGTGGAAGCCGTAGAAAGTGCAAACAGATCCATATCCCACTGTGTATGCAATAGGGGCTGGGTTGAAAATCGACCAACCTCAGATTTCTCACTTCCTGTTTGGATTTCTTCTCAGGTTTTTGCCTGCCATTTGAGTTCCATTATACTCACAGACATCATTCAAACAGTTTTAGAAACTTCAGAGTATGTTCTATCCAATACTAATAATAATATGCATATATTAGCAACTGGGGAGCAGGCCGTTTACTCTGGACACCTTTCATCCAAGCTACTCAATACTGCCCCTGCAGCCATAAGAAGTTAAACAGCTTGGAAAATTCCAGAAAATTATGTCATGGCTTTAGAAGCTTCTGATAGGCTAATTGAGTCAATTGGAGGTGTACCTGTGGATGTATTTCAAGGCCTACCTTCAAACTCAGCGCCTCTTTGCTTGACATCATGGGAAAATCAAAGGAAATCAGCCAAGACCAAATAAAAACAATTGTAGACCTTCACAAGTCTGGTTCATCCTTGGGAGCAATTTCCAAACGCCTGAAGGTACCACGTTCATCTGTATAAACAATAGTACGCAAGTATAAACACCATGTGACCACGCAGCTGTCATACCGCTCAGCTAGGAGAGGCGTTCTGTCTCCTAGAGATGAACGTACTTTGGTGCAAAAAGTGCAAATCAATCCCAGAACAACAGCAAAGGACCTTGTGAAGATGCTGGAGGAAACAGGTACAAAAGTATCTATATCCACAGTAAAATGAGTCCTAAATCAACATAACCTGAAAGGCCGCTCAGCAAGGAAGAAGCCACTGCTCCAAAACCGCCATAAAAAGCCAGACTGCGGTTTGCCACTGCACATGGGGACAAAGATCGTACTTTTTGGAGAAATGTCCTCTGGTCTGATGAAACAAAAATAGAACTGTTTGGCCATAATGACCATCTTTATATTTGGAGGAAAAAGGGGGAGGCTTGCAAGCCGAAGAACATCATCCCAACCGTGAAGCACGGGGGTGGCAGCATCATGTTGTGGGGGTGCTTTGCTGCAGGAGGGACTGGAGCAATTCACAAAATAGATGGCATCATGAGGGGAAAGATTACATGGATATATTGAAGCAACATCTCAAGACATCAGTCAGGAAGTTAAAGCTTGGTTGCAAAAGGGTCTTCCAAATGGACAATGACCCCAAGCAAACTTCCAAAGTTGTGGCAAAATGGTTTAAGGACAACAAAGTCAAGCTATTGGAGTGGCCATCACAAAGCCCTGACCTCAATCCTTTAGAACATTTTGGGGCAGAACAGTAAAAGCGTGTGCGAGCAAGGAGGCCTACAAACCTGACTCAGTTACACCAGCTCTGTCAGGAGGAATAGGCTAAAATTCACCCAACCTATTGTGGGAAGCTTGTGGAAGGCTACCTGAAACATTTGACCCAAGTTTAAATTGTTTAAGGCAATGCTACCAAATACTAATTGAGTGTATGTAAACTTCTGACCCACTGGGAATGCGATGAAAGCTGAAATACATAATTCTCTCTCCTATTATTCTGACATTTCATAATCTTAAAATAAGGTGGTGAACCTAACTGACCTAAGACAGGGAATTTTTACTAGGATTAAATGTCAGGAATTGTGAAAAACTGAGTTTAAATGCATTTGGCTAAGGTGTATATAAACTTCCCACTTCAACTGTAAATACATTTTTGGTTAGACAGCTGAAGTTGTACTCTCCACACAACCTTTTTCATTTGTTAGGTAAAGTGTAGGCACACTGTCCTTATAAGCATATCAATATATTAATTACAGCAGAACATGTTTTGTCTTTGTAACACAAACACATGCATGCATTTTTTGTCGATGTACAAAAAAAAATTCTGACCCCTTGACTTTTTCCACATTTTGTTACATTACAGCCTCATTCTAAAATGTACTAAATAGTTTCCCCCCCTCATCAATATACACACAATACCCCATAATGACACAGCAAAAACAGGTTTTTAGAAATGTATTATAAAAAAAACTGAAATATCACATTTACATAAGTATTCAGACCTTTTACTCTGTACTTTGTTGAAGCACCTTCGTCAACGATAACAGCCTCGAGTCTTCTTGGGTATGATGCTATAAGCTTAGCCTGTATTTGGGGAGTTTCTCCCATTCTTCTCAGAAGATTCTTTCAAGCTCTGTCAGGTTGGATGGGGAGCGTCGCTGCACAGCTACTATCAGGTATCTCCAGAGATGTTTGACTGGGTTCAAGTCCGGGCTCTGGCTGGGCCACAAAAGGACATTCAGAGACTTGTCCCGAAGCCACTCCTGCGTTGTGTTGGCTGTGTGCTTAGGGTCGTTGTCCTGTTGGAAGGTGAACCTTCGCCCCAGTCTGAGGTCCTGAGTGCTCTGGAGAAGTTTTTTTTAAATCAAGGATCTCTCTGTACTTTGCTCCGTTAATCTTTCCTTCGATCCTGTCTAGTCTCCCAATCCCTGCCGCTGAAAAACATCCCCACAGCATGCTGCTGCCACCACCATGCTCCACCGTAGGGATGGTGCCAGGTTTCCTCCAGACTTGACGCTTGGCATTCAGGCCAAATTGTTCAATCTTGGTTTCATCAGGCCAGAGAATCTTGTTTCTCATGGTCTGAGTCCTTTAGGTGCCTTTTGGAAAACTCCAAGCGGGCTGTCGTGCCTTTTACTGAGAAGTGGCTTCCATCTGGCCACTCTACCATAAAGAGTCTTGGTTGTTCCAAACTTCTTCCACTTAAGAATGATGGAGGCCACTGTGTTCTTGGTGACCTTCAATGCTGCAGACATTTGTTGGTACCCTTCCCCAGGTCTGTGCCTTGACACAATCCTGTCATCTCGGAGCTCTAGGGACAATTTATTCGACTTCATGTCTTGGTTTTTGCTCTGACAAGCACTGTCAATGGTGGGACCTTATATAGACAGGTGTGTCCCTTGCCAAATCATGTCCAATCAATTTATCACAGGTGGACTCCAATCTAGTTTTATAAACATCTCAAGGATGATCAATGGAAACAGGATGCACCTGAGCTCAATTTCGAGTCTCATAGCAAAGGGTCTGAATACCTATGTAAATAAGGTATTTCTGTTTTTATTTGTCACTTTGTCATTATGGGGTATTGTGTGTAGATTGATGAGGACCATTTTTTATTTCATCCATCTTAAAATCAGGCTGTAACGTAACAAAATGTGGAAAAAGTCAAGGGGTCTGAATACTTTCCGAACGCACTGTATCTGCACTAAAGGGCGACATTTGTGCAGTCTCCTCATGTAGCCTACACCTGTAGGGATATTAGTTCTGGGATTTGTCTCCCGGGAAATATCTAACAGCGGACATAAGGAGAGAGAAGACGAGAGAAAACTAGCCAGTTACAGAATATTGTGTTGTAGGACAGCTGAGCTGACTGAAGACAGCGCATGGGCATTCAACTCGCAGTAGTTGTTATCGTTTCCACAGCAACATGTATTTACATGATGTGATGAACCGTTGAAACTAAGTTGCAAACTTCTTTCGTAGCAAGGTGTTGTAGAAGGAGTGTCTTATGAAACACATTCCAGAGACTAGCTCTTGCTATCTTGCCATGACTGTTTCGACAGAGACATATCAGGTAGATAGCATAGCTTGGTGCTAGCTGCAGCTGGCTATCCTATCTAGCTGCTGTCAGCTTGGCTATACACAAGGTCAGAACAGCCTTTAGCCTACACATAGAACTGAATTAGCTGACCATCTTGAGATGGGTGAGTCAGTCAGGAGGGGAGAAGTCCTCAACTTCAAAACGTCGTTCTCTCCGTAGCAAAGTTAGCTTAGCTTACCTCGCTGTACTCGCTACTGTTTTGACTGAATGGAAAAGACACACCCAAGAAACACCCACACCAAACCACACCCACATGATAACTCTCGTTTGCCCTCAGTCATGGCCGGTAGGATTTGTTAATGAGCATAGATTAAAAATGTATCCAAATCAGGAAGTGCAATCAGTAAGAAGGTTCCTGGCATGTGTGGAGCCAGACAGCTAAACATAAATCGAGGCAGGTGGAGGGAGGAGAGCCTGGCTGTGGTGTTGTGCTTCGAGTTGGAGGTTCTCCCTGATAGTGTAATTCTAGGATATGAGTTATCTGGTGAGAGTATTTGTGCCTAACGTTTTGCAGTGTTCTCGACTGCCAGAAGTTGATGAGGCATTACTCTAGTATGGACTTCTACCACAGTTTACACCGCTCAGTCAGCAGTAACAAGAAGTGTAAACCCAGAATAGAGGGACTGAGTGAATGCGGTCTGTACACGGTGGAGGAGGGTCATTGTATTGGAAAAGATGCTGTAGAAGTACAGATTACCTGCCTTTGTGATCCAGGTACACTCTTACTCTGGAGAGGACTGAGGGCCTGATACTTCAAACTTCACAATTTTTGTGTCTGGAACGATAACTACACCAATAGCTCTCACTAGAGTACTCTAAACTCCAGAACTTGACATGGTCTCCTAATCTAGAATCTACATCGCCTACTGTTCTACTGATGTCTTTATATGAGACTGCTAAATTAAACTTCCCTGACCACTCCACCTTCCAATAACAGCGTCCAGACAGACCCTCTCTACACAGCACCCGAGGCCACGTAGTGAACCTTTCTGGATGGTTAGGATATGGATGGGCTCAGGATGTATATGTCACCTTTCTGGATGCATTCATTGTGTGCTGTGTTTGGGTCCAGAGTGAGCTGGCAGGAGTCTAGGAGAAGAGCAGAGCGGAGAACAATGAGGGGAGATGGAACAATAAGTTAAGTTGATGATAGAAATATGAAAATAAGATAAGCGTCTCACTAGTCTTTGACTATATTTACTATTGCTATATGTTTCTATCTTAGAGTTTGTGAGGATTGTCAGTAGATACAGACTTAGTTGCTTCAGGATAAAGAGCACATAATTAGATAAAATAATTGAATGTATCTCTGTGATAAAGAGACTCACATTGTAAGAACTCTTCTCTGGTCTTGGGTTCTGGAGGCAGTAAAACATCCACTGTTTTCACTACAGACACAATCACATTTACAGAGAGAGGGATTTCTTTATCACCATACCGTATTGAACATGTATAAACGTATGACTTTTTAAAAGTACATAACTAAATATTTAGCCATATTTCCCCTTTTAGAATTATTTCCAACCCACCTACTCTTTTTATTTAAGGGGGCATTCTAGTTTCTCTCTCCGCCAACACAGACTTACTAACATTTCTCACAACATTACTCACAACCTCAGGAGGCTGAAGAAATATGGCTTAGTCCCTAAAACCCTCACAAACTTTTACAGATGCACAATTGAGAGCATCCTGTCTGGCTGTATCACCGCCTGGTACAGCAACTGCACCGCCCGCAACCGCAGGGCTCTCCAGAGGGTGGTGCGGTCTGCCCAACGCATCACTGGGGGTAAACTACCTGCCCTCCAGGACACCTACAGCACCGATGTCACAGGAAGGCCAAAAAGATCATCATGGACATCACCCGAGCCACTGCCTGTTCACCCTGCTATTACCCAGAAGGCTAGGGCAGTACAGGTGCATCAAAACTGGGACAGAGAGACTAAAAAACAGCTTCTATCTCAAGGCCATCAGACTGTTAAAATAGCCATCACTAACATTGAGTGGCTGCTGCCAACATACAGACTCAAATCTCTGGCCACTTTAATACAGGTATCACTACTCACTTTAATAATGTCTACATATCTTACATTACTCATCTCATATGTATATACTGTATTCTATGCCATTTATTGCATCTTGCCATCTATTGCATCGCTCATCCATATATGTATATGTACATATTCTTATTCATCCCTTTACATTTGTGTGTATAAGATAGTCGTTGTGAATTTGTTAAGATTACTTGTTAGATATTACTGCACTGTCGGAACTAGAAGCACAAGAACTTCGCTACACTCGCATTAACATCTGCATGTGATCAATAAAAATGTATTTGATTTGATTTGAAAATGGGCGGAGGTCAGAGACCTGGCAGTGTGGTGCCAGGACAACTACCTCTCCCTCAACGTGTGCAAGACAAAGGAGATGATCGCGGACTACAGGAAAAGGAGGGCCGAACACGCCCACATTCACATCAATGGGGCTGTAGTAGAGCGGGTCGAGAGTTTCAAGTTCCTTGATTTCCACATCACCAACAAACTATGTTGGACAAAACACACCAAGATATCGTAAAAAGTGCACGAAAACACCTTTTTCCCCTCAGGAGACTGAAAAGATTTGGCATGGGTCCCCAAAAAATTCTACAGCTGCACCATCGAGAGCATCCTGACCGGTTGCATCACCGCTTGGTATGGCAACTGCTCGGCATCTGACCGTAAGGCACTACAGAGGGTAGTGCGTACCACCCAGTACATCACTTTGGCCAAGCTTCCTGCCATTCAGGACATATACTAGGCAGTGTCAGAAGAAAGCCCCAAAAATTGTCAAAGACTCCAGTCACCGAAGTCATGGACTGTTCTCTCTGCTACCGCACGGCAAGCGGTACCGGAGCGCCAAGTCTAGGTCCAAAAGGCTCCTTAACAGCTTCTAACCCCAAGCCATAAGACTGCTGGACAATTAATCAAATGGCCACCTGGATTATTTACATTGATCCCCCCTTGTTTTTACACTGCTACTACTCGCTGTTTATTATCTATGCATAGTCATTTTACCCCTACCTATGTACAAATTAGCTTGACTAAGCTGTACCCCCGCACATTGACTCGGTACCGGTACCCCCTGTACATAGCCTCTGTATTGTCACAGTAAGGTCTACAGCTGTTGTATTCGGCGCATGTGACAAATACAAATTGATTTGAAGTGGCGCAGCAAATCTTCCAGAAAAACAGTCGCTATCAAACTAGGGATTTCGTGGCTAATTGAGGTAAAACAGTAGTTATGCTCATAGATTATGCACATTGAAACATCCCACCCAAAGCGGGAGGTTTAAAAAAAATACTTAGTAGTCGCCAAAGTGCCGACGCATGTCTTTAACTTTTAGCTTGACTTGTTGAACCTCAGTCCTCTATGCTGCAGCTGACACTGCATCATGGCCTTTATGTTCATCCATAGCATTGCTGTGTAATTGTCAGATGCAGGACTCCATTGCAAAAAGACACTGGAAATCCCTGTTAAAATTAAAATAACACACAGATAAAAGATACATTGTTCATCAGTATGCATGTAAACCTCCAGCAGTTTGTCATGGCTAGAGCAGATATGTGGAGGCGTTCACCAGCTCATGCTTTCTTAAATCCAGGAATTTCATAGTGAGGTTGGTGGCAAGTCTCGCAGACAGACACCAGACAGGACATGAGAGCTTTCTGCTTTCTGGTCCCAGTGCAGAAATCACAGGTTACATCTCCAGGTCCAGCATGACACGAGCAGGTGGAAGAGCAGCCTGGAGTCCTGTCTTCTTCAGTTTCTGCACCACCTCAGCCAACATATTATTTTTCCTCAGAGCAGGCCTCGGAGTGAATGTCTGTCTACACTGAGGGTTGATGTAGACAGCCTTCTGTTCATCCGGATCCCAGCAGCCCTCAATGCAGTAACTGGGTCGTTCCACAAAATGAGTGCCTTTCGATATTAGAAGTCGAAATTTCACACAAATATTGCATTTTAAAAGCATGTTATATTAAATGAAGTACCCTTTAATATTAATAAAGACATGCTCAAGTGCCAAAATTCCACATATACAGTGGGGAGAACAAGTATTTGATACACTGCCGATTTTGCAGGTTTTCCTACTTACAAAGCATGTAGAGGTCTGTCATTTTTATCATAGGTACACTTCAACTGTGAGAACGGAATCTAAAACAAAAATCCAGAAAATCACATTGTATGATTTTTAATAATTAATTTGCATTTATTGCATGACATAAGTATTTGATCACCTACCAACAAGTAAGAATTCCGGTCTCTCACAGACCTTTAGTTTTTCTTTAAGAAGCCCTCCTGTTCTCCACTCATTACCTGGATTAACTGCACCTGTTTGAACTCGTTACCTGTATAAAAGACACCTGTCCACACACTCAATCAAACAGATTCCAACCTCTCCACAATAGCCAAGACCAGAGAGCTGTGTAAGGACATCAGGGATAAAATTGTAGACCTGCACAAGGCTGGGATGGGCTACAGGACAATAGGCAAGCAGCTTGGTGAGAGGAAACAACTGTTGGCGGCAATTATTAGACAATGGAAGAAGTTCAAGATGACGGTCAATCACCCTCGGTCTGGGGCTCCATGCAAGTTTCACCTCGTGGGCATCAATGATCATGAGGAAGGTGAGGGATCAGCCAGAACTACACGGCAGGACCTGGTCAATGACCTGAAGAGAGCTGGGACCACAGTCTCAAAGAAAACCATTAGTAACAACACTACGCCGTCATGGATTAAAATCCTGCAGCGCACGCAAGGTCCCCCTGCTTAAGCCAGTGCATGTCCAGGCCCGTCTGAAGTTTGCCAATGACCATCTGGATGATCCAGAGGAGGAATGGGAGAAGGTCATGTGGTCTGATGCTTTTTGTGTCTAACTCCACTCGCCGCTGTTTGGAGAAGAAGAAGTATGAGTACAACCCAAGAACACCATCCCCAACCGTGAAGCATGGAGGTGGAAACATCATTCTTTTGGGGATGCTTTCTTGCAAAAAGGGGACAGGACGACTGCACCGTATTGAGAGGAGGATGGATGGGGCCATGTATCGCGAGATCTTGGCCAACAACCTCCTTCCCTCAGTAAGAGCATTGAAGATGGGTCGTGGCTGGGTCTTCCAGCATGACAACGACACGAAGCACACACCATGGCAACTAAGGAGTGGCTCCGTAAGAAGCATCTCAAGGTCCTGGAGTGGCCTAGCCAGTCTCCAGACCTGAACCCAATAGAAAACTTTGGAGGGAGCTGAAAGTCCGTATGCCCAGCGACAGCCCGAAACCTGAAGGATCTGGAGAAGATCTGTAGGAGGAGTGGGCCAAAATCCCTGCTGCAGTGTGTGCAAACCTAGTCAAGAAAACAGTAAACAGGAACGTATGATCTCTGTAATTGCAAACAAAGGTTTCTGTACCAAATATTAAGTTCTGCTTTTCTGATGTATCAAATACTTATGTCATGCAATAAAATGCAAATTAATTACTTAAAAATCATAAATGTGATTTTCTGATTTTTGTTTTGAGATTCCGTCTCTCATAGTTGAAGTGTACCTATGATAAAAATTACAGACCTCTACATGCTTTGTAAGTAGGAAAACCTGCAAAATCGGCAGTGTATCAAATACTTGTTCTCCCCACTGTATGTCCCCCTGTGCATCCTCTGTGACTTCCAGGAAGATTTTAAGCTACTTAACCCCATAATTTTCACCATCATTGTAAAGTTATTTTGTTGCTTTGACAAAGTAATTTATGAAGATAATTATGCATTTCATGTTATTAGTTAAACCTGTCCCTGGTTTTAAGGTCAACCCTGTTATGTGAACTAAACTCTCATTTTAATATGGTGAAACTATTCCTTTTAAAAAATATATAGATTTTAAAGAGACATTGAATAGTCAAATCACAGTGTAAAACCAAGTGAGACATTTTCTGGTGTTTAGTGGTGGAAATCTGAGCGCTTCGAGTAGAAAAGGTCAATCTTGTTACCCATAGATAGACAGGCCAGAAATATTTCAACATTTTGTTTTATATATATATTTTTTGTGAAGCTTACATTCAATTGCCATTCCCTGTTGCACAGAACAACCTTCCATCCCCCCTGTTACAAGGGGATTTATGGCTGATTTAAGATGAAGTCGTCAACCTTGTTACGGTCAAACCTGTTACGGTCAACCCTGTTACGGTCAACCCTGTTACGGTCAACCMTGTTACGGTCAACCCTGTTACGGTCAACCCTGTTACTTTATTTGTCCCGCTTTTTCTCTCTCCAACTTCTCTCCCTTCCTCCGACCCAACCAAATTCACAAAGAAATGTGTGTTATAGATCTGTCATGCTCATTGAAAGCAAGTCCAAGAAGCCGTAGATCTATTCTGTGTGTATTATTTCTATGCCCAAATGAGAAAAGGTCATAGACTCCGATCAGTTTCGTTTCCTCAGAGGAGAGTGTGGGAGGGGTGGAGTTAGAGGGAAGGAGGAAGAGATATAATTTGGAGGGGGGAAAAAAAAGAAAAAAGAAAAAGAAAGAGAGACAGACAAAGACAGACAGACAGACAGACAGAGAGAGTATGGGATCTGCCTAAGGGGCGGGTTATAGGGAAGGAGGGAGAGAGAGAGAGCGAGAGAACAGATGTAAACCTTTTTAAAACCTTTATAAACCCCCTAAACAGTAGCATTACTTTAATCTATTCTACACTCTAGATAGTGGATCTTAAACACTATACATCATTATCTAAAGATTTTCTAGGAAAATTAAGCAAGTTACTGAGTAGTTTAGCAATGCTGTTTATTGTTTGGCAAACAGCGCCTTCAAGTGGACAGTTTTATGATCCAATCACTGTGAAAAATAAATGCACAGGAAAATGTTAAAGGATCACATACACTACATGACCAAAAGTATGTGGACACCTGCTTGTCGAACGTCTCATTCCAAAACCATGGGCATTAATATGGAGTTGGTCCCCCCCTTTGCTGCTATAACAGACTCCACTCTTCTGGGAAGGCTTTCCACTAAATGTTGGAAAATTGCTGCAGGGCTCCCATCAAGCCACAAGAGCATTACTGAGGTCAGGCACTGATGTTGGGCGATTAGATTAGGCCTGCCTTGCAGTCGGCGTTCCAATTCATCCCAAAGTTGTTCGATACGGTTGAGGTCAGGGCTCTGTGCAGGCCAGTCTTCCACACCGATCTTGACAAATCATTTTTGTATGGACCTCGCTGTGTGCACGGGGGCATTGTCATGCTAAAACAGGAAAGAGCCTTCCCCAAACTGTTGCCACAAAGTTGGAAGGACAGAATCATCTAGAATGTCATTGTATGCTGTAGCGTTAAGATTTCCCTTCACTGGAACTAAGGGGCCTAGTCTGAACCATGAAAAACAGCCTCAGACCATTATTCCTCCTCCACCAAACGTCACTGTTGGCACTATGCATTGGGACAGGTAGCGTTCTCCTAATATCCGCCGAACCCAGATGGTGAAGAGTGATTCATCACTCCAGAGAACGCCTTTCCACTGCCCCAGAGTCCAATCGCATCGAGCTTTACACCACTCCAGCCGACGCTTGGCATTGCGCTTGGTGATCTTAGGCCTCTGGGAGCTGACGTTGCTTCCAGAGGCAGTTTGGAACACGGTAGTGAGTGTTGCAACTGAGGACAGTTACGCGCTTCAACACTCGGCGGTCCTGTTCCGTGAGCTTGTGTGGCCTACCACTTCGACGGCTGAGCCGTTGTTGCTCCTAGACGTTTCTTCTTCACAATAACAGCACTGACAGTTGACTGGGGTAGCTCTAGAAGAGCAGAAATTTGATGACCTGACTTGTTGGAAAGGTGGCATCCTATGACAGTGCCATGTTGAAAGTCACTGAGCTCTTCAGTAAGGCCATTCTACTGCCAATGTTTGTCTATGGAGATTGCATGGCTGTGTGCTCGATTTTATACACCTGTCAGCAATGGGTGTGGCTGAAATAGCCGAATCCACTAATTTGAAGGGGTGTCCACATACTTCTGTATATATAGTGTATGTAGACCATCACCTCTATCACCGCTTACACATCTCAGTATCGTACCAATACCGCCCAAACGCAGGATAGAGGGGCTGAGTGAATTTGTCTGGACTCTGTGGAGGAGGGTCATAGAAGGATGCATTTTGTAGAAGGACAGAGAACCTGCCTTGTGATCCTGGTAAACTACTACTCTGGGGCACAGAGGGCCTGAAACATTAGTCCTAATATGATCATGCATTAAATAATAACCACTACAACAGCTGGCATCACTAGGGCACCATAGAGTCCAGGAATTGTCACTGCGTCCGAATCCGGAGTCGTAATCTCTTCTGGTGATCTTTTTATACGAGACTGCTATAAGAACAGACTCACCACTCCACCTTCCACTAACAGCGTCCAGACAGTTGTGTATGCTGATGACCACTGAAACACACCAGTAGTCCAGACGCCATCTTGTCCGACCCTTCACCTTTGACATTTGGGCCTAGGGTCACAGGCTGTCATCGTGCCCGGGGGTCCAGGTGAGGTGAGAAGGGAAGACCAGGCCCCTCTCCAGTGCGTGGCATCTCCAGCGGTCCTCGTCCCCCTCGTGGGTCAGGTACCTGCAGCCCATCCTCTTCTCAAACTCCCTCAGGTCACACCACAACTGGAAGTCCTGGGGAGTTCAAATCAAATCATATTTTTTATTGGTCACATACGCATGGTTAGCAGATGTTTTTGCGAGTGTAGCGAAATGCTCGAAATGCTCGAAATGCTCGAGTTAAGGTGAGGGTTAAGATTGTGATTAAGAGTTAGACGGGTTTGGTTATGGCTAGGGTTGGTGTTGAGCGGGAAGAGGGAGAGTAGAAAAGGACAAAGAGACAGAGATAGAAGTGTGAAATGTAGAGACGGCTTGTCAATGACTGGCCATTCATAATGGGTTACAAACTGACGATCGTTCTCACTTGTTATAGGCTATACCTATCGCCTTACGAACTGCTCGGAGATGTTTTCAGTTTGTCTAAGATGTCAGACACAACAAGATATTTAAAAAATTGTGATTTATCAGGGGGTGTTGCAGCACCCCTACTTCCCGCGGCTATGCTTAGCACTGTGAGAGGCCGTTCCTTCTCTTGCTAGAACAAGACGTGGGCTACCTGCTGCATACTGGTGCCGACAAACCTGTCATTTCTACTAACCTGTCCGACAACTTGACTTTAAGCCAATCAGAGAGCACGAACCTCCACGTGGCAGGGAGACAACAGGTGACAAGAAAATCAAAAAATAAAAAGAGCCAAAGGGCAACCAGTGTAATCCTCTCCCTTTTCATCAGAATTGTTCTAACTAAGACAATAAAGCATTACATTATTTGTTGTACATCTAGCTAAGGAGTGTTGTGCTTGAATACGTTTTTTTTGTTAGGCTTGATAATGTGCACTAGCGCATTAACGTTAGCTTGCTAACTGACCAATGCAGTCACAAACACTTTATATGAATCGAAGTGCAGCACAATGCACAAAACACTAAATGCCCTACTAAGCTAGCTATCTAGAAAGATGAATAATAAATCATTTAATTCACTCTCCACTATCCCACTCTGCCAGCGCCAGTTCGCATTCTAGCTAACGTTAGCTTAACAGTTAGCATCGTCATTATTTCCAGTAGCACAACATACAGTTGAAGTCGGAAGTTTACATAGACTTAGGTTGGAGTCATTAAAACTCGTTTTTCAACCACTCCACACATTTCCTGTTAACAAACTATAGTTTTGGAAAGTCGGTTAGGACATCTACTTTGTGCATGACACAAGTAATTTTTCCAACAATTGTTAACAGACAGATTATTTCACTTATAATTCATAATTCGCCAAGAACTCAGAAAAAAGTCTGGTTCATCCTTGGGAGCAATTTCCAAACACCTGAAGGTACCACGTTCATCTATACAAGCAATAGTACGCAAGTATAAACACCATGGGACCACGCAGCCGTGATACCGCTCAGGTAGGCGTTCTGTCTACTAGAGATGAACGTACTTTGGTGCGAAAAGTGCAAATCAATCCCAGAACAACAGCAAAGGACCTTGTGAAGATGCTGGAGGAAACAGGTACAAAAGGCTCTATATCCACAGTAAAACAAGTCCTATATCGACATAACCTGAAAGGCCGCTCAGCAAGGAAGACGCCACTGCTCCAAAACCGCCATAAAAAAAGCCAGACTACGGTTTGCAACTGCACATGGGCACAAAGATTGTAGGTTTTGGAGAAATGTCCTCTGGTCTGATGAAACAAAAATATAACTGTTTGGCCATAATGACCATCATTATGTTTGGAGGAAAAAGGGGGAGGCTTGCATGCCTCGGCATCATGTTGTGGGGGTGCTTTGCTGCAGGAGAGAGTGGTGCACTTCACAAAATAGATGGCCTCATGAGGAAGGAAAATTATGTGGATATATTGAAGCAACATCTCAAGACATCAGTCAGGAAGTTGAAGCTTGGACGCAAATGGGTCTTCCAAATGGACAATGACCCCAAGCATACTTCCAAAGTTGTAGCAAAATGGTTTAAGGACAACAAAGTCAAGCTATTGGAGTGGCCATCACAAAGCCCTGACCTCAATCCCATAGAAAATTAGTGGGCAGAACTGAAAAAGCGTGTGCGAGCAAGGATACCTACAAACCTGACTCAGTTACACCAGCTCTGTCAGGAGGAATGGGCCAAAATTCACCCAACTTATTGTGGGAAGCTTGTGGAAGGCTACCCAAAACGTTTGACCCAAGTAAAACAATTTAAAGGCAATGCTACCAAATACTAATTGAGTGTATGTAAACTTATGACCCACTGGGAATGTGATGAAAGAAATAAAAGCTGAAATAAATCATTCTCTCTACTATTATTCTGACATTTAACATTCTTAAAATAAAGTGGTGATCCTTATTGACCTAAGACAGGGTACATTTACTAGGATTAAATGTCAGGAATTATGAAAAACTGAGTTTAAATGTTTTTGGCTGTGTAGGTAAACTTCCGACTTCAACTGTATGTAGCTTCTCCACTGACTTAGAGGCAGCTGCTTCACTAAAAAAAAAACGAATCCATTGGGATTTAATTATAATGTTGCTAGTTATCTAGTTGTGGCCATCTGGCTCATATCAACAAGGGCTTACTACAAATTATAACTAGCTAGCAACATTATTAGAGAATCTTGCTAGTTGGCTAACATTAGCTATCTACAGCAGGGACAAGCCAAACAAGCTACTGCCACCTTGTGGTCTGGAGTATTTTGACTATTGCATCGGTGGTGTATCTGTGATATGTGAACAACAAAAAGTTAACTGCCAACAAGAGGTGCTAAGTACATCTCACAGTCAATATCATTGGTGTGTCTGAGCCTTAAAGTGTTTCTGTTAGGAGAAGTGGAGGTCTTTTACCTGTAGCCAGGAGTGCCCCAGTGCTTTTCCCACACTGAACCTACATCTTACTGCAACCTGGAGCAGGTTGTTGATAAGACTCACCGCTAGAGAGAGAGAGAGAGAACGTCATGAGAGACTGATTCTACCTCCACACAAATAAAACGTTAGCCCAGGGCTAGGGAAATAAAATGATGTTTGAATGCTGATTCATTGGTTTCTGCACCCCACCTTAGACAAAACACTAGGGGGAATGTTACTTTTGAAACCCCTGATGTTAGCCCAGGGCAGGCGGGGGTAAAGACCTACCCTCCAGTGATATGTTAGCCCAGGGCAGGCGGGGGTAAAGACCTACCCTCCAGTGATATGTTAGCCCAGAGCAGGCAGGGGTAAAAATCTACCCGCCAGTGAGATGTAAGCCCAAGGCAGGTGGGGGTACAGACGTACTTGATATTTTTGAGGGAGACACTTTTGTGAAACAACCTTCCTGGGCGAGCCACCATACCCATCCGAGAAGTGGGGTTGAGGAGTCATGAAGTCAAATTGATACATAGTCACTTCAAAAATGATTGGCATCCTTGATAAAGATAAACAAAAAATAATAAAAAAAATACTGAGCTATATTGTACGCTCAGAACAATTTGAAAATTATATTATGTTTTACTAATACAATTGCCCAGAAAAAAATAGATTTTCTTTAACAAGTAATAATTGTTATAACTCAAAAAGACAGGTCTCAAAATGCCTGGCACTTCTTAAGAATCTTATCAAAAATGTAATCTGCATTAACGTCCAACTTTAAGTTCATCTAAACTTAATGAACCGTATTGTGTTCTTCCATGGCTTCCTGTTTCACTGGGGTATAAAAAAAAATGAGGTAACACACATGTAAAATCCATTTGTCATCCACCACCATGGAGAAAGGCAAAGGACTTACAAATGAAAAGAGAAAGGGTTGTTGACCTTCATAAATCAGGTACAAACAGCTAAAAAGGGAAATAAAGTATACCACTTACCACTGGAACAGTGGTAAACTTGCCTGGTAAAGGACGCATGTGTGTCTTTTCCCCACGCATAGTGAGGAAGATGGTTCTTGAGGCAAAGAAAAGTCCAAGGGCCACAGTTGGAGAATAACAGAACTTGGTTATCAAGATTCACCAAGATTCCAAAACTATAATTAGACACCACCTCCATTCCAATAGGCTCTTTGGAAGAGTTGCTAGGGGAAAAAAAGCCTTTTAAGCGCAACAACAAATGTAAACGACTGGAGTTTGCTAAAAACAGCATTGGCACTTGGATTGGAACCAGGTGCTTTGGTCAGATGAGACAACCGTAGAGCTCTATGGCCACGCAAACCAGTGGTGGGTTCACCATTGAAAGAAATATGGATGAGCAGAAAATAACCTCATACCAGCTGTAAAATATGGTGGTGGATCACTGATGATCATTATGGGACTCTTTTGCTTGCATTGGTCCTACCAGGGGGGAAAAACGTACCCTCTAGTGAGATGTTAGACCAGGGCAGGCGGGGGTACATGAAGGCAGCATTGGTGATCTGTTGTCTGATGTCCTCGTCCTCGTTGAAGGGGAACGTTCCGCTCAGGCTGACGTACAGGACCACACCCACCGCCCACATGTCCAGCGAGCGGTTGTAACCATGGCTACTGATGACCTCGGGTGCCAGGTAGGCCGGCGTGCCCACCACCGACCGGCGGAACGACTTCTCGCCGATGATGCGGGCAAAACCAAAGTCGCACAGCTTTACCTGAGGGGAGAGGAGTCGCTGTAAAGTCTGATGGAAGGATTATTTTACAAAGTAGACCGTCTTCACAGACAAATTGATGCACACGCACTGACCTGAGGGAAAGAGTCTGGGGAGGCCAGCAGTACATTCTCAGGTTTCAGGTCACAGTGAGCGATGTGTTTGAAGTGCAGGTAGCGCAGGGCCTCTAGAATCTACCCACACACACACACACACACACACACACACACACACACCTGTCTCTTATACACATCTAGATGTGTATAAGAGACAGAGCCAGCAGTACATTCTCAGGTTTCAGGTCACAGTGAGCGATGTGTTTGAAGTGCAGGTAGCGCAGGGCCTCTAGAATCTACCCACACACACACACACACACATATGAGTCAACAAAGAATTCAAAATCAACTGAATTTTACATATTGACGTATGCATCAAACTTATTTTTAAAAAGGCACTACTTTCCCCCTCTGGAGGCACTATTTGAACACCGCAGACTGTTGAAGAAATAGTCCGTGTCCTACCGCTATGTGACCAGTACCTGTGTAACCAAGAAACGTGTGGTGCGCTCTGGCAGTCGGCCCTTCTCATTGGACAGAATCATCTCCAGCATATCTCCATGGAGCTTCTCCATGACGATGAATACGTGCTCCATGGTCTCAAACATGCCCTCCAGTAGAACTATACCGAGGTGGGACAGATTCTGAACACAGGCACACATTGAAAGGGGGAAACTAATATGACAACGGGATGTTCATTTCAAACACTCTACCTCCCCTGTAACACAAACGCAACATAAACAAACAAATCCAGAACCGTCACCTGTAGAATTGCCTGCTCGTTCCTCAACTGTCTCTCCTGTTTGGTAGGGAAACGGGTTTTGTCGATGACCTTGACGGCCACTGGCCGACCAGACTGTCTGTGGGTGCCTGGGGACGAGAGTAGACTCTCAGCTAGCCAAGTAACACAATGATAATACCCTATATATAAATCGGAAGAGAAGAAGCTCATTGAGCCTAACAGGTAACGGTAGAGAAAGTATTTCTCCCAGTGTAAACGTCAAACCCACCTCCATACACCACTCCAAACTGTCCTGAACCCAGCACCTCATCAGTGAAGATCTGATACACCGAACTGACGTCCTGAATGACACACACACAAACATAAAAAAGGCCCACGCCAACATAAACACAAAATGCGCGCAACACACACAGACACAGTGTTAGTTACTCGTCTATCCATTTCAGACAACGAGACTCGAGAGCTCGTACATATAGATCCGTCAGCCACCCAACCCACACACTTACCGGGCTTTTTCCACTCTGGGGTTCATGGTCTATAACAGAAAGAGTTCTCTCTTTATTAAAAGCACCAATTATCAATGTCACCATTGTTATAGCACATGACCCTGGAACTAAGTCTAACACGCATGAGGATGATGCCAACTTTACTTTAAAGCCTTTATGAAAAACAATGTGAGAGACCATCCGGTGGCAGGGCCCTCAGAGCCCTTAGGGAGTTTGGCCAACTGACACAGGACACCGTGGAGGTGAGCTGGGGTTCGGGTCACCCACAGAACGTTCAGACAGAACCCGCAGTGACCAAACTCTCTAAATACTCGGCTCTGATGCCAGTCATTGGTCGATCTCTGAACAATACTCTAGTACCCCAGTCCAAACATGCTACTTCTCCGACTCACCTTGTCCCTGTTTGTCCACCTGCCCGCTGTTCAGCACGGGCATCAGAGCCTGGCGTACGGCGGTCTCCCAGGCCTGTCCGTCCCGGCCCGCCAACACACAGTACACCAGTGTGCCCGTCACCACTTCGAAGGAGTGGGCACTGTTGTCGGGCAACAAGGGGACAGACAGCTGGGCGGGGCCTCGTACCTGCAGCACCTCAGATAGAGGAATCTCCTAGAGAGGGAGGGAGGAATGAAGATAGAGGAAGGGAGACCGGAGAGGGTGTGGAGAAGGGAAGAAAAGGGAGGGAAAGAGTGAGAGACAAGGGAGAAGGGAGGGAGGAAGAAAAACACATTTTGTTGATGTTCTATTTGGCCACAAGAGGTCAGTACTGTAGTGTTGAGGTGACTGTGACTGGCCTTGGATGGTAAATGCTAGAATGATAGATGGATCTTTCTTCCCCATTGAACCAACCTTGTAGTACTTGGTGTTGATCTCGTTCTGGTACAGAGTGATATTCTTCCAGTCCAATATCCAGTAATGACGTTTCCTCTGACAGAAACAATGAGAAAGTATGGTGTGAATGTTTTCTCTCTCTCTGTGTGTGTGTGTGTGCATACCTGCATGCCTGCCTGTGTATGTGTTCTCACCAGTGTGTCAGTGTTGGTGTGATGCAGTAGCCAACCCTCTCTCAGTACTCCACTGGCCTGTCTTTTAGTGTGACGGACTGACTGGACTACCCGCATTAGAGGAATATAATTACTGAAACATGGACTGAGAGAGCGAGCGAGCGAGAGCGAGAGAGAGAGAGAGAGAGAGAGAGAGAGAGAGAGAGAGAGAGAGAGAGGGAGGGAGGGAGGGCGGGACCAATAAGAGGAATAATATATAGAGAGAGAGAGAGAAGTAAGGAAGGAGAAAGAGAGAGATGAGAGAGAGTGGGAGGGAAAGAAGAGAGAGAGAACTTTTTTACAACTTCAATGACAGACACTCATGTACTACATACTCAAATTAATTATTATTATCAAAACTCAAAATGGAAACATACTGAACTTTACCATCCTATCATAGCCATTTAAAAAAAAAATCTCTTACATGATTGGTGGCTGATGTCCCACTTCCTTGTTCTCGGCAAATGGAACCTCAGTAGACGGCTCGTCGTCATCGTCTTCTAGTGATGTTATACTCAAGCTCATATCCTGCTCATCATCCTCTGTGTCGTTCTTGTAGCCGAGACTGGACACTGAGTCTGAGTCACAACACTTCCTACATCAATATTAAGCTACTAAGGCACTGTTTGTGTCAATGAGAAGTGTGGCAGTTCTACTCTCTTGTCAAAGCATGTACATGGAATGTATCATTTTAAGGACAATTTCACTTTTTTTTCAACCAAATCTTTATTTTTGATGTAAATGTCATAGAAGTGTCCAGACACTTTTTTTGTAATTTCTTTCAATTGGTTTTGAGAAACCTACCCCACCAGTAATATACTTCCTTATGCTTGTTCTGCAGTTGTAGGGGCACAGAAAAACCTGAGCAAAGGCTCCAAAAACACTCAAATATGTCCTTTTAGAAACGGCAACGGAAAGAATCGCTAAACAAGTGTCCGGACATTTACATCAAAAATAGAGTTTTTAACTTTTCCTTGAACGACATGGACTCCATCGGTTAACAAGTTCAGTGGCCTGTCTTGCTCTGAGACTTTGTCTCTCACCTCCTTCCTCATTGGTGTTCCTCCTCTCTCCAGGACAGTCAGCGGGGACCAGGGAGCTCTCACAGCGACGATGGCAGTTCAGCTTACAGTCTGGAGAGAGAAAGAGAGAACGAGAGAAAGCGAGAGAGAGGGATAGAGAGAGGGAGTGTGAGAAAGAGAGAGGTGAACTTCAGTACACCAAGACGACTGACACAGAAATAACACAAAACGTGAAATCGGACCAAGCGATCGACATACCCGCTCCAGAAACGTACGACTAGAGAAAGCATCCCTCCCCCCCAAAATAAAACCTGAAATCTATCAGAATAACCACACACAACAACCACAATCAGAAAAATAAAAACCCCACACAATAAAGAAACCGCCGGAGCATTGTAGGCCCTGGCGGAAGAGGCCTTTGAGGAGGTGGCGGCAGTGCTGGCACACGGTAGGCTTGGTGTAGCTGTGGATGTGGAAGGTGTGGGGCACCCTGGCCCTGCCTGTCTCACCGTCCTTTCCCTGGTCCACCCCCAGCCACACCGGGTGATCTGTCCATGACGGGGGTCTGGACCTGGGCTTGGACATACTGATCTAGACGTGGAGGGGAAGAGAGCAGAGAGGAAGGAAGGGGTGAGGGAGAAGAAGAAAAAAGAGAGGGAAAAGAAAGGAAGAAAAAGAGATAAAGAGAGAGATTTTCAGGTCCTGCTGTTGCTGTTACGAAGCACCCAATATTGCCCTGTAACATAGTTATAGGTGTATCCATGTGAATACCTGATGAGTGTTGCTGACATAGAATTAGAATAGAACGCATGCAGGTCTATGACATCAGCCACTGCAGTGTATGTTTCTAAACACTTCTACATTAACGTGGATGCTACTAGGATTACGGATAACCCTGAATGAATCGTGAATAATGATGAGTGAGAAAGTTAGAGGCATAAATATCATACCCACTCCAAAACGCTAACCTCCCCTGTTATTGTAATGGTGGAGGTTAGCATGTCTTGGGGGTATGATATTTGTGCGTCTGTAACTTTCTCACTCGTCATTATTCACAATTCATTCAGGACTATTCATAATCATGGTAGCATCCACATGAATGTAGAAGTGTTTAGAAAGATATTCTATTCTTATTTACAAATATAAATGAATGTACCGTTCATATTTATTGGGCACGAAATAATATGAAACACATTCAAAACAAACAGCAAACGCATCCAACATGTTTCTAGAGACAAGCTTGATGTAATCATTGCATGCTAGGAATATGGGACCAAATATTACACTATTGACTACTTTAATACACAATACTTTTGGTCCCCAAAAATGAGGGGACCACGTACAAAAACTGCTGTCATTTCTAAACGGTTCACCCGATATGGATGAAAATTCCCTCAATTTGAAGCTGACAGTCTGCACTTTAACCTCATAGTCAATTGTATCCTTTCAAATCCAAAGTGCAGGAGTACAGAGCCAAAACAACAAAACATTTGTCACTGTCTCTTTTTTTTCTTTTGATGCTCACTGGATCTCTAAGCATTCTGACCTCCTCTAGACTGCCTCCTGCAGGTGTGGAGAGGGAGTGCGTCCGGGGCCTGCCAGGGGGGAACAGGGACAGGCTGGGGCCACACACACGACGCCGTGCGCGGCTACAGTCACTAGGCAACTTCAGCGCACAGCGCTTATGGAAGTCTAACCCACAACCTACGGAGAGAGACAGAGAGAGAGAGAGATGAGACATAATTGAGACATATACCACATAGAATTCAATACAATTCAACATTAAATAAATACTGGAGTTGCTCGCTGTGATTAAAGATAGGATATACAGAAAAGTACCGCTGTCTCCAATTCCTTACCTTCACATTTCAACCCTTGACGTATCAGTCCCCACAGCATCTCACCACAGTGGTGACAGAAGGTGGGGGTGCGATACGATTGGACAGCCAGCGAGTGTGGGCGGATCTTCATCTCCGTCACAGTAGCGGATCCTGAGTGAGATCAGAACGAGCAGATCGTCCGTCACTATAGACTCATTAACCTAGGACGCTAACGCCTCGATCAGACCCGACAGCGTCATTGCGTCGGTGCTGTGTCATAAATGCTGCAGTTCCAACTCTTTTCATGATCCAAAATGTGTGTGGATGCGTGTGCAATAAAAGTTCAACATTCACCTTTCTGCTACTAGTTCGGTYAAGTCTACGCTTGCAATTTGATGCATACGTTGGAGAAGTCGTATGCACCACAACACAGAAACACACCGCAATTGGCCCCTGCGACGCAATGCTGCAAGGCAAACGCAGCGTTCCTTTGGAAATGAATGTACTCCTGGCGTACAAAAATCCGACGACGCTGTCGGTCTGATCGAGGCGTTAAACTCGTCAGTAAGTAGGATTCACCACGCGGTCAAAAGTAGCGCACTATAAAACGGAATAGRATGCTAGTTGGGACACATCTCCCAGCCTGACCTGAGAGGATGACCTCTATGAGGTCACCGTCCTGCAGTGGATCCTGGTCTGTGAGTCTGTGGAGGAGGTGTTCTGAGCCAGGCTGGTGTCTAAACAGGAGGACCTTCTCCCCCACGCCGACCACACTGCAGTCTGGAGCCTAAAATACCCAGAGACATGATCAATCAATCAGTCTGGTTCTGGGCTGGTTTATCGTCTGGATATGCATCATCAGAAGCATGCAGACAGACAGGCAGACAGTGGGCGTTTAGTGAGGAGAGAGACTGGTCATGGAACAATGTGAGGGATGTCAAGCGTCATTGTCGTTAGATATTCAAATGTGATGGAAACAAGTTTGAGTGTGGGTTCATTTCCAGGCTTTCTGACTGTTAGTTTGTATGTTTGCTACCAAAAACAGGCAAAGTGCAACGACCTCTGGGGGAGGATTTCCAGATTATTCACACAGACCACATACAGGTTCACACACAAACATTTACATTCAAGTCACTCAGCAGACGCTTCTGTCCAGAGCAATTTACAGTAAGTGCATTCATTTTAAGATTGCTAGGTGGGGACAACCACATATCACAGTCATAATAAATAAATGTTTCCTGAATAAAGTAGCTATCAGCAGTCAGAGCTAGTAAGGAGGGATAAAGTCAAGTGCAAGTGTTAGCTCACAAGTATTATTGTTTTGGGTGGGGGGTGAGAAGGGGGTGGGGGATGCTGTGGGATTATTTAAGATGCTCTTTGAAGAGGTAGGGGTTCAGATGTTTTCGGGAAGATGGGCAGGGACTCTGCTGTCCTAACTTCAAGGGAAGCAGGTCAACTATTGGGTGCCAGGACAGAGAAGAGCTTGGATTGAGCTGAGTGGGAGCTGAGAGACCAGAGGTGAGAGAACAGAGTGCTCGGTTGGGGTGTAGGGTTTGAGCATAGCCTGAAGGTAGGGAGGGACAGTTCCTCTTTCTGCTCCGTAGGCAAGTACCATGGTCAAAGACACCTACACAAACACGTACATACAGTACATTGCACATATGCGCACGCAACACACACTTGTATAACTAACCTTGTGGGGACACACAATTCAGTCCCACAAAATCCTATTTTCCAAACCCCTAACCTGTACCCTTACCATAGCTTGAGCAGGTGTGTGTGCGTGTGTGTGTGTGTGTGTATGTGTGTGAGAGAGAGAGAGAGATGCAGGAGGAGAGGCTGTGGTTGGAAAGTAAGCTGCAGACACAGCTAAACACCACAGCAGCCCCACTGGCTAACATAGTAACAGGGCTATCGCTCACTGAGGTGTGGTAGAGACAGACACACAGAGAGAACACACACACACACACACACACACACACACACACAGAGAGAGAGAGAGAAAGAGAGGAGAGACAGAGAGAGGCAGAGAAATACATTAGCTACTGTGTTGCATCACACCAATAGTTAAAGTAAATTGGCTAAACCATTCTAGACTGGGGGGGGGGGGGGGGCTGGCTGGTGATGTTTACCTTGCGTTCTATGATCTCTGCCGCCAGTCTCTTGGCGTGGCGAAAGCTGAGCTGCCCTCTTAGCGCACCCACACCACCTCCCTGAAGAGGCCTAGCTGGAACTGGACCAAGGCAGGGCCGAGAGGTGCCTGAAAGGGCCCGGGGGCCGCGGGGTGGGAAGGTCGATCAGGGGTATCTGGGCTGGACCGGATCACTGACATCCTGGAGAGAGAACCTATAGGTGCAGATAGAGATAGCGCTAGAGAGGTATGACAGAAATAAGGCGGTGCACTTATAGGAGAGAATTAAAAGACGTCAGGAACAGAAGTACTGATGGATCATGGATGCATTGGTACACCACAAATAACATGTATTCATATAGCACATTTCCTACATACACAGCAACTGAATGTACTTCACAGGCACGGAGCTTGTCAAGAAGTGAACAAAATAAGAGCATATTGACATACTAGATTTTCTGTACTAAGTTCAAATCAGACAAACATGGCTACCGAGACACGGCACAGTACTTTCGGTGAGGGGAAACCCCCTTACTTGATATTTCAGAGTCCATACAGTCTAGTTTACACCTCCCGGGCTCAGAAGGCTCCATCTTAGCAGCCCGATCTCCCGTCCTCGTTCAAAAGACACCGTGACAACTGAACAGTGGCTTCTGTTCTCAACCTTTTCTTCAGAAGCACACTGGTGGATTTGATTTCCTCATGTGAGGCTGTAGGCTTATAACAGTGACAGGAAGCCACTGAGTAACACCCTCAGCCCAGAATGTGAACACACACACACACGTCAACTTGATACTTACCAGAAGCCTGGTCCACCATTATCGTTTATCCAATAAATGTCACACTGGTTTGTTGGCTTACGTGGTGTACAACTTGATCTCTTATGTTCCAGCAGGCGAGATGTGCATTTCAAACCAAGCCGTTTCATTGTGTCAAAAGAAATGACATCACACAAAGATCAGGATCAGTTTGAAAAGTGGAGGTTTTCTTTATTGAACCTTTAATAAAATATACAAGGTTGTGGGCCCCTTAGCAATGAGATCCGCTATACTGAAGTAGAGTGCATCACATAACAACCCCCCCCCCCCCCCCTGGCTACATTCTACAGATCCCATAGTAACACACTGACTCGGCGAGGGGTGTTTACTTCTACATGTGGTATGTATATATATATATTTGGAAGAGAAATATACTGCATTTAGGTATGTGTGTTTTCCTTTTAAACATTCCTCGGTGTATAAATGCAGCCTCTTTAGAGATCTACAGACTACAGTCCACTAACTTCTACATATTTAGACAGCATGGGGATGTATGTGTGTGTGTATATGTGTGAGATAATGCGCATGTACGCGTTGAGAGTAAGTTTGAGTGCGTGTGACAGAGGTCATACATTGGCAATTCTGTACATTATTTGCTGCAATGATGCAAAGCACTTTCCCCCAATACTTCTCTCCAACGTGCCATTTCTTTTCAGTCACCAATTCTCACTTGTCGCCGAACAGAGATTTACATCTCTTTTTCCTCTCATCATTCTTCATCAGTCTTCTTTTCCTCCTCAGCCCTGCTAGTCTGTATTTGTCACACACTTTAGCCTTCGTTCCGTCCTTTTTCCCCACCAAGTAAAAATATATATCCCGTTCCCATCCCTATTCCACCCATGACAAAGCACTAGCCACACATTCAGAAGATGCTAATCGTTAAGACCACCCTCATTCTCAAAGACGTACAGTAATATACATTCTGTGGCCAAGTCTCTTGGTATCAGTCTTACAAACAAAACAATTAAAGGGCCAACACAGTGCACTCAACCCCCCCCCCCCCCCTTCCTGTTCCTCCCTCCCATCTCCCATGATAAAAGTAAAACCCAACATTTCAATCAACCATTCAGTGTTCAACAACAATAACCTGCACATCTTCACCTGAGGTTGGAGCCAATCACAGACAAAAATAGACCTAACGATGACAACGTTTGGTGAGAGGACTGTCATTGGTTAGATCATCCTAGAGCCATTTTCTGTGAACCGATCTGAATCATTCCAATCAACAGTAGTGATAAGGAATCATTGTTTTATATAAAAAGAGATGGACAGATCATGCTCACGTATTCAGTAAACGCCAACCAAGGAAAGAGAGAGAAGTTACAAGAACTAGAAGCATTGATAGTTACATACGGTTCGCCCAACGCTAACCTCTTAAAGAAACAGATACGGTACCTCGCTAAACTAACCAGAGAGCAGTACAACTACGTGGAAATCTAATTTGATTGGAGTAATGTGCTGTGGTGGCTGTGTCCATGCATTCCATTTATAGTGTGTCTGAAGATTGTACCGGGCCGTGCCTAAGGGCTACACTGACTGAGATGCACTGTTTGTCCAATGTCAGCATTTCCAGTATTTCCCCCCAGGACTGAGCAGAACTAAGTTAGCCTCATATTCATTAGCGCACATCGTAGCAAAACTTTTTAGAGCAACAGAAAACGAGCATTTCTTATTGGAAAAGTCCAGGATGTCTTATGTTTCAGTCCATTTTCTTCAGTTTAGTGCCCAATGAATATGAACCTGGTCTCAAATCGGTTTGTGCTTCCGCCACCTGTTTGTGCTTCCGCCAATTGAGCTGCGTTCACAGGCAGCTCTATATGTTTTTTTTTACTAATTGTTCTTTTGACCAATCAGATCAGCTCTGAAAAAAAGCTGATGTGAAAAGAGCTGATGTGATTGGTCAAAAGACCAATTACCGGGAAAAAATATCAGAATGGGCTGCCTATGTAAACAGCCTTATTTATCAAGTTCAGAATTGTCTGGCAAGGCAACAAACGATAGCGTAGTTGGCTAGAGCRCAAACAAATCTGGACAGATCAGGCTATAGATTTCGGGGGAAAGCCAAATGAGACTAAGTAATACATTTGACTAGAAGTTATATTCCCCCGTTTGATCTCCTCTTTAGTCTATATTCCCCCGTTTGTCTTTTCGACACTCACCGGCCAGTTTATTAGGTACACCACCGTGTTCACGAAAATGAATCGCTCCTACAGACAGTGAGTCACGTGGCCGTGGCTTGCTATAAAAAGCAGACAGGCATCGAGACATTCAGTTACTGTTCGAATGAAAGTTAGAATGGGCAAAACGAGTGACCTAAGCGACTGAGCGTGGAATGATCGTCAGTCAGCGGCAGTCCTGTGGGCGAAAACAGCTCGTTGACGAGAAAGGAGAATGGCAAGAATCGTGCAAGCTAACAGGCGGGCCACAAAGAGACAAATAACAACGCTGTACAACACTGGTGCGCAGAACGGCATCTTGGGAACGCACAACCTAATCATTGTCACGGATGGGCATGTTTTTGAGTTAACTGACCTGGGAGTCCAGGTCTGTTTAATTTGGGCAATTGCTGAACTGATCAATTAGCTCAGTTGGTCAGATGTSGTGCCTAGTTGGATAAAAACCCTGYAGCACTCCAGGAACAGGGTTGCCTACCTCTACAATAGAGCATCTTTGGGATGAGATGGAACGGGCCGTTCACAGCATGAATGTACCGCCATCCAATCTGCAGCAACTGCGTGATGCCATCGCGTCAGCACGGACCCCCATCCCTGTGAAACGTTTCCGACACCTTGTGGAATGCCCCGAATAATTCAGGCTGTTCTGGAGGCAAAGGGGGGGGGGGTGGTCCGACTAGAGGGGTAATCTAACAAACTGTCCGTTGAGTTTATTTACTCCCGGTTTCTCTTCACTTGTCTGACATTCTTCCAGCATCTGTCTCCCCAACAAAGGTCCTCGTATGCTCTAACAAGTGTAAACAAAAACTGTCTGTGCTATATACAAAGAAAGAAATATGAAATAACTTAAACCAGTATATACATAACAAAAATTCAGAAGGCAAAATAGTGAGCTTGAACTGGTCAGTGCTGTTTTTCTCCCATTTGATGTTTAAATACAGACATACTCCGATTATTTTCATCATCCCAAAAATATTGTGTACAGTCTTTGCCCTTGCTGGATCTTCTAACAGCTGTAGTTCATACCTCTTGCAACTCGTCTTAAAAACATATATGATTTATATCGCTCTAGCACTGTGATATCTATTGAACAGGTTGTTAGCGTTTGCAGTATTCATGCCACTAGTAATCAATGAGTGTGATGCTTCTCGAAGACAGGTAAACTAGTTCTATTCTGATTTCTAAGGTCGAGTGTCCGCACCAGAAGTACCAGGCAGTTAGGATAGACATTTGTCATGTTGCAATAATAATGACTCGCTATTCTGTTATGATGCTATGCCTCAGTCACCATAATTAGTGCAGACATTCCATGTTCTAGTATGCAGCATGCCGTGTTAAATATTATTTTTCTGTACTGTTTGATGCCAGCGAAGTATACAGTGAAGCAGGTCGACACAGAGATTTGTCACAAAAAAGCCATGTCAAGTCGTGTTTTTCTCGATAATTTTTCTTCAGAAAATGTCTTGAATGCGAGTGTTGGACCTGAAGTGTGTTTTGATCACATCGGACGGCCAACAGTTTCTTCTCATTGGCCCTTCCTCCTCCTGGTCCCGCCTCCTGTCTGTTTAACCAATCAGGGAGCTGCGTCTTGACAAGTCCACGTTGCTGGCGCTCAGTCCTCTGCATTCCGAAAGGCCCGTGTTGGCATCCTGGAGAGAGGGAGGGAGTCAGGAGGGATATTCCAAGAGTGATAACGGAAAAAAAAAAGACACTAGAATCATGTAGACTAAATCTGAAACTGTCCAAGTCTAATCCTTTAATCTCAATGTATAACTGAGGACTTGTTTGTGCTCTGCCTGTGTCAGCAGTCCTTGGCTCATAACTAACAGGTTAATTAATAACTATATGTGATAGTGAGGGGGGTTAACCGTGTGCCGCTGGTACCTGTGAGGGGTCTTCTGCACTCTTGTTGAGGAAGTTGAGAGAGCTCGCTCTCGTCATCCTAAGGATCACGCAGACAATCTTTTAGGCTTCAATAAAAATAAAAATGTCATTGCTTGGATTTTGCTTGATTGTTATTATCAGTTTTACGAACCACGGTGCGTTGTCGGCTCCCCACCAAAGAAAAAACCCTGAGGGAAACACTATTTCATGCACGGTATGAGCAGTGACGGGCTAGGGACACAGTCGCTCTCTCACCCTGGGTTGCAGGGCTCCTGGGGGCCACTGCCCTGTAGTTTCTTCACCAGCATCTCACTGCTCCTGCGCAGGGCGTCGCGGATCTTCCCGAAGGAGCCGCTCCGACGCAATGAACCATTACCCTCCTGAGAAAACAAGACAAACACACCCCGTCAAGGATGGGCCTCAAAACATTAAATCAAAAGTCATTTGAGGTATTTGATTATTTCTCAAAACCTTTTATCATGTCTTCTATCAATGTTTTGCTATTTGCATTTTTTTTGTGGTGTTTTGCTGAATGCATCCAGGTTTAGTAACGATGTCAGCTTGTTTATACTGTTTTATAATTGATATAATTAGCTAATTCCCCGATACTTTGGGAGTAAATGACATGTGATTGTACGCCTTTTCATCATACATTAAACTGTATATGCGTCCCCATAAAAGCCCAACCCCCCCCAAAGACAGAGGTTTCGTACCCCATTCCACTCTGCTCCATCATCTCCCTCACAGTCCCCCCGCTGGGGACCACTAAAACCCTCCCGGTTCTGACGTCGCTCCCCCCCTCCAGGGGCCCCATCCTTCAGGAGCTCCACCACCTTACTCTGGTTAATGGCATCTATACCCTGCGAGAGGAGGAGGGGACGAAAGAGGGGAGCGATAGAGTGGGAGACAGACGATTCATTCTAAATGTCCGCTGGGTTAAAACAGAGTGCATTCAGAGCTTTAAGGCTCTAGGCCACAACCGAGGGTAATTGCACTGCCAGTGTATCCGAGTGCTTGTACCTGCTTTATTAATGATTGTGTAGTAATTGCTTTTTGACTGATTGTAGAGTACCTGCTTGCGTCAGTGATCGTGCAGTTACCTGCTTGCGTGTCTTGGTAGCACACTCCTCCAGTGTCTCAGCTGCCTCTAGTTTACCCTGTCTGCGGTACAGCGCCCCCAAGCTCTTCAGGGTGGTATTGACCGTTGGGCTAACAGGAATTAAGTACACGCCAATATCATGTCATTACGGAAGTCCAGAGAGGACATACTGTTTGAATAAAAAAAATATTCCCTCGTTATGTCGAGATCACAACTTATTTATCTCATGATCACGACATTACAAAAGTTGTTACATCGAGATCCCGAAAGAAACTCTAAATAGGAGTGGATGTATTGATGACAGATTGACAGTATGGGCTGAGACAGCAGAGCCCATGGTCGATCAGCACATACATTTCATTGATTGTTACAAGGGATGGTACATTTCATGCTAACATCAAGCTTTCATTTGTGTTTGGAGCTCATTATCAGTTTATAAGAATGTTAGGAAGCTAAATGTCCCTTACCTTGAGCTAAGAGCTCGTGGGGCATTTAAGCCCTGAACGATGCCTGACAGGCAGCTTTGCTTCCAAGGCTGTGTGCCACCCCCCAAGAMCACGGCCAAACGCATGCAAGCAACAATGCAGCTAACTTGGCTAGTCTTGCGAGTGAGTGATCGAGTTAGCTAGCTAGTCTTGTTAGCTAGATAGCTAGCTTGTTATCTATGCTGGTTGTTAGCTTGCATAACTGACATGTGTATAATTGTAATGGACACTTCATGTTTCCTGGATAGTATTTACATTTACAGATGTACATTTCTGACAGGCATATTAACAGTCAGTGCAATATGTATATGATCAAGAGTGGGTGTGCTCTATTCCTGGCAGGCTGATCAGATTCAATAGCTGTCTCAGGATGCTGCATTGTTGGCTGTCTACAAGGAGCCTTACCTATAAAACAGAATAAAAAAGGCAGCATCCTGTTTTATCAGCCTCTAAAGCTGAAATTTAATCTGATCAGCCTGTCAGGAATGGAGCTCCCCATTGTAAATGTAAATATGTCCCTTATAATTATACACATATCAATTATGCAAGCTAACAAGACTAGCCAAGTTAGCTGCGTTGCTCCTTGCATGAGATTGGCTGTGGTCTTGGGGCAGCACGCTGCCCGGGAGAATAGGCTGCCTGTCAGGCATTGTTCAGGGCTTAAATCCCCCACAAGTGCATYGCGATCAATGCAGCCACTGGGCTCCTTGAGGAAGTGGTTATTGTGTATGTGAACAAATKAATGAATGAATGAAGCACGGTACTTTTGGTTATCTCGTAATCTTGAAAAAGCAACTTTTATTACGTAGTGATCATGAGATAAGTTGTGATCGAGACATGGGGGATTTCTAAATGTTATTCATATGTCCTTTCTGGACTTCCATATATCATTAAAGCACAAAATATTAATATGATTTAGAACACTGAGTTGTATTTCTCACATTAAAATGGATTTGGAATACTAACTCTTACCTGTCAACTTTACAGGCCTTGTACCAGCTCCCATATTCTCCATAGGGCACAGCATCCTTCCTCTTCGCCTGAGCAAGGGACAGAGAGAGAGAGAGACAGAGAGAGAGGGATGCAGAGGCAGGCAGTTATAGTCCAGCGACTAAGGGAAAGAATTGAGGACTTTTTAATAAAACCACCAAATTTCAAACACCACTAGGGCAAGTCCTTAGAGGTGTTTTTAGCTATAGTGCCATTGCAGATCTTTAATATTTCCAATATGGCCACCAGCTCTGTGGGGCCATATTGGACAGGTGTCACATGGCCATATCTCAAAAATAATAGGTACGTGCAGCCCAATGATGGCTTAGCATGTTTGAGGGAGTTTGGAGAACACAAAAAAATGGCTCAAACGTGCCACATATACACATTGACCACTTTAGTACTGGGTTGGACCCCCTTTTGCCTCCAGAACAGCCTGAATTATTTGGGGTGTGGATTCTACAAGGTGTCAGGAAGCAACAATGTTCAGATACGCTGAGGCATTCAATCATTGCTCAATTGGTATCAAGGGACCTAACTACGGTTGGGCGGTTTCCAGACTTTCATACCGTCCTTCTCTCATTCTGGGATTTACGGTATTACTGGTTTAGTCCACAAGGGGGTGCCAAAACGCAAAGACAGACAATTTGGCGTTTGTTACCAGGATGCTAACAAAATTAGCACAATAGCGAATTTCCATGGAGGCTGCTAGCTAAATATGCTCATGTGCGCAAACGAAAATAAAGAATCGAAAAGACAGGCATTCCAGCGCATAGTTAAACATATATAGGTAGGAGCTACTGAACGTCATTTTGGTGAGTTTGGACATTTACAAGCGAATGGAGCCACTAGGGCAAAGGGCCTGCTCTGCTTGGAAAAGATGGGGGAGGAGCAGTCAGGGCAAGAACAGAGAGAAAAATGCAAGGGAAATCAATACACAGCAGCAGCAGCTGTACAGATAACTCATCCAAAGGGCTTTGACTTCTCAAACACGGCAGAAAGCTTACACAATATGATGCCCAGTCACTTTAATTCAGCAACTTACTTAGATAACCAGCAAGTTAAACTTAGGGGTCGTGTTAACGCAGAATTCCTCATTTTTCACGCAGGAAAAAAAAAGATAACAGGCGTAAGTAATCTCATGCTGCATTTCGTGAACGCAGATCTAAAATGCTTGTTTATTGTCATTTCTACTGAGCGCCAGACGCATTGCGCTTCGGTTGCACTTCTCCACCAAGATGGACTCACGTGCTCCAGCTTTCACCTGTTGTGCTATTTACAAACAAACACATGACTGGCTCAACTGTTCTGGGGAACTAGAAGCTTCATAATGTTAAAAAATTTGAAGGGTGAAATGAAGAACGTGCTTCATCTCTTAACGCGTTACAAAAGTTGACTGCGGGTATTAAAAAAAAAAAAAAGTGCCGTTTTCCCTGAGGTCTGCTGCTTACAATGACACAATGATTTAACATACTCTGTCAATTTCAAGAAATGTGACACCAAACCTGCACTGCACACGTCTCTCAAGGTAAAATCCCATAGTAATGCATTATATCCAGCAAGGAGACAGGTAACCCCATTTTAACCAAATGCCTTTGTGACGACAAAAAAAAAAAAAAAATAGCTAAAAACACTAAGGACTTATCCTAACCGTTTGTGTAATTTGGTGCCTTTATCACAAAGTCCACAGTTGCCATAAAACGTTAGGCTTAGCCGCTGGACTATTAGCAGCAGTAGAGACAAATTACGACCTTATTATAAAGCCTCCGTTATTACATGAACGTTCTCCCTCTCAGTCCTATTAGGTCTACCTATCCATCAGAGTTAATAGCCGGACAGTGTCATCAAGTAACCGGACCGTGGTTCAGTTCACCATACAACAGGTTCATACTGTAAACTACCTTGCTCTCCTCTCTCTCCTCCGCATGCATCCAGATAGGTTTGTTGTCATCTGAAAAGAGAACAGAAGATATAGGGGGGGGGTTTATCAGTGTCACTGTTTTATTTGTACATTCATATATCTTGTTGCATGGACCAAAACGTGTAGGAATGTAGGTGTTCCCCTCACTGGAAAAAGAAGGGATTTGAATTTAAAATCAAATGGATTCATTTATGGCATATTACTCATAGGATTTAACCTCTCCATGTCAGTGTGTGCTCATTTCACTAATTAAACCATAAAATCAACACACTTAACTTGTGTAGGGGGGGGGGGATAGAAAGTGGGTTATGCTGGTCTGTGCCATGCTAGCTAACCAACGCCAAAGCCCTCTACTGTGCTGTTCTGAGTATGTAAGTGTTTGATTTGCTTAAGGGCAGTGATCTGGACACAGTGGTGAATTAAGCCGCTCCACGCACGACAGATTAGCCCCGATCCCCTGAACTGACCGGTCAGGACACGGCCGCGCACGGCCAGCCAATGACCACAGGGTTTACTGGGCAGTCGTGGCCAGAATGAARACTTCATCATGTGGTGGTAAATGTAGAACCAGGCAGTGTCCCAAATGGCACMCTATTCCCAAAGGGCTCTGGTCAATAGAAGTGCACTATACGGAATAGGGTGCCATTTTGGGACGCAGGCCTAGTCCGYCAATGTGATTGTAGCAGACTCACTGTTGACTGAGCCAAAGTCCTTCTCGTGGGCTCGGGTCAGGATCTCTTTGTACAGAGACTCAGCATCCTTGAACTTCCCCTGTTTGAGGTAGCATGTAGCCTAAAAGAGAAAAGATGAAACGTACACAGGTTTAAATGACAAACATTTCACATCAACACATAAAAGCATGTACATCTATAACAAAACATCACGTTTTAAGTTTCCCCAAAACTGTTAATTCTTTAAGATTAGACTGCATTCATTTGTACTGCCCTATACTGGAAATTCGGCTAAATGATCATCTGAGGTATTCCAGAATATTCTCTCTCCCTCCCGCTTCACCTCTCTCTTCCTCCCTGCTTCCCCCCTCCCTCTTCCCCTCCATATTCCTCCCCCCTCCCCCTCACCAGGTTATTCTTGGTCTTGGCTACGTTGGGGTCATCAGCTCCTAGTTTGGACTGGTAGATCTCCAGGGCTCGTCTGTAGTAATACTCCACCTCCTCGTACTTTCCCTGGTTCTGACACAGCAGGGCCAGGTTGTTCAGCTGCTTGGCCACGTCAGGGTGGTACTTCCCCAGGACCTGAACACCACAGGCAGAGAGACACACATGAAGACTTACTTTAGCTACAATGAAAGGAGATGAGAGTTCTCTCTGGGCACTACACATGTTGAGTCACAAATGCAATTAAAATCATGAGTGTTATTCTGTGTACCTTCTCTCTGATCTCCAGGGCTCTCTTACAGAGGGGCTCAGCCTCCTTGTACTTGCCCCTCTTCCCGTAGAGCACGGCCAGGTTGTTGAGAGTGGCAGCCACCGCAGGGTGGTCCTTCCCCAGAGTCTTCTCTCTGATGGCCAGGGCATCGTTCAGCAGGTGGGCTGCCTCTTTGTACTTGTTCTGGTCCCTGGAACACAAATATAATTCCAGGTAAGAAGATTTGCACAAGCACCATAATTAAGCAGTAAGTCTCAATTCGTTCTTCTACCCGGCTATCCACACATCCTCTCTGCACCCAATCCTCTTCTTCGATGAGTACATCCAGCCGTCCCTTGACCCCTATCCACCCGTCCAGCACTCCATCCATCTCCCGCACTCTCATTTCTCCCTTCCTTCCCCTCTCACCTGTAGACGAGGGCCAGGATGTTGAGCATGGTGGCCACGTCAGGGTGGTCGTGTCCGGAGGTCTTCTCCAGGTCCTCCAGGGCCTGTTTGCAGAGGGGCACGGCCACCTCGTAGCGGCCCTGCGAGGCGTACTGGATCACCAGGTTGTGGAGGGTCCTCAGGCGGGCCGGGATCTCGTAGCCACCCTGCTGGGCCGCCGCCTCGCCGCTGGGCTGGGCTGGAGGGGAGAAGCGGAGGGGGTTAAAAGTGACTCACTCTTGATACTTTGTTCGGACAGAACGAGGGGTTCCAAATCAAAAAAAGGGCTTTCATTCTTGGTACAGAATGGCTAGTTGCGCTGAGGTACAACTGTAGCATGTTAAGATACAACGCTTATTTCAGAAAGGAATATCCGAGATGACGATATGTCATTTATTTCACATCATTTTTATTTTTAGAGGTGGCAGTGTCAGTAACCAAAATGACAAATCGATAAATCAACTATCACAAGTCTAACCCTTCTGTAACCCCAACCATATCTAACCACCCATCGTCTTCAACATTACCATCTAACCCCACGTTTACCGGGTCCCCTCAAACGGGATTCTCCTCGGCCAATCAATGGTCCTACCTTGTCCCTGGTCGTCGTCGTTGGGGAACAGGTCGTCGAGGCTGTCTTTGGACGTTTCGCCCGCAGCCTTCTCCTCAGACGGAGACACGTCGTCGTCAAACTTCTTGATCTTGTTCATGAACTCCAGGTGTTTCTTCTCCTCCTCCAGCTGGGCAACACTCTGCTCACTACACTGCAGCTTGCTCTGGGGGGGGGGGAGAGGTGAGTGGGAAGGAGGGAGGGGACACTTTGGAAACGTCATGCATTGGAAACGCTTAAAGTGATCGTATACTCCAAAATCCCTAAAATGTTGACCGCCCTCAAACGTAACGTTGAGATGAGTCCACACCCCACACAGTCGTTTGTGTACGTGGGTGATATGGAYTCATCCAACATCCCCAGAACATTTAACCACCGAGGTCTGAAAACAAAAAATTTGAACATTGGAGTGAATGATGCCGTGTTCTGTGCTGTATATACACGTAAGGTGGATTTGGCTGTAGTGTGTCTACCTGTGTTCCTGCCAGTTCGTCTCGTAACCACTGGTTCTCCTGACACAGTCGTCTGACCTGGGCTCTTAGCTTCTGCTTTTCAGACTCAACCGCACTCAGGTGGCCCGACAGGGCAATGATCACCTGGACAAGAGGGGGGGGGTTAGAACCAGCTCTTATTTTCAATGACAACACGGCAAGAGAGGGAAACGAGAGAGGGATGAGGGGGTTCAAATAAAACAAGGAACGCTGCAGGAATGAAACAAAAAATAAAAAAAGGGGAAGCGGCTAGCTTGGGGGCCAGACGACATTGTACGTTAGCGTGGACTACCAGGCTAGGAAGAAGTGAGGAGCATTGCAGAATGTTTACCTGGGATTTGTACTGTGTGCGTGACTGTTGTAACCTGTTCCAAAACCAGTGCAAAGAATTTCCTTCATGGAGGACAATCATTCTATTATAGTCTGGTCTATTCAAAAGAGGGTGGGGAGTTGTCTTCAGGGACCTTCTTTTATGCCGTTCATGTTATATCAGACCATCTGTACGCAACCCAGATTCCCACCGCTACCTTCCTACAGGAGCAACTCTCATATCCTCTTGATGAATMACCCTCCTCACGCTCTATGAGGTATAAATCTAAATTCATCCTCTCCTTCAAGTCTTAGTCACAGCGTATGATGAACTAGCAATAACCCACATCGAGCACCAGCATCCTCCCCCTCTCCATTCACCGCCACTCTCCCATCATTTCATTATCATCCCTTACGTCTCAAGACTGAGCCTCTTCCGCTCACCCACTCCCTGTCTCTTTCACTCCCCGTCTCTTTCACTCCCCTGTGCCCTCCCTCTCTTCTTCCATTTCTCTTCTGCCTCGCTAGTCCTCACCCTCTTCACGCCACAACCCTCATCTCGTTCCTACCTGTGCCTCTCCCAGGCCCAGTTCGATGGCCTCAAGGCTCTTACGCAGCAGGCCTGACTTCTCCTGGGCAGCAGGTGGCTGTGTGCAGTCCAGCAGGGAGGTGAGGAGCTGGGCATGCTCCCCGCGGAGGGTCTCCAGGCCCTGCATCACAGCCTTGGTGTTGAGCACTATCTCATCCTGGGTCAGGCGCTCCAGGGCCTCCTCGCTGCGTGGGTACACCATGGTGGAGATAACCCGGGTTCACACACACTGTAGGAAGGGAGAGAGGGGTTAGATAGGGACTGGTCTCATGTTACCATAGTCCTAATCTTGTACAGAGAGCTTGGAATTGATGCTAGTCTGAGGAAGAACCGTGTATTCAGACCCATTGACTTTTTCCACATTTTGTTACATTACAGCCTTATTCTAAAATGTATTACATCAAAAAACTTCCTAAGCCATTTACACGCAATACCCCATAATGACAAAGCGAAAAAAGGTTTAGAAATGTTTGCTAATTTATTAAACAGAAAAAACCCATTCACATACAGTACCAGTCAAAGTTTGAACACACCTACTCATTCAATGTTTTTTTCTTTATTTACACTATTTTCTACATTGTAAAAGAATAGTGAAGATATCAAAGCTATGAAATAACACATATGGAATCATGCAGTAACCAAAAAGTGTTAAACAAATCCAAATATATTTTATATTTGAGATTCTTCAAAGTAGCCACCCTTTGCCTTTGACAGCTTTGCACACGCTTGGAATTCTCTCAACTAGCTACACCTGGAATGCTTTTCCAACAGTCTTGCTGGAGTTCACACATATTCTGAGCACTTGTTGGCTGCTTTTCCTTCACTCTGCGGTCCAACTCATCCTAAACCATCTCAATTGGGTTGACGTTGGGTGATTGTGGAGGCCAGGTCATCTGATGYAGSACTCCATCACTCTCCTTCTTGGTCAAATAGCCCTTACACAGCCTGGAGGTGTGTTGGGTCATTGTCCTGTTGTAAAACAAATGAGAGTCCCACTAAGCACATACCAGATGGGATGGTGTATKGCTGCAAAATGCTGTGGTAGCCATGCTGGTTAAGTGTGCCTTGAATTMTAAAGTGTCACCAACAAAGCACCCCCACATCATCACACCTCCTCCTCCATGCTTCACGGTGGGAACCACACATGCAGAGATAATCCGCTCACCTACTCTGCGTCTCACAAAGACACGGCGGTTGGAACCAAAAATCAAAAATTTGGACTCATCAGACCAAAGGACAGATTTCCGCCAGTCTAATGTCCATTGCTCGTGTTGCTTGGCCCAAGCAAGTCTCTTCTTCTTATTTACATTTACATTTAAGTCATTTAGCAGACGCTCTTATCCAGAGTTATTGGTGTCCTTTAGTCGTGGTTTCTTCACCAATTCGACCATGAAGGCCTGATTCACGCAGTCTCCTCTGAACAATTGATGTTGAGATGTGTCTGTTACTTGAACTCTGAACCATTTATTTGGACTGCAATTTCTGAGGCTGGTAACTCTAATGAACGTATCCTCTGCAGCAGAGTTAACTCTGGGTCTTCCTTTCCTGTGGCAGTCCTCATGAGAGCCAGTTTCATTATAGATCTTGATGGTTTTTACTTTCAAAGTTCTTGAAATTTTCCAGATTGACTGACCTTCATGTCTTAAAGTAATGGTGAACTGTTGTTTCTCTTTGCTTATTTGAGCTGTTCTTGCCATAATATGGACTTGGTCTTTTACCAAATAGGGCTATCTTCTGTATACCAACCCTACAGATTGGCTCAAACGTATTAAGGAAAGACATTTCACAAATGTACTTTTAAAAAGGCACACCTGTTAATTGAAATGCATTCCAGATGACTACCTCATGAAGCTGGTTGAGAGAATGCCTTGATGACAGCTTTGCACACTCTTGGCAAAGGGTGGCTACTTTGAAGAATCTCAAATATATTTTGATTTGTTTAACACTTTTTTGGTTACTACAAATCAATGTGTTATTTATTTCATAGTTTTGATGTCTTCACTATTATTCTACAATGTAGAAAATAGTACAAATAAATAAAACACCCTTGAATGAGTAGGTGTCTAAACTTTTGACTGGTGCAGCCTGTTTCCATTGATCATCCTTGAGATGTTTCTACAACTTGATTGGAGTCCACCTGTGGTAAATTCAATTGATTGGACATGATTTGGAAAGGCACACACCTGTCTATATAAGGTCCCACAGTTGACAGTGCACATCAGAGCAAAGACCAAGCCATGAGGTCGAAGGAATTGTCCATATAGCGCCGAGACAGGATTGTGTCAAGGCACAGATCTGGGGAAGAGTACCGAAAAAGCATTGAAGGTCCCCAAGAACACAGTGGGCTCCGTCATTCTTAAACGGAAGACGTTTGGAACCACCAAGACTCTTCCTAGAGCTGGCCGCCCGGCCAAACTGAGCAATCGGAGAAGGGCCTTGGTCAGGGAGGTAACCAAGAACCTGATGGTCACTCTGACAGAGCTCTTGAGTGACCATCAGAATTCCTCTGTGGAGATGGGAGGTCCTTTTGGAAGGTTCTCCCAACTAACTCTGCAGCACTCCACCAATCAGGCCTTTAAGGTAGAGTGGCCAGACGGAAGCCACTCCACAGTAAAAGGAACATGACAGCCCGCTTGGAGTTTGCCAAAAGGCACCTAAAAAAATACTCCCAGACCATGAGAAACAAATCTGGAGGAAACCTGGCACCATCCCTACGTTGAACCATGGTTGTGGCAGCATCATGCTGTTGCAATGTTTGTCAGCATCAGGGACTGGTAGACTGGTCAGGATCGAGGCAAAGATGAACGGAGCAAAGTACAGAGATGTCCTTCATGAAATCCAGCTCCAGAGAGCTCAGGACCTGACAGTGGGGCGAAGATTCACCTTCCAACAGGACAACGACCCTAAGCGCACAGCCAAGACAACACAGGGGTGGCTTTGGAACAAGTCTCTGAATGTCCTTGAGTGGCCCAGCCAGAGGATGGACATGAACCTCATCGAACATCTCTGGAGAGACCTGAACATAGCTGTGCAGCAACACTACCCATCCAACCTGACAGMGYTTGAGAGGATTTGCAGAAAAGAAATGGGAGAAACTCCCCAAATATAGTTGTGCATAGCTTCTAGCGTCATACCCAAGAAGACTCGGGGATGTAATCCCTGCCAAAGGYGCTTCAACAAAGTACTGCGTAAAGGGTCTGAATTCTAAAAATCTGTTTTTGCTTTGTCATTATTGGGTATTGTGTGTAGATTGATAGTGGGGGAGATTTTATCCATTTGAAAATAAAGCTKTAACCTAACAAAATGTGGAAAAAGTCAAGGGGTCTGAATACTTTCCGCAGGCACTGTATACAGCATATAGAGATGAAAACTACAAGACACAGCAAGAATATGTCTGATGAGATTATTACAAGTATGACATATATGCAAGGCTGAGCGTAAAAGGACGAAAATCCCTCCAAATAAATGATGCCCAATCAAGATATCTTGTTCACACAACTGTTCAGTCTGTTAMCAAAAACCAACCAAGGCACAGTTCATTTCTCTTTACCCTATGCCTCTACTCCAATTGGACTAATATTTTGATCTTGAGAAAATGAAGTAAGGAACTGTAAGCGTTTCGGTTCCAAACCTATTCTATACATAGTTTGAGTGGCGCTACCTTAATCCGTTTKTCTATCTCCCGAGAGGACAGAACTGACTAAATAGAATAATTTAATTATTAATGTAAACAAACTGATCGTTGCAGGTGGAGTGATCAGAAATGCASTACTCTGCAACTTCTCCACTTTGGCCGAGCACCTGTTCTGTTCTCGCCGCCGCCAGGAGGTCCCCATCAACACCACCACTCCGCCCACCCCATCCATTGACCGCAATGCACCAATATGAGCGATCCCGTAATCTCTTATCCTTTTGCCACAGGCACAGCTAACAAGCCTCTCACAAGCTGTACGTGACGTTTGGCAATGTGCAGGTGTTATCATCGATCCATTAAACTGTCAATTAGTGTTAAGTAGTAAAATATGGGCCTACACACTCCAGGATTCGCCCCCCTCACAGGATGACAAGAAATGGGGGAGAATCAATGAAGGTGACGGATAGAGAGCGTTACACATAAATAAAATACATTTAGTCTGAGAGACTTATTGTATTATAAGATATATCGTATATACTATAGTATGTATAACTGCCACACTCACACGTAGGATCATGTCCTACAAAGCACTCCAACATTATTGTAAACATAGGCAGGTTTGAGCGAGGCCCAGCGAGAAATATGCTGCTGCAAGGTCTTTCTGCACGGATGCGGTCGTGGGGTGTAAGTCTGTCTCTATACTGTTTCACGATGACTAAGAATAACACTTTGCTCAGCACTTACAATAAGCGATGGCTCATCAAAACAATGTAAAGAACCAAGACGAGCTCGATTGGCAACATCGGTAGAACGTTGGTAGTGATACATTTCACGAGCATGGGGAGAGACAGTGATACGTCGGCGTARCCTATGATTTACTAGTTTCTCTCTTTGTTGGACTCAAAAATATATTCCAATATAACTCATACACGTAAATTAAAAATAAATTTAAAAACTCAAAAGAYCTCGTGTCGGCCATACGTTACCTTCATCGAAACGGTTCTATTTTCCCAAGACAAGTGCGCTGCTCCTGGCTACCCCGAGCTCAAACAAGGCACGACCTACTGTTGTGATGCTCTGCTTAATTCACTTGTTGTCAGTGGGTTAGCTACGCTCGTACACATCAACGATAACATCAAGGCTGGGGATAATATAACCCTACACTTATACACACAAAAAAATACAAACTTAACTATGCCTACGGTGGGCTATATCACCATGAATCTCTAAAACCATWAACGGCAAAAAATGTTTTAGGTCAGTGTGAGGAAAGTAATAGCCTGTAACGTTACATCACGATAAACAACGTTATTTACCTGTTCTCCCCTGCTGTTGCCCCACGGGTAAGATCCGGGTGACGCGTTATTCAGTCTCCTGAACTAGCTATAAAAATAGCCCACGAAACACCACTTTGCTTAAATCCGATTGTCGCTGCCGTCTAAAAGCTTGCGAATTCCAAGCAATACATTGTTACCAATTATGTTAGCATTGCTGATTGGCTAATGAATTCGATCCTGGCACGAATTAGCCTAGTCGAAATGTTCTCTTGTCTTGCGACGGTTGGTTTCAACGGGAGTTGGGATCAAAATACAGGAACGCTGTTTGCAAAGTGAGTCGACATCGTCCGATCCTTCCTCGGAAGTTGTTTTGGAGAGAGTGCGGGACCGCTGCGTTCTCAGTCTGAGAAGCGTGTTCGAAGAATGACAGTCGCGACCCGAAAATGGCTGCTGTTCGAATTCTCCTCCAATCCACAGCCCAGACCGGGCGATACGACTTCACCTGTTTGTTACATGGGAGATCAAAATCAAGGATGATGCACAATTAACATGTATTTGTAGGCTTGTGGATATTTCCTGTGGCAAATCACCATAGCATTTACAATAAGTTTTTTTTTGTCATTCTAAATGTAGACCCGTGTATTATAATAACTAGTCTAGAGAAGCCTAAATAAAACTTAATTTTAACTTTAATAGGCTACATTAATTCCTAGATTCCATTCAAATTAATAACTGAAAAAGCACCAGAGCACACACACACACACAACTCAGGAGAATTTACAAAATAAAGAAAAACAAATCGACAGTTCCACTTTCCCATCCCACATCAGTTTAATTGACAACATAATCATGAAAAAGTACTACAAAACATTTCAAATAAAAAAAAACAAGGCCTAAGATACAATACAGAAGTACTGTTGTGATATGTACAAGCATTATTACTGTTTATAGACAAAAGGCAAAAAAAGCTGCTGAAGAAACAATGGCATGTGCAAAATTACTCTCCAAACTCTCAAGTGCCAGAATCCTCCCCTCAAACTACTACCAAGCATAAGTGTAGTCCAAGCAGTGTTATGCAAAAACAGATTCTCTTCTGTGATAGGGTGCTATGTTACAAGCAGGGATCCTTTCAAATGGGCTTTATTAGAAGCAAAGCGTGTGGAATCCTGGCAGAGACTCTAGATATCTTACGGTTTGTTCTCGATCTCTCACTCCATTTGTTCTGAAACACATTGTGATGATAGCAGAGAGGAAGGACAGTATTGATCGCTAAATTGATTTATTCATRTTAATAGATCATATTGTTCTTCCCCTCCAGGACAGAAGTGTTTCAGGACCATATGACCCGTTTCAGGAAACAGTCTGGGCCCTGTACTCTATAACTAAGGCCCAGAGTTGTTCCTGGTCGGGTCACATGGTCAGCAAAAACTGCTGTCCCTATACGTTAGTCGTGGACATAAAGACCATCACAGTAACTACAGGTCAATACAGGTAGAAACACAGGTACGCATATATCAGGTACAAGTTTGAGAGACAGCCACACAGGACAAATAGGCCTAGAGAAGGTAGGAAAAACAAACACGTTAATGGTACGACAGGTGAAAGAAGGGACTGAACTGGAAACAGGGGGAGAGGAGAGAGAGGAGTAAACATTGGAATGTATAGTGGAAAAATWATGTTTCCAACATTAAAATTATTACTTTGGAACAAAGTTTTTATCACCAAAAACATTACAAAACATTGAACACATATCTACATCACCCCCGCTTCAGCTTGGTGTTATATCCATGTAACATTTGACATCTTGGCAGTGATTTCTTTGTCCCATTCAGTGAATGCTTATGATCCCCCTATGAAGAGACAGGAGTTCAAATAGAATCATATCTTACACTCCTTATTATGCTAATAACACGCTGCAAGGCATAGAGAAATTGGACCTCTTTGTTCTGCTCAGAGATGGTATAAATCTCCTCTAACCACTGACACAGGGTCAGATATCTTTTAATCCCCCTGATGGTTATGGTTAGAACTAGGGGGGGGGGGGGTAATTGTAATCTGATCCTAGATCTGTGGTTAGGGAGTAGCGTAGCTACAGGTAGAGGTCACTATCCTCAAGCAAAAACGTCCCTCCCATAGAGACACCATGTTGTACATAACATTCATACAGTAGGATACAGTCTCAGTTAAAATATGCATTAAGAGTCCAAGTCCACATGAAGGCATTGGTCTGGGTCTAGCCCTCGACTGGTGGGCAGTGACACTTGCTATGAGAAGCAGGGTTTAAACGGTCTGCTTTCAAGAGTACCACTGCCTTTTGCCATATCTCTCTTTGATACTCACAGGGAAGTTGCACAAAGTATTCAAGCTCACAGAGGTTACAAGGTCAACTGACTATGGAGTTGAGAGAGATTATTATGGTGTGTTTGTGTTCTATAATAAAAAATAAAAAAATTATAGTGAACTAACAGCTGGTTATGGACTAGGGTAAAGCTACCAGTAATTTACAAAAGTTACCGGAATCTATAGCAATCGCTGGTAACTTTGGAAATGTAAAGTTGAATAAATTTACATTTTTTAAATTCATATATAGTATTAATTTGTCATATCTGTCCATAATGTCCATTAGTTTCTAGTGGATAGACCCTCTGATCAAGAGAAAATAGCCAAAATAATTTAAAAGGGCATCTAATCAATTTGTAAGTCGCTCTGGATAAGAGCGTCTGCTAAATGACTTAAATGTAAATGTAATCAACAATGGCATTATTCTTAATTAACTCTGCAACTCTTCCAACTATTGACTTTTTTCACAACTGCCATCACATTTACAACAAAGGCATATTGACATAGTAAAATAAATAAGTGTGTAAAAAAATGTTATGGTTGATATTTCATGCTGAAACCCTCATATTAATCACCAATGGTATTCACTAAGTTGATTATTAATATTTAGGAATGTTTTACAGCTTTGACATCCCATTTTAAAATGTTTAAAATCATCTTATTTGATGATTTACCACTAGATGTGATAAATTACATAAAATCCTTGAATGTTACAAAAATGGTGGTAGTTTACTGGCAAACTTAGAAAGTTTCCAGTAATATACCCTCCCTTTGCGACCCTATTCTGGACTGATAAAATGGTGTTAAAACTTCCAAAATGTATGTTTACTCAACAATAAAGCTTTTGTCGACAGTCGACAAGACTGAGAAGAGATAATAGAAACTAACAATGAATATTATCTGCACATTCAAATTAAGTTCAGATGATATCTCTAATGATTTTTGGAAGTACATCCTTGTTGTTTGAGATCCGTACATTCTATCATTCAGACTTATTTGTGGAACATGCATAGCTGTGTACTTATGCGCTCAATCAGTTTGAAGCCCTTGGTGCAAAAACCTTCCTTTGTACAAGCTCCCCCAAAAGAGAACAGGGCCAGATTTGAGTTACACAAGGTGATCACGTCACAACTTTTAAAACTGTTACACCTAAGCTGAAAAACCTACCTCTAAGTTAGCCCAAAAATCATAATTAATAACAGCAAAAATCAAGACATTGGCATTGTAATACTTGATATTTGTCACAATTCTTCACTCCGCACAGATGGGGAAGGTTACTTTGTAGGTGACACAAGGCTAAGCTACTCAACACTCGCTAGCTTTCATTTTAGACCGCAAGAGGACTAGTGTTTTGCTTACAACACATTGCCATTTCATTCAAAATGTACTAATTTGAAGGTACTTTGCAGGTACATTATAGACCATAGACTTTGCTACTAAATTGAAAATCAATGATTTAAGTCAAATTCTTTGGATACAAATGATTTGTCTTCAGTTTTTCTTAAAAGCACCAGAGCTGTTGGTAGCTCTTAAAAGGTCATTTGGTGTCACCTATCTTTGTGTCAGTCTACAAGGCAAACGTCTGGCCGCTGACACCGCAGCCTACAGAACTCATAAAGCGATATTGACCACATCTGGGACACAAACACGTGGCCACACACAAAACAATCATACTGTGTCGCGTGGGTTACTTATAAAACTGGTTTCATAGATATTTCAATGTTGTTTTTCGTTTTACCACATTACATAATAACACACCTGTCACTGGACACTGGCCACCTCACAACACCCTAGACAAAACACACCAACCATTTCAGTGGAGTGAACGCTGCCTGTCTATCACAGGCAGGGCTGGAAAATGCATGTTTTCCAGAAATCCAGGTCGGGAGATTCCGGACTTCCTACTTATTCCCTCCCAATTCCCAGAAACCTTCCAACTAGGATTTTTGGAAAACTTGGTAATTTTGGGAAAGTTGCTGGAATTTTGCAACCCATGACAGGTAAAGACAGGGATAAAAAGTCCCTAGTAGCGTGCGACATTGTGCTTTGGAGTAGGATACCTAGCTACTATAGCGCTGGGGGAGGAGTTATTGGAAGTGCATCGCAAAAGATGACGGTCACAGCTCCTGTCCCCCAATTTAACCTCAGCACGAGCCCCCGCCTACAAATCCCAGAATGCAACAGCCCCACACAGGTGATATACTGTACGTCCACAAGCAGGAGGACTATACATTGGAGTGTGCATCAAGAGAGCAACGCTGACAACAACAACAGATTGATAAAGGGACAAGCCTTACAGACAGCAGAAATATTGCCTCTTCTCAGTAAAGTTGGGGACAACAGTGAGCTCGTAAGTCGGCGCCCTCGCTGTACACAGAGAGTTCAAATGTCGTTACAAAAAACACTAGAGCCTTTTCTTATATGTTCTGCTCTTCATATGCATAACATGTCAACTTACTGTACATCATTGGTGAGGGAAAAAAGCATTTATGTCATTAGGGAGCAGAAAAAGCATTGCTACTGTAGGTGTTGTCTGTTGTTCATTCCATTTCATGCACATGTACAGTATGTTTGGATCCAAAGTTCCCCTCCATACCCCATAATAACCATGGCATTACTGTTATAACATGTCATAATATGATACTCTTGTTATAACTGGCACGTGGTGGTGTAGTGTACAGCATGCAGGTTGGCCTTTGGTGACACCGGGGCAGGTTCAAGGTGATAAGAGAACTACCTGGTCAGGGTTAAGGGTTAAAGGGTCAGATGTCAGGGGTCAAGGGTCAGGGCTCGTAATGGGAGTTATTCATGCGGGTGCATCTCATCGTTAGGATTAGTTGAACGGCAGTCCGTTATCTTGTGCTGTGGGCCCCTCATACACACACGCTAGACAGAGAGAGGGCCATTTCAATTCATTAAAGTGACTAGTAGCGTTGCACCCCATATCCAACCCATCTCTCCCTCCCTGCTATAGATAAATAAGACAAACATAGCAAATACATTCGGCCCCTCAACCCTTCATCGTAATTGACAAATATTAGTGGCCACGGCGTTTCCGAGAGGCGGGGTCTGTGTGCGTAGGTGGGACAGGATTGGGCGGGGCGAGGGGTAAAGGGTGGACCCTAGGAGGGAGGTTTGTTGTAACCAAACAGTCCAACAGGGAGATACTTGACATGGGTGGGCCACTGTGCAGCCAGCTGGAAGAACTTGACGTCATTCCACTCCACTCCGTCTATGGACACTGAGACACACACAGGAGACACATAGATACTGGTTAAGTATGACTGTTGTTCAGACAGGGAACACTTAAGGATGTCGCACGCTTCCCTGTGGAAACAGTTTGCGCATTTGAGAACATTTGCGGATATTACATTTTTCCTTATAGTTCGGTAGCATAAGTCTACGCCCCTTTCGTCGGTGATTGGTCAACAGTACCACTCTTAGTAGGAGTGGGAACTAATGGACAGGGTTCTTCAATGAAGTGTGTGTTGTCATTCAACGAGAGACGACGAGTTCTCATGCATATTTTCTCACTTGAGAAATACTGCACCAAACATCTTAGTTAGATGTAAAATTGCAAGGCAGAGACTTCCCTCTGCAAAAATGTCCAAATGAATTGCAGATTTCTTGATTGCTCTCTGAATAATTCTGACTACCTTGAGGAAGTGCATACGGGCTACAATGTTGATACGGCGTCTCAAGAGGGAGAAACAGTAAAATTGCAGTTTTTATCTAGTTTTTCCAAGCAAAGGTCTTTTAAGGGGCACAGACGTTTGAACCTAGTATGATGGCGCCTTTAGGCTGTGTCTCACTATTCCCCATATACAGTAGTGCACCATTTTTGACCAGAGCCCTATTGGCCCAGTGTTAGGAATAGGGTGCTATTCCGGACAGTCTTAGAGACACTTAGAGGTCCGTTAACACTTCATTTTCTCTTTCCTCCAACATCCCCAATAAATCATTTCCCCTTCCCCTGCCTTCTCTTCCGCCTCATCTTTACTGATGGGTCGACTCTTTCTAAAGATTTTGCATCTAGAGAGGCAATATAATTTCACCTCTCTCTCTCTCCCTCCTTCTCAGAGCCTTCTCTCCAATTTCACTGGTCATCTCTCTTCCCCGCCCTCCCTCCCTCCTCGTCTCATGTTCCTGTACCTTTCAGGATGGTTTGATGCTGCTTGGCAGAACAGATGAGTCTGCTGATACCCTCAATGACCTGGCTCTTAGAGTCGACATCTTTCTCCTTCGGCTTCTTACCCAGGAATATGGTGGGAACTACAGACACAGAGACAGACAGAGACAGAGAGAAAGTCAACCTTCATTATAAATGCAATAGGATTTCTATAACTATACAATCAGGAAATGTATAACAGTCACATACTGTAGGAAGAATGACTGAAGAACACCCCAACTAGAAGGATTTTAATTTTTTTATTTAACTAGGCAAGTCAGTTAAGAACAAATTCTTATTTTCAATGACGACCTAGGAACAGTGGGTTAACTGCCTTGTTCAGGGGCGGAACGACAGATTTTTACCTTGTCAGCTTGGCTATTTGATCTTGCAACCTATTCCATCTATTCCACTGATCATTAAGCACTAAAATTTTTGTTTTTTAAATATTTTAAACGCTGAATTACTTTGATTGTGCCATAGAAAAGTGGTATTCTAAAACTCTTTACCCTTCTTGTTCTTCTCCTTGGTGACCACAGTCATGGCCATGGTGTTGACCTGGGCCTGTGTCTCACCGCTGCCCCCTCCTGGTAGCCTGCTGACCTGCAGGGACCTGAAGGCACTCTTCAGGGTGTTCTTACAGCCCGTGTCACGCCTCTCGCCCTCTCGGCGCTTCTCCGCCAGCGACGCCAGCCAGTAGTCCACCTGCAACCCAATGGCGTCCACACCTTGGGACATACTGGGGCTCCTGGGACAGGAAGAGGAGGGTCACGAGGACGGGGTTAGGATACAATACAAGGAAAGGAAAAGTTACGGGAGATTCTTTGCTAAAAGTGTAAAAAGCTTGTGAGGTGTAGGGAGGAGGTATTCAGCGACAGAGAGGGTTATGGATTCAGGGGCATACATTTCATACGGTGCATCAACCCTGACCCTGAGTTTGGCTATAGGGAGGACAAGAGAGTCTGTTACAGCACCAAACCCCAAAACAATGATGGGCTATAACGCTAGAAGCTGCAGATGCATCTGTGGTTGTTTTTAGACGGTCAGAGAGGATCACTGCTCTAGAGTTTCACCAGGGCAGACATGAAGGGGACATAATGAACCTGAGATGGCTGACCTGAGGAGAAGCAGTGTGCTGGTAATATTCCTCCCTCTCTTTTTCCCCCTTTCCTTTCTTTCACTCAGACAGCGGTAGGCAACTCTGTCAGATCAAGGGGGGGCCAGTGTGTCTACCGTTTCGTGGCTCTCGTTCCTTTCAGGGACTGATTTAGACATGAAAAGGTATGCAGACACTCTCTGGCACTTAATTGATCCACTAATGATCACTCAGAAAGAGAGGAGGAAACGTAGCAGCTCCTGACTACTGGAATTGCCCAGCGCCTTATAATAAGAAATAACAGCACAAAAGACTATACCCCAAGCTAAGGGGTGGGTGCAGACTTACCCCTGTACTGAGAGAACACTGCTCATAGAAGGAGAGGAGGGGGGAGTGGCAGCCTCTTTGATCAGCCCGGTGGGAGAGCCGTGGGAGGGAGGGGACGTAGAGGGAACAGCCAAGCTCACTGCCACGCCCTCTTCTGTGTCTCCTAGGCGACCGCAGGGGCAAGGGATGGAGGTGAGATTAATGTCATTGGATTAATGTCACATGTCATTAATGTCATTAATGTCTGGAAGATGGAAATTTAGCAGTAAGAGTGTACTTCTTCATTGGTTTTTAAACCACCTACCTGTTGTGGAAGTGTCTGGCTCAATCAGACCAACCTTCACCAACTGAAACACATGACAACATCCTGTTACTACAACGTCAGGACAAATAGCTCATATTCTAAACACCCTAAATCAGCTGAGGAGTTACTATCCAAACTAGATGTCCATTTTCAATTGTAGATCTATGGAAGAGTCTACAGAGAGACCTGGTTTATTATATACGTACCCCAATAAAAGGAATGAACTTCTGGTAGGAATCTTCATCGTGCCTGAACAGAGACAAATAATGAGTTATGACCAGTTACATGGGTTTTGAATGAAATACCATCTTGTAGTTATTGCTCCGGTTAAGGTATGTGTTACACCCTGACAGTTTGTGTGTGTGTGTGTGTGTGCGCGCGCACACACACGTCCACTCACGTCCTGTGTTTGCAGGTAAGCATGGCCTCAGCGATGGGCAGCTGGTGTGTGACGGTGGCTCCACTGATGTACTGGGAGATCCTACCGGCCACATCCAACAGGTCTGCAGCACCGGGGACAGGAACACAGATCAAAGATTAGAGGTCAGGCTCTGAGTGCTAACTTTATGTTTCCAGATCCAGTGTGTGTGTGTGTGTGTGTGTGTGTGTGTGTGTGTGTGTGTGTGTGTGTGTACCTGTCTGTGGGGGTTCAGAGCGGCTGAACATGTCTCTCCACGCCCCGTCTAAGAACGCAGAGCTGTAACGGTTGTCTATGGCACCCAGGTGCTTAGCAACAGGATGAGAGCCTATAAGACCATAGAGCGAGAGAGAGAGAGAGAGAGAGAGAGAGAGAGAGAGAGAGAGAGAGAGAGAGAAAGAAAGACGGAGAGATTATCTTTTAGTGTACGTGATCAGCCTGACAACATCTATTTTCCATCATCAACCCATCACTACGCCTGTCACCATGGATACGGACAGAAGGCGCCCATGTTGTTTGTCTCACCCAGGGGCACCACCAGGAACCTCAGGTGGCTGAGCCAATCAGAGGTCTTGCTGGCCAGCTGGGTGACGAAGAACTGCAGGATGGCACTGAGGTAGCTCTGACTGCCCACCACTGCCACCTTGACTGGCCTGGGCATGGACGAGTTACAGTTACAACTGAGAGGGAGAGAGAGGGGAGATGGTTAAAGATAATCACTGACGTATTACAGCCTTAAAAACTCAGGACTTCATGAACCCCATACAGAGTGAAGAGGGATGGAGGGAGAGAGAGGAAAACAGAGAAGAAGAAGAAGAAGAAGAAGAGTGGGAGAGAAGCAGGAAAGAAAGAGGAAGATAAAGAGAGGGAGATGGAGGCAGAGAAGTGGAGAGAGAGGATAAAAGAAAGGATATAGGAAAAAGTGAAAAGCAAAGATAGCGACAGTGGAATAAATGAGCGAAGAGAATCAACTGAATATTGTCTGTGACTGTGAGTTCTGAGATCTAAATATTTCAGAGACAGACAGATTAACAGATCATACAAAACGTGTTAGATCCGACAGACTCACAACTTTGTGTGTGTGCGTCCATGCGTGTGTGTGAGACTCACAACTTCTGGATGCGTGTGAGGACAGCAGACAGCACCGCCTGGATCTCAGCTCCTGAACACGTACACACCACCGGGTGCCTCTGTACCTGCAGCTGCTCTCCCACGTACTGGAACACACACACACACACACACTTAAAGAACTGCAGCAACATACAGGTTTGTTCTGACACAACACACACGTGTGCACACACCAGTGATGCGCGGGGAAGCGCCGAGATGAGTTTAGGGTCAAGGGCGGGTTGAATAAAGAGAAAAGAATACCATTTTAAAAAAGCCATAATTCTTGTGCAATTTATATCTATAGGCTACATTTGTTTTTCTATCATTATTTTAGGTTATCTGGTATTAGTGACTAAGGGCCTAACTGTACCCACCAAATAGCCTACACGGCAATCGCCAAATGCTTTTGGGAACGGGCAAATAAAAGTTCCCGTCGATCCACAGAGGGAAAAAGGACAATGTCGACGTTGAATTCAATAAGAGAAAAGCTGCGAAAATGGAGAGTTGAAAATAAAGAGAAGGGAGGGCAGGCAAAGTCATGTTTGGGAAAGAGTTGGTGAAGTGGTAAAAGAGGATGACAGCAATGTGACGTTATGTGTGACGATCGTGAGGCGCTATACAAATTTGACAGTCACAAGACGGGGACTTTAGATAGGCCTATGGGCACGTCAAGGGAACTGCAGCCCACTGTTCAGATGGGTTAGATGCAAACCGAAATCAGGACACTGACTGTAGGTCCTCTCACAGAGCCTTAATATTAACTCCCGCAGACTTAAGCATTTCTTGCAGTAAAATTATACACAGAATGTAGTCTAAATTTTGACTGAGGAACAGGAGTGGAGAAATACGAATCCTTTCTTTCAGCATATTGAGACAATGCGAATGCGCAGTTAGATACCGTATGTAGAGGCGTTATCTTAACCAGCATCATAAACGCTGATAGTATTTCAACCACATAAAATATGCATCCAAGCCCGAACTGAAATCTTATCAGAAACATGTTGGTTCGTTTTCACAGTTTTCTATTTCCATACAACCGGTCAAACTGCACGGAAAATCTTTCCAGTTTTGAGTTACTGCATTTTCTCCCCGGTCCCTAAACGTCCTTGCTCGCGAGAGGTCACAGAGAAAGCTTTAACCGATGTCAACTGCGGTAGATTGAAGCATTAAATTCTATCGATTTATGACACTATTCTGGTCATCGAAAGGTTTATTTAGTCTTCACGGGCAACATATCATGACAGAAGAGAAGCTGCATGTTTTCTAACTATAGACAAGTTGACGAAAAAATAAATAAAAAAAGGCCTACCAAAATGTCAGAAACGACAAGAAAGAATCTGCTCGAAAAATCCCTCCGCCACACAGGAGGTTAATAGTGGAGGACGGGCTTGTGTGAATGGCTGGAGCGGAAGAGCATCAAATTACATCAAACACATGGTTTTTCCAATGCGTTCGATGCCATTCCATTCGCTCCGTTCCAGCCATTATTATGAGCCGTCCTCCCCTCAGCAGCCTCCACTGTTCCGTCGTCTCGGACTATAGCCTACGGCGCATTTTCTATATTAGCTGGTTAGGCTCGGACGCTGGCCTCGGACTTTTCACATATAGTCAGGCTGTTACGGATGGGTTATTAACACCGCTAGCACACACACGGTTGTTACCTGGCCCTGCCAGTCGGTGCCATTGACCAGGATGAGACTCTCAGGCAGAGCCGCGTCAGACAGAAGGATCTGGTTCAGCTGGTCATACACCGCCTTCCTCAGGACCTACACCCACACACCCACACCCACAGCACACACGCAAACACACAGCATGCACACAAACACGCAGCACGCACCCACACACACAGCACACACAGCACACACCCACAGCACACACGCAAACACACAGCACACACACAGCACGCACGCACCCACACACACAGCACGCACACAAACACACAGCACGCACCCACACACACAGCACGTACACAAACACACAGCACGCATCCACACGCACATCACCCACACACACATCACGCACCCACACGCACAGCACGCACCCACACACAAACATGAAGTGGAACAGTTTCTTATTAGATGACTCATAAAAACATACATCATTTCTTCACGTCGTCATGGGTACATTTATGTGCTTTATTCAGACAAGAAGAAGAGATCAAGAGTGAGAGGAAGAGGGAGAGAGACGAGCTTTGTTTCTTGGCGTATAATGTGCAGTGTTTTTTACATAATGTGCAGTGTTTTTTACATAATGTGCAGTGTTTTTTACATAATGTGCAGTGTTTTTTATATAATGTGCANACACACACACACACACACACACACACACACACACACACACACACACACACACACACACACACAAAGTGGAGCAGTTTCTTTTTAGATGACTCAACAACACATACATCATTCATTCTTAGTCTCTTCATCATGGGTACATTCATGTTCTTTATTTAGACGAGAAGAAGGGAGTAGGGGGAGGAGAGGAACGGAGAGATCAAGATGGAGGGAGACAATATCTTTTGCTTTTTTACCAGGTAAGTTGACTGAGAACACATTCTCATTTACAGCAACGACCTGGGGAATAGTTACACGGGAGAGCAGGGGGGATGAATAAGCCAATTGTAAACCTGGGATGATATGGTGGTCATGATGGTATGAGGGACAGCTTGGGAATTTAACCAGGATACCGGGGTTAACACCCCTTACTCTTACGATAAGTGTCATGGGATCTTTAGTGACCACAGAGAGTCAGGACACCCGTTTAACGTCCCATCCAAAAGACGGCACCCTACACAGGGATATTTATATTTATTTTTGTTGACCAGAGGAAGGGGTGCTTCCTACTGGCCCTCCAACACCACTTCCAGCAGCATCTGGTCTCCCATCCATGGATGGATGACATGTGACAACTGGAACTATAGGACCCCCTGCTATAAGAAATAGTGTGTGTGTGTGTGTGTGTGTGTGTGTGTGTGTAACGGTTAGCGTGTCTTGGGGTTATGATAATTATGCCTCTGTAACTATCTCACTCGTCATTATTCACGACTCATTCAGGACTATTCGTAATCATGGTAGTATCCACATGAACGTAGAAGTGTTTAGAAACATATTCTATTCTTATTTACAATAAAAGTGACTGGAAAATGATACAATACATTATTTACCATTCATTTCTATTGGGCACAAAATAATCTGAAACACAACCAAAACAAACTGCAAATGCATCAAACAAATTTGTAGAGTCACAAGCTTGATGTAGTCATTGCGTGCTATGAATATGGGAACAAATACTAAACTTTTTACTCCTTTAATACACATAAGTGAATTTGTCCCCAAAAAATGGGGGACTATGTACAAAAAGTGCGGTAATTTCTAAACGGTTCACCATGGATGAAAATACCCTCAAATTAAAGCTGTCAGTCTGTACTGTAACCTCATAGTCATTGTATAATTTCAAAATCATCCAAAGTGCTGGAGTATAGAGCCAAAACAACAACAAAATGTATCACTGTCCCAATACTTTTGGCGCTCACAGTAGTTTTAAGAATGTGTGTGTGTGTGTGTGTGTGTGTGTGTGTGTGTGTGTGTGTGTGTGTGTCTGTGTACAAAACCTGTGAGCTGTGTCCCAGTTCAGGGGATCTCTCGCTGTCGGAGCTGTTGGTCCTCCCCCCTTCACTGATTGGTTTAGACAGCTGTCTCTCTTTCATAGGAGTACTGCTCTGTCTCTTCTGTTTGGGGGTGGGACCCCTGCCGTCCAGCCTGTGAAACACACACACACACCTTTTAAAGAGACCAATCCCCAGTGCAACCAGTGTGGAGGGTATTACGTGTTTGTGTTAAAACGCCAAACTGACCCCAAACCCTTTCCTCTAGGGTTGAAGGATTGGAACAATTCTACCTTTCAGAGGAAAATATGCACATCTGCAAAGGCACCTGGGAGGTTGGTTTGGTATCAGGCATGTGTCATTTTGTTGGAGTCACTATGGCAAGAGTCTGTGTGTGTGTGTGTGTGTGTGTGTGTGTGTGTGTGTGTGTGTGTGTGTGTGTTAGTTACCTGGGGGAGGGCATGGTCTGTCCTCCTCCACTCTTGCTGCTCTTCAGGGGTGTACGGGGTTTCTCAGCCCCCGACACCGTAATACAGGGGCCCTCCGGAAACATCTCCTGATCCGTCAACTCCTGCACACAGAACACACACACACACACACACACAGATTAGCTTGAGCTCAAAACGGATCGCTACCTCTTTACACAGCACACAGAGCCCGTTCGAGCGTCTCACCAGCGTGTCCGTCTCAGAGAGGGTCTCCGCCTCCAGGTTGCGACTGCGTGAGTGTTTCATCTCCACAGGCCGCTGCTCCCCCTGCTGGAGACACGCGGGAAACACAGTCACCACCACACATCTCACCTCTTTTTTTCTCTCTCGAACATTCCTCCCGGTTGTCTCCGTTCTGCTTAAGCCCCTGCTCACAAGATTCCTCCGGGACCGAGAGACCGAAAAAGGGTTTCCATCTCAAGGCCATCAGACTGTTAAAACAGCCATCTCTAACACAGAGAGGCGTCTGCCTACATACCGACTTGAAATCGTCGGCCACTTTAACAAACGGATCACGAGTCACTTTACTAATGCCACTTTAATAATGATGTTTACTTATCTTGCATTACTCATCCCATTTGTATATATTGTATTTTACACCATCTGTTGCATCTTCCCAATGCCGCTCGGTCATTGCTAATCCATATATTTGTATGTGTATATTCCTATTCCATCCCTTTACCTAGATGTGTGTGTATTAGGTAGTTGTGGAATTGTTAGATTACTTGTTGATATTGCTGCACTGTCGGGACTAGAAGCACAAGCATTTCTCGCAATAACATCTGCTAACCAGGTGTATGTACACCCCCCCCCCTCCATCCTTTAATGCATTATTTATCTCCCTCTCCCCTTCCTTCGCTCAGTCCCCTCTCTCTACTCCCGCCCTCCCTCTCTCCCTCCATTACTCACAGGGCTGAAGCAGGCGTCTCGTCCCAGGCTCCCTCCTCTGCTGTTCAGGCTGGTGATTTCCGTCTGAGAGCTGGACTGGGACATTCCCTCAAAGAACGGCCTGGATGGACACACACAAGTTAGCACCGACTGTAACATACATGGAATGGTGTGTTCCTAGTGATGATCAGTATTTGGAGTTGAGAAATAATGTTCATCATTAGAAAGAAGATACAGCAGAAAAGAGATGAGTATGTGTTAAACATTTTATTCTGTTGCTGCTAGCGATGTTCATAACATCGTGAAATAAAAAATCCACTTTGTGTATATTCAGTGCATTCAGAAAGTATTCAATCCTGCAGACATGTTTTGGTACCCTTACCAGATCTGTGCCTCGACACGATCCTGTCTCGGAGCTCTACGGACAATTCCTTCGACCTCATGGCTTGGTTTTTGCTCTGACATGCACTGTCAACTGTGGGACCTTATGTAGACAGGTGTGTGCCTTTCCAAATCCTGTCCAATCAATGGAATTTACCACAGGTGGACTCCAATCAAGTTGTAGAAACAGCTCAAGGATGATCAATGGAAATAGGATGCACCTGAGCTCAATTTTGAGTCTCGTAGCAAAGGGTCTGAATACTTATGTAAATAAGGTATTTCTGTTTAAAAATGTTGAATACATCTGCAAAAAAATGTTTTTGCTTTGTCATTATGGGGTATTGTGTGTAGATTGCGGAGGATTGGGAGGGCCTCCCGAGTGGCACAGTGGTCTAAGGCACTGCATCGCAGTTGCATGCTGTGCCACTAGAGATCCTGTTTCGAGTCCAGGCTCTGTCGAAGTTGGCCGCGACCGGGAGACCAATGGGGTGGCACACAATTGGCCCAGCGTCGTCCGGGTTAGGGGAGGGTTTGGCCGGCAGGGATGTTCTTGTCCCATCGCACTCTAGCGACTCCTGTGGCGGGCCGGGCGCATGCACGCTGACACGGTCGCCAGGTGTACGGTGTTTCCTCAGACACATTGGTGTGGCTGGCATCCGGGTTAAGCGGGAAGCAGTGCGGCTTGGTTGGGTCGTGTTTCGGAGGACGCATGGCTCTCGACCTTCACCTCTCCCGAGTTGCAGCAATGAGACAAGACTAACTACCAATTGGATACCGCAAAATTGATGGGTAAAAAAAAATATATATATATATATTTAAAGTCACTGAGGATGTTTTTTTTAATCCATTTTAGAATAAGTCTAACAAAATGTGGAAAAAGTCAAGGGGTCTGAATACTTACCGAATGCACTGTACGTCAAGAGAGTGTGTACGTAAGGCTTAGGTGTGCTGTGGGTTCTGGTTGTGCGTGTGTGTATATACACACACGTGTGTCACCATAACAGCTACCTCAGTTTAGGTTTGGGTGTGCTGAGGATGCTGTCCGTCTCTTCCATCTCAGGTCCACTGTCAGAGGGGTTGTACATCTCCAGGCTGTCATAGAGCTCATCTAAATCCTCCTCCACTTCCTGGATCTGTTCACTAGAGACGTGCTCCAGACCAAAACCCACCTACACACACACAGACAGATCAACATATTACACAGGTACAGAAGCATAGCTCACTCATACCAACATCACAGACAGAGGCATAGTCTTATAACGCACAGACATGGAAAAGGAAAAAGGGAAAAAAAAGAAGAAAAAAAGATCTCCAGTTGTATTACCACATCTATCTCTTTGTCTCTCTCTCACACATACTTGTGCGTAGAGCAACACCCGTCACATTGGGTAGAGCAACACCTTCAATTGCAATTCTAATGTCTGCAACTTGCACAAAACCGGGTGTTCGGAGACGTGAAACAGAGAGGGGGAAGGTGTAGGTGTAAGACAGAGAAAGTAAAAAGTCGGAGTTTGAGTGAAGAACGTTTTTGTATCTCAGTCGATCAGAGAGACACACACACACCATGCCCACACCCCATATGGTCCCCCTCAGATCCGACCTATGCCCCTCCTGCCCACCCCATGCCCCCCACACCCGCAAAGAGGGCCTCAACATGAAAGTCACACATACGCCCAGGCCGTGAGGTGGCGAACAGGCCCAACCCCCACTCTTACACTCGCTCAAGCCAATGGCATGTACCAGATGATCAGCAGGCTCTGCTCACACTTACTGGTCTGAGGCCAAACCACACAACTAACATCGGACACTTTATGGAACACAAAGGCTTCACTATCTCATCCTTGAATATCCAAGGCCTGAGGAAATTTGCCTTTGGCCTAAAGAGCAGGAACCTGGACTTCACTAAAGAAATCAGAAACACAGACATTGTCATCCTACAAGAAACATGGTATAGAGGAGATGGACCCAATGGTTGCCCTCTAGGTTACAGAGAGCTGGCAGTCCCATCCACCAAACTACCAGGTGTGAAACAGCGAAGGGAATTAGGAGGTATGCTAATTTGGTAGAGCAGACTTCACTAAATGAATCAAAACAGGAACATTTTACATTAGGCTAGAAATTCAAGAGGAAAGTATTTCAGAGAAAAACGTCCTCCTGTGTGCTACCATACCTTAACGATGACAGCTTCTCCATCCTAGAGGCGGAGATCCACAATTTCCAGGCCCAAGGACAGGGGCTCCAGAGTGGCACAGCGGTCTAAGGCACTGCATCTCATTGCTAGAGGCGTCACTACAGACCCTGCTTTGATTCCAGGCTGTATCACAACTGGTCGTCAGTGGAATTCCCATAAGCCGGCGCACAATTGGCCCGGCGTCGTCCGGGTTAGGTTTTGGCCAAGGTAGGCCGTCATTGTAAATAACAATGTGTTCTTAACTGACTTCCCTAGTTAAATAAAGGTTAAATAAAATAAAATACTAGTCTGTGGCAACCAAAATGCCAGAACTAGACAAGAAAAGAACCTGACACCGTCAGTACACAGGGGAACATACCTGGAGGTGACAGCATTCCCTCCCCCATATACCACCCTAGGCACAACTACGACAACATAACCAACGAAAACAGGACAACTCCTGCACGCTGGGTATGTACATAGTCAATGGAAGGCTTCGAGGGGACTCCTACGGTAGGTACACCTATAGCTCATCTCTTGGCAGTAGTACTGTAGCCTACTTTATCACTGACCTCAACCCAGAGTCTCTCAGAGCGTTCACAGTCAGCCCACTGACACCCCTATCAGATCACAGCAAAATCACAGTCTACTTGAACATAGCAATACTCAGTCATGAGGCATCAAAGCCAAAGGAACTGAATAATATTAAGAAATGCTATAGATGGAAGGAAAGTAGTGTGGAAACCTACCAAAAAACAATTAGGCAACAACAAATTTGATCCCTTTTAGACAACTTCCTGGACAAAACCTTCACTGTAATAGTGAAGGTGTAAACTTGGCAGTAGAAAACCTAAACAGTATACAGTATACTTCTGGGAAAATTGGAACACACACACAGAGTTATCTATCCAAAACGTAGATGTATGGATAAACCAATACTCCAGTCTTTTTGGCCCGATACCAAAGAACAGCAAAAAATTATTCATGATCAAATACAAATCTTAGAATCAACTATTAAAAAGACTACCAGAACCCACTGGATTATCCAATTATATTGAATGAACTAGAGGACAAAAACCCTCCAACCCAAAAAGGCATGTGTTGTTGAAGGTATCCTAAATTAAATGATAATATACAAACCACAAATTCCAATTGGCTATTCTTAAAAATCCTCTTCAGCTCTGCCATCTTCCCCAATATTTGGAACCAAGGACTGATTACTCCAATCCACAAAAGTGGAGACAAATTTGACCACAATATCTACCGTGGGCAACAGCAACCTTGGGAAAATCCTCTGCATTATCATTAACAGCAGACGCGCTCATTACATTGTTTTTACTAAGGAAATGTACAAATGTCAAATTGGCTTTTTACCAAATTACCGGACGACAGACCACGTATTCACCCTGCACACCCTAATTGACAAACAAATCAACCAAAACAATTGCAAAGTCTTCTCATTCTTTGATGATTTCAAAAAAGCTTTTGACTCAATTTGGCATGAGGGTCTGCTATTCAAATTGACGGAAAGTAGTATTGGGGGAAAAACATCCAACATGATAAAATCCATGTACACAAACAACAAGTGTGCTGTTAAAATTGGCAAAAAACACACACATTTCTTTCCTCTGGGCCGTGGGGTGAGACAGGGATGCAGCTTAAGCCCCACCCTCTTCACCATATATATCAACGAATTGGCAAGGGCACTAGAACAGTCTGCAGCCCTCGGCCTCACCCTACTAGAATCTGAAATCAAATGTCTACTGTTTGCTGATGATCTGGTGCTTCTGTCCTCAACCAAGGAGTGCCTACAGCAGCACCTAGATCTTCTGCACAGATTCTGTCAGACCTGGGCCCTGACAGTAAATCTCAGGGCCCAGACAAAAATAATGGTGTTCCAAAAAAGGTCCAGTTGCCTGAACCACAAATACAAATTCCATCTAGACACTTGAGCACACAAAAAACGATACATACCTCGACCTAAACATCAGCACCACAGGTAACTTCCACAAAGCCGTAAACGATCTGAGAGACAAGGCAAGAAGGGTCTAACCCTAACTTCTATGCCATCAAAAAAAACATAAAATTTGACATACCAATTAGGATCTGGCAAAAAATACCTGAATCAGTTATAGAACCTATTGCTCCTTATGGTTGTGAAGTCTGGAGTCCGCTCACTAACCAAGAATTGACAAAACGGGAAACACCAAATTGAGACTCTGCATGTAGAACTCTTCAAAAATATCCTCTGTGTACAACGAAAAAAAACACAAAATACATGCAGAGCAGAATTAGGCCGATATTCGCTAATTATCAAAATACAGAAAAGAGCCGTTAAATTCTACAACCACCTAAAAGGAAGTGATTCCCAAACCTTTCATAACAAAGCCATCACCTACAATGAGATGAACCTGGAGATGAGTCCCCTAAGCAAGCTGGTCCTGGGGCTCTGTTCACAAACAGACCCCACAGAGCCCCAGGACAGCAACACAATTAGCAGCAACCAAATCATGAAATAATAGAGAATTATTTGACAAATTGGAAAGAATTACAGTAGGGCTAGAATGCTATTTGTCCAGAGAGTACACAGTGGCACAGTACACAGGAAAGCTTTGTCTATGTACAAACTCAGTGAGCATAGCCTCGCTATTGAGAAATTCTGCTGTAGACCGACCTGGCTCTCAAGAAAAGACAGGCTACGTGCACACTGCCCACAACATGAGGTGGAAACTGAGCAGCACTTTCTAACCTCCTGCCAAATGTATGACCCTATTAGAGACACGTTTCCCTCAGATTACACAGACCCACAAAGAATTTGAAAACAAACCCAATTTTGATAAACTCCCATTTTTATTGGGTGAAATACCAGTGTGCCATCACAGCAGCAAGATTTGTGACCTGTTGCTACAAGAAAAGGCCAACCAGTGAAGAACAACCCATATTTATTTTCCCTTTTGTACTTCAACTATTTCCCCATCGTTAAAACACTGTATATAGACATAATATGACATTTGAAAGGTCTTTATTCTTTTGGAACTTTTGTGAGTGTAATGTTGACTGTACATTTTTGATTGTTTATTTCCCTTGGGTTTATTATCCATCTCACTTGCTTTTGGCAATGTAAACATATGTTTCCCAGCCCCTGAAATTGAAATTGAATTGAGGGAGAGAAAGACAGAGAAGGAGCAATAGAGAGATGCCTACCTCATCAGAAACCTTGAACCTTTTCAGCAGGGCCACAAACTTCTGCTTGATGTTTGGTTGCTGTAAGAGAGACAACTATTATTTTCCCTCGGGGTTAAGTGTTCTAGGAAACATTGAGTTCGTGGACAACTGTCAAGCAGCAGCACTTGTCTCTATAGACCTGGGTCGAATTCATTAGCGCAAGACCGTAGCAAAAAGTTTTTTTTTCAAAAGAAAATGAAAACAAGCATTTCTTATAGAACGAGATTCGGTGGTCCCCTCCCCCGTGTCAGTCCGTTTTCTTCCATCCGGTGCCTTTTGAATATGACCCATCTACAAAGACTTGAATGAATATGAATATCAACTGACCAGAGAACAGATCATTTAAGATGCTGCTGCAGTCCAAGAAAAAATGATGCTCAGGTGTTTTACAGTGTATTCTATCATATAGTGACTAGTACAGCCATGGCCTCATTCTGCACGCATGTGTGTGTGTGTGTGTGTGTGTGTGTGTGTGTGTGTGTGTGTGTGTGTGTGTGTGTGTGTGGATATATTTTCAGAATTGTATGTTTACCTCCTGGGAAATGTAATTACACACATTGAAGAAGAACGGGAGGAACAGAGTGATAGCAGAATTAAGGACAGAGGAGGGAGAACAACAGAGGGAGAGGTTGACTGAAGAGAGGGGTGGAGAGAGGGATGGGTGGAAAAAGAGGGGGATAGAGGGAGGTGTAGAGAGGAGGTTTGAGAGCAGGAGAATGGAGCGAAAGAGGGAGAGAGGGTTAGAAGGGTTTCTCACTCTAGTGATGGAAGCATTGGAGGTGAGCTTCCGTCTGGGCTTCTTCTTCCTCACCTCATCCTCTTCATCATACAGATACTGACAGAGAGAGAGAGGTGGAGGGGAGAACGAGGGATGACACAGAGAGAGGGGGGAGGGGGATAATTGGAGAGTTATTCAGAGCATGAGACACACACTCACAGCAGGTTATTTATACCCTACCAACCGTGACCTCCTTCCCTCCATCCTTTCACTAGTCCTCTCCTTCACTCCTCGCCCCTTCCATACCTCCAATCACTCTATTCATCTGTCCTCCCTGAGCCATGCCCCCCCCCCTCCTTATCTTTTCATTCTGTCTGTTTGCTGCTTTCTCTCGTCTGTTTCTCACTCTATCACCTCTCTCCTTCCTCTTCACATCCCCTGGGCTCCAGGTATCTCTGCTTCACAAACAAGACAGGACAAAAGACGCGCACACACACACACACACACCTGGCCGTGGATCGGGTCGTCACTGCCCTCCTGTTCTGATGAGAAGCTCTCCTCCTCTTCCTCAGAATAGTTATCAATGTCTGGAGAACGATCTGGAGAGAGACGGGAAGGAGAGAGGGAAGGAGAGAGAGGAAGCATTAATGGTTAGGAAGGGAGGAGGAAAAGTCTAAGAGGGAGTAGAGCGATGGAGCAGAAAGAGAGAGACGCGCATGGAGCGAGAGAAAGAGAGCGATGGACAGGAGAGAGAAGAGCGATGGACGCAGAGAGAGAGAGAGACGAGGAGGCAAGAGAGAGAAGAAGAGTCAAGGCAGGAGGAGCAGAGGAGCGGATAGAGTGAAGAGCGAACGGAGAGAATGAGCAGAGAGAGGCAGAGAGAAGATACGAGAGAGAGAAAGAGAGAGGCAGCGAGGCAGAGAGGAAGAGCGGAGAAAGAGAGAGAGGGAGCAGCAGGAGGAGAGAGAGAGGGCAGAGAGGACAGAGAGAGAGGAGACGAGAGCCACGATGAGGAAGCGCAGATAGCAATGAGAAGAGAGAGCAAAGGCAGAGAGAAGGAAACACGAGAAGAGAGAGAGCGATGCAGAAGAACACAGAGAGAGAGACGAGCAAGAATGAGAGACAGAGAGAGAGAGAGAGAGGCAGAGAGAGAGAGCAAGAGAGCACGAGAAGCAGAGAGCGAGCAGAGAGAAGAGCGAGAAAGAGAGGAGAACGCAAGGAGACGAGAAGGAGAGAGAACAGAAGAGAGAAGGAGAACAGAGAGAGAAGCAGGAGACGAGAAAGAGAAGACAGAGAGATTGAGCAGGAGCGGCAGAGAGACGGAGCGAGGGAGAGATGAGAGAGGAGAGAGAGGAGAGAAGAGAGGCAGAGAGAGAGAGAACGCAGAGAGAGAGAGAAGGCAAGATGAAGAGGCGCAGAGGAGAGCAGAGAGAAGCAGAGAGACGAGACGAAGAAGGAGAGAGTAGAAGGAGAGAGAGAGAGCAGCAGAGAGAGAGAGAGCAGAAGAAGAGGAGAGCAGAGAGAGAGAAGAGAGAGCAGAGAGAGAGCAGAGAGAGAGAGAGAGAGCAGAGAGAGAGCAAGAGGAGAGAAGAAGAGCAGAAGAGAGCAGATGAGAAGAGCAGAAGAGAGAGAGCGAAAGCAGCAGAGAGAGAGCCGAGAGCAGAGAGAGAGCGAGAGAGAGCAGAGAGAGAGAACAGAGGAAGAAAGGTAATAACAGAGAGAGAGAGATGAGCAGAGAGAGAACACAGAGAGAGGAGAGAGACAAAGCAGAGAAACAGAAGAGAGAGAGAGAGCAGAGAGAGAGAACAGGAGAGCAGAGAGAGAGAGCAGAGACGAGAGAGCAAGAAGAAGAGAGAGAGAGAGAACAGAGAAGAGAAGAGAGACAGAGAGAGAGAGAGAAAGAGAGAGAGAGAGCAGAGAGAGAGAGAGAGCGAGAGAGAGAGGAGACGCAGAGAACAGGAAGAAGAGAGAGAGCAGAGAGAGAGCAGAGAGAGAGCAGAGAGACAGCAGAGACGAGAGACAAGAAGAGCGAACCAGAGAGGAGAGCGAAACAGGAGAGAGCGAACAGATAGAGAGCGAACAGAGAGAGAGAACGGAACGAGACGAAGGAGGAGCGAACAGAGAGAAGCGAACAGAGAGAGAACAACAGAGAGAGAGAAAACAGAGAGAAGAAACACAGAGAGAGAGAGCAGAACAGAAGAGAAGAAGAGAGAACAGAGAAGAGAAGAGAACAGAGAGAGGAGGAGAACAGAGAGAGAGAGAACCAGAGAGAGAGAGAAGAGAGAGAAGAGGAGAGCAAGAGAGAGAGCAGAGAGAGAAGCAGAGAGCAGAGAGAGCAGAGAGAGAGAGCAAGAGAGAGAGAGCAGAGAGAGGGAGAGGGAGAGCAAAACACAGGGACTCATAGATCCCTTACCAGACATCTTGGCCTTGGGTCCCTCGTGGTCAATGGGCTGGCTGGAGAGGGAGTAGACCCTGACCTCCGCCACGAGCACGGAGGCCTCCTTCAACTGGCTGTGGAGCCCCAACACCTGGGCCCCCTCACTGGGATGCTGCATCACCTGGACATGGGATATGGGAGGGGGGGTGGAAACAGGGGGAAAGATGAGAGTGAAGACAAAGGGATAGAAGAGAGCACACACACACACACACACACACACACACACACACACACACAGAGAGAGAGGGACAGAGAAAATAGAACACAGAGGGAAACAGAAAGGGATTACCACATATTCTGTACAAAGGCTGGTGTTCAGAACAGCATCAGCTCTCCCCCCCCCCCTTCTCTCTGCAGTCTGGTCACACTCTGGCTGTGTTAATGAAGTCTACACATCCTATTACACAGCAGTCACACACACAATGCAGCAGCTACAGCGCAGTTCTTTTATGAAACTTCAAAAACACTGCCAGAGCTTTGGGTTAGAGCGTGTCAGAATGACACGGAGTGTTGTGACAGAATGCGGTGGTTACACCGAGGTTTACCAATGGCTTGATAATAGGTGTCGCTGGTTGAATGAAGGTTGAATAGAGGTTAGCTAAAAGGCAAAAATAGACTTTAAAAACCAACTGTTAGCTACTGTAAAGATAGATCTACGTGAAGCAAGTAGCCTTGTCTGAGCCAGAATGGCCCTCAGGCCAGGAACCTATTTTCCTTTCTGTACAACTTGTAAAGGCGTGGTGAAAATTGATCAAACATACGTTAAATCAAGGATGATTCGAGATGAAATAGGAATTGATTAAAAATGTCGAATAGAGGTTAAGGTTGAATAAAAAGGTTTTTAAAAAATGGAGGTGGGTGCCGTACCTCAGCCATGTTGATGTGACCCAGAGCCAGGGTCTTGTAGCCCAGGATGGTTCGGTTCTTATAGCGTTTGCGACGCTGCAGCATGATCTGAAGCTTGTTGGCGTCTCTCTTCAGGAAGTGGGGGTACTGTGAGGGTACACACACACACAGAGAGAACCATGACCATCCCATCGTCAGACTGTATAATTACAGGAGATATCAAATCTCCCCCAGTTCTGCAGTTTGTAATAACCCCGTGTACAGAAACAACTGACCTCGATAAATGCGACTGTTTTCGTGTGTTTGTGTTACTATACCACAGTGTTGCTGACTACTCGTTTCTGATTCAGATAAAACGGGACAGTCGGATGTCTCCGGGACAGATAATAATATAACGCCTAGGGGGAAAAAATGAACTCCGCCAAGAGCCGAGGCACTGTTAACGTACAGTAAAAAAAACATGAGCCCGGCGCACGCCCAGAGAAAATGATTTAGTGTGGAGGTGCTGACTAACGGAGAATAAACTGGAAGCTAGAAAAACAAAAAGAGTCACACACTCCATATGTACAACCTCCCAGTAATACATCGGGTCATTTTTTTTTTCTTTTCTTTTTTTAACACCCACGTTTCGGCATCACCGTGCCTTCTTCAGGGCAATGTACAGAACATCGGTGTTTATCCCTTACTGAATAGGTCCAGGACACTTGAACATTTGACCTGGTCAGGGGGAAAAAGTCCAGGCTGTAGTTGTGAGTGGTGACCCCATTCCTATGTAAAGAGCCTCAGTTGCTACACCAGCCCTACTGTTCAGTATGTGTAACAGTAGTAGTGTGCAGGACCAGCCCTACTGTACAGTATGTGTAACAGTAGTAGTGTGCAGGGCCAGCCCTACTGTACAGTATG
>NC_036840.1:22111911-22209567 GCF_002910315.2 Salvelinus sp. IW2-2015 | reverse complement strand
AGAGCGAAAGAGGAGTGATGATTGATGTATTGGCCAGGGTACGTACAGGCTTGCATAACACTAAACACGGAGAAATCATGGAAAGCAATTCAGCGAGTCCATTCATTGAGCAAATGGAAATAAGAAAACAAAGAAGAAACGACTCCTAGCCTGCTAAGCAAAGCTCATGAAAAAAGTCGTAGAGAGGTATATATGAATAGGGAGCAGGCCACGCACTGAGGATGTCAGTGGAAGAGCCAGCAAGCATGAGAAAACTAATTATTCTTACTGCCTCAGAGGAACTCCCCGTAAAGGTTCAGTGAGAAAATGTCCCTACAATGCTACCCTAGAATGGAATTATAAACTGTACTTTAAAAAATATATACACAAAAGCGTTGGGCTCTGATCGTCCAAGACCTCAATAATCGGCGAACTTGGTGCTAGAGGGATGTAGAACTACTCTGACCTCTCAAGATCGCTGGCTCACGAGCACCAAATAAGGGAGCGCCCTCTTATCTCCCTCTCCTTCACTGGCCCTGGCAGGCCAGTCATAAAATCGGCACAATCACACCTGGGCCCCCCCACTCACGAGTTGGGATGTTAAAGGGTTTCACTGCCAAATCTCGGAAGTAATCCCTTTAAAACCTTCGAACACCCACAGTCTAAATGGAAATGGTGAAACATGCCTAAAATTAATCGCGGACGGGAGTAGGAGTCAGAAACAGTTCTGTGGGACACATAGCATTATACGATTAGACGCTAGAAGACAAAGGATAGACAAAAAGAGAGCACACACAGATTTGTCACAGGAAAGTGAGGCGATCAAGTCAGTTTACAAAATACCTTTTGTTCCCTGGACGTACTCGAATGAAAGTCAGACTGTGAATCTTGTTGCAACAACAACACATCACACACAACGCACACACCTTCCTTGCCTTTCTCTACATCAAAAAAATACCTCACTTCACAACCGCAGCATTAGACCACAAGTCTCTGGGTATTAGCTTAATGCATAAACAGTCATCCAATTGGTATTTACGTATGAATCTATCGCCCCCCCCTCTGCGCTACTCAATGTCCCCCCTCTTCTATGGCATCCACCTCCTCCTCCCCTCGTCTCTGGCATCCCACCCTCTGTATTTGCTATCTCAATCTCTGTATCTCCTCCTTCCCTCTGCCTTCTCTTCTCATGCTCTCTCACTATCTCTGTCTGTAATCCACCACACTCCCTCCGTTCCTCTCATCGCTGTTCTCTTGCCCTAGTACCCTCTCTCTCTTCTCTCCTCCTCTCATCGTACACGCCACTGGTATCCCCTTAGTCATGCCTACCCTCCAATCCCGCGGAGCAGAGAGAAATATCACTCTCGCCACACAACAGAGGGCAAACACGAAAGCGGATTAAACCACATATTCTGTACCACAAGGCCTGGTGTTCAGAACAGCAAGTCAGCTCTCCCCCCACCCCTTCTCTCTGCAGTCTGGTCACATCCTGGCTGTGTTAATTCGTCAATCTACCACACTCATAAACTACCATTTTCATCATCTCCACGCACTCACACCTAACGTTATTTTCCATCACATGCACCATGACCTTATACCACCGCGCAAGTTCTTCTTTCATTTGCAACTCTCAAAAATCACTGCCATGTACACCGCCTTTGGCCGTCTTACGTACTGCGAGTTCAGAATGAGACACGAGTGCTGTAGACAGAAATGCGGTAGGTACTCTACACGAGGGTACTTTACTCCATATCATGGCTTTGTATATAGTAGGCTGTCGCTGCGGTTGTCCAGACGAAAGGTTGAATCCACTAGTAGGCTCTTTTAGCCTAAAAAGGCAAAAACAAAATAGAACTTAAAAACCAACTGTTAGCCTAAGCTGTAACAAGAATTACAAGCAATCTACGTGAAAAGGTAGACCCCTTGTCTGAGCTTGGGGGCCAACAGGATGGCACCGCGAGCAGGTCCCCGGAGCACGCGTTAGTAGTTCTGATTGCGCTTTCTGGTGACAACTCTTTGTAAAGGCGGGTGAAAATTGTCTCGAGATCGTCGAACCATACGTGGTACAAATCAAGGATGAGACATTCGAGATGAATAGTGAATTGATTAAAAATGTCGAATAGAGTTAAGGTGAAATAAAAAGGTTTTTAGAAAAATGGAGGTGGTGGCCGACCTCAGCCAATGTTTATGTGACCCAGAGCCAAGGGTCTTGCGTAGCCCAGGATGGTTCTGGCGGTCTCATAGCCCAAGCTTTTGCTGCCGACGCCTGCGCTCACTGATTGGCAGAAAAGTCAGGCCGTAAAGCTTGGAATTGTGGCTGTCTTTGGCTCCTCGTGGTACAGCAGAGTGGGCGGTAGCGGCGTGACTGGGGATCCAAGCAGGAACACACACACCAGACGCAGATAACCCATGAACGCATCGAAGCCTCAGCTTAAGCCTGACCACCATGCAGAGGCCCGGCTTGCAGGTTACGAGTATCGAGCTCCTAGACCTCTGGGGGTGTGTAGTTGTATGTATAGTTATCCAGCGAGAGGATATTTCGAACAGTTCTGCTGCCTGCCCCATAGTCTGGAAGCTTTGGTAATTAGAGTCCCCTCGGGAGTGTGTGCGGTGGTATAGCTTGGAGAGACGTACCTGACCCTGCTGGATGGAAATGGCGACTAGTGTTTACAGGTGTCAGTGTTTGGGGGGTATTGTTTAGCATGGAAGAGATAAAGGTGACAATCTCTGTTTATGTGATGAAGACGCGCTGATCCACAGTGTGCTGACTACTCCGCTTCTGAATCCAAGGATAAAAGCGGGACAGTCGGGATTGGTTTTCTATTCGTGATGGCGGGTACGTGATGGTGTGTGTGTGTTTGAAAGAGGAAGGTATAGTAAGTCGTGTGAAGCCGGGTACCTGGGCTGTAAAAGAACTCCGCAAAAGAGCCGGCCGGCATCATCTGATAAACACCAGTACGATGTAAAAATATCAACAACAACATGTGCTGTTCTGCGCGCACTCGTCCTGTCTCAGAGTAATAAAACCTGATTTAGTGTGGGGGGCTGAAATGAAACTGGCTGATAATAAGACCCTGGAAGCTACGAATAGATCAAAAGAGTGCATTATATCACCACATACCAAATATGGCTGGTTTTAGATGTGTCCTCTCACCTCCAGTAGCTTCTCTCACTATCGGCGTCATTTCTCTTTCTTCTTTTTCTTTTCTTTTTTTAACCACCCCACCTCTCTTTCGTCGCCCACTCCATACTAACCACATGACCCTGCCCTTCTGTGTGATTCGTAGGTCTTTCTTCATGGCAATATGTAACAGAACACTCCGGTGTTTATCCCTTATGAATAGGTCCAGGACACTAGAACATTTGGGTTACCTTGAGGTGCAAGTTGGCAGCTGGTGAGAGTGAATGGCAATAGCAGGTCCACGCGTCTAGTCACGTTGAATAAGAGAATTGGCAAATAGAACAACCCATCCATTCTCTCATGTACACTAGAACAGGCTCTCAGGTCTACGCTACTTTATGCACACCAGACCATAACGAGCTACCATAATACGTGAATGTTTTCACAGGGTGTGCCAGTTGTGTGTGAAGACAGTATGGCAGATAGTGTGTTTATCGCTCTCGGTAAGGACCGTTAAGTGCCTACTGTAACAGTATGTGTAACAGCAGTCCCAGCCTTCTGTCGGCACGTTAGAGCCCATGGCAATGACATTAACAGTATGAATGAATAAGCGTGTAATAACATAGATAGATGATCTGGCATTAGAGCGTTTACGTATGTGTGCTAGCGAGCCCCTAACATTGTACAGGTAATGTGATAACAATAGGTAGTGTGCAGACCAGCCTACTGGTACAGTATGTGTATATACAGTAGTAAGTTGTGGCAGGGCCCAGCGCCTACTGCGTCACGGAGTAATGTGTAACAGTATGTGAGTGTCGCATTCCCAAGCGCTATCACCTTGCCCTTTCCATGTTACCCATCCAGTCATTTCCCCGTTCGTAGACCTAGTAGTAAGTATCGCAGAGGCAGCCCTACTCGTTTCAGCTATTCTGTACCAGTTTAAGTTAGGTTTCTGTGCCATACGGCCAGCCCTAACTCGGAACAGTAATGTGTTTAACAGTGCTAGCTCCAGTGCAGGGCCCAGCCCTACTGTACAGTATGTGTAACAGACTGTAGCTGTGCAAGGGCCACCCACTGTACATTAATGTGTAAACAGTAGTTAGTGTCAAGGCCAGCCCAACTGTACAGTATGTGTAACAGTAGTAGTGTGCAGGGGCAGCCCTACTGTACATTAAGTGTACAGTAGTAATGGTGCAGGCCAGCCTACGTATCGTAGATAGTACTATAGTAGTAGTAGTATGTACCTGTAGAGAGAAGGTGGAGCTGATCAGGTTCTCCAACTTCTCCTCTGTCAGCTCCCTTCGCTGTCTCACTGCTGTACAGATCAACAAGATCTCACACTATTGGTACCTTTCAGGATTTTTTCTGTCTTTAGTATACATTTATCCTTCCGAGATGGGGGTAATTGAGGGTAGACCAGGGATGAAGGGAGGGAGGGTATGAACTGAAAACAGCGTGTAATCATAGTGTGCAGCAACCGACCTGGGGATAGTTACAGGGGAGAAGGAAGGGGAATGGAATGAGCCAATGTGATGAAGAGAGCTAAGGGATTTATGTAGGTGAGCACGGAGAGTGGGAGGGTTAGAGTGAGATTGGTTAAAGATGGGAAGGTTGCAGGGCCATGATTGGGTTGAGAGATTACGCCAGGACAAAAGCCAACCGGGGTTACACCGTACCTACAGAGTCAAAACAAATCAGCTAACTGCTTCACCTTGACAAGATTGCCCAATGGGGACATCAGACTATGAAAAACGGGAGATGTGGATGACGATGAAGAGCGGAAATAGGCATGGAGAGAGACAAGAGGAGGAGAACAGAACAGGGGAGTGAGCAGCGGGAAGACAGAAGTATCGAAATTGAACACAAGTAACAAGAGACGAGCTCGATTCCGAGACGTAGTAGCCAGCGAAGAGGAAGGAGGAAGACTAGCACGCGAATCTTGAGGAATCAGCAGAGCCAAGTGCTCCCGGAAGCGCCATTCTACGTTGAAGCCAGAAGAAGAGAAGAGGTGGGCCGGCTGGGCGAGAGAAGTAGATGGGTTGGGAACTTGTTAGAAGAGCCAGATAGAAAAGTGCCTCTCCAATCTGAACTAGGCCCTAAACAGTGTCACGATCGTGCAAACTACAATCGGTACAGCCACTCGCAGTCCTCTGAGCAGCATTCTGAGGGTCTCTTTGCCACCCAGAGCGGACGATGAACCAGACGTCAGGTCTGACGTGCAGCCTACCTTTAGGGACCCATGAACCTCAAGCTGCTTTTTTCAGGTGTAGAGCGTTTCTGAGAAAGGCCCACTAGCGCGAGACAGTAGGAACTAGTGGAGCAGGGAGGGAGGCGATAGTGAGCTGCTGGGAGATGGGACTGAGAAAACTGCACGCTGCAAAACGCAAAGGACACTATCTATTTTCTACTGGGGTGTGTCCTTAGACGTCAGACCGAAGACACGGTCGCTACAAGGCGAGCAAAGTCTGACGTTTCGTACATAGGAAAAACTGCAATACGCACATATTTAGCATAGACACGATGTGACGTTAGCAGAATTAATACAATTATAATGGTTAAATCGTCCCACTTGGTGAAGTGTACTTGACTCAGTCCGTTCCTTTACTTTTTTTTTCGCCTGTACAGAGAAGAGACGGGAAATCTTTCCTTCGCAACATTCATCCAATTGCTGTTACAGTCGGATCACAGCTGAACAAAAAAAAAACGCAAAAAGGTAAAATCAATAGTCCTTTTATAATTGAATCACACCTACAGATCCATCAAACAGCCGTTGTGGGGAGTGGACTATCACAAAAAGTGCCCCCCAGAAACACCACAGCACAAGACATCAAGGAGCCAACGCGCACACATGGGAGAGATGGGATCTCCATGGATGTGAGAATCAGAAGTGGGGTTTTGTTAAGGCCTGGAAAGGAAAGATTGGATGTGTTTTTGATTACGGAAAGGGATGTGGTGGCCTGGAAGGAAGGACGAACGAGACGCCAGGACTAAACATATCCAATGATCAATTCTTAGCTAATTTTATGGATTTTGACACCTTTTTTCTTTCTTTCCTCTCACATTTCGTCATACCCCATTTTCAATACTTGCTCAATCGCTGCAATCCCCAACGGGCTCTGGGAGAGGCGAAGGTCGAGTCATGCGTATCGAGATCCTAACTGTAACGTCCTAAACAAATGACTGAGCGCACAGAATGGAGACAGACTCACCCCACCCTCGCACGCCAACCCACCAGCCCCGCTCCACCTCTCTGCTGGCTTTCTTTCCTCTAACCCACTCTTGCCTCCACGCTTACACCCTCCTTGACCGACCAACAAGACACCAGCAGTCCAAACCAAGACACAATGATGTTGGAGAGAGAAACTATCAGTTCACGAAAGATCGATGTTGACCGGAGAAATTATTCACAGGTTCAGTCCTGCACGGCGCGCCTGTGGTCTGCGCGCCCACATACTAACTATGCTCAGCTAGAGCGCAAATGAGAACAAACGGCCAAGGGTAGAGAGGGACCACAACGGACCAAAGAAGCCCAGATCCCACTAGAAGCCGCCCCCGGACGATGCCTGGGGACGTGAACCTCAAATTTTGCCGCGGGACCACACTGACCTCTATGGGTGACCTGGTTGGCTCCGCTGGTCATGGCCTGCGGTTTGGGTTGGGACGAAGGAGAGACATGCCTCGGGGATGTGGTTAAAGAACCCTGGGATCGGGTATAACAGTAGACCTCCGTGCAGAAGGCCCTGCGGATGGCGAAGGTGCCATAAGTAGGCCGATCTGGGTCGAGGGGGCGTCAAGCTCAGGAGGGGAAGTTCAGAAACTGTATTATCTTAGTCTTCGCCTGAATATTTGCACAAGAGTCCTTTGTCACTTATGTCGGGTAATATTCTGGAAGCGACTTATTTGGTGCTTAAGTTAGGACCTGTGTCGAGCTTGTGCGTAGTTTCTGGGGGATTTTTGTAAGCAATCCCACAGGCTTGTGTCTGAGTGGATGGGTTTCTAAAATTTAAATGGACTTTAATTGATTTACCTTTTGCGTTTTTTTTTTTGTTCTGAGGTTCTGTGTGATCGACTTGTTGACTAAAACATGCTAAAGTTGAAGAAGTATCACTTGCACTGATATCGAGCACACAGATTCAGAAACCCGATTCCGCCTATACTCTATTTAGGGGCAACTCGGGGAAATAAAAATAAAAATGGATCTGTTATTATCCAATATGACTTGTAAAGCGGTTTCCTTGCTTCTTAGGGCGTTCACTTAAATATTAGAATGCGGTTTGGTCGACACGTCAAAGGTGTGTCTTGTGTGTGTATTTATCCCTGTGTGTACGTATACAGATCTTAGGTTAATGGTATTGGTTGACACACCACGTATCTAGAGCGTCTATTGTAATCGATGAGGCTTTTTTCTGTTACGGTACTGCCTTATTTTTCACTTGATTTATGGCTACAGACTTGGTGAGTAATAGATCTTCTATCGTAGAAGTAAACTAAGTATCATAAGTTAACGCAGCTATAGACAAGTGACACAGTTATCATTTGGCGACAAGCTCATTTCGTACTCTCTCGTCATCGTTACACCGCATGTAAATCTGTTTGTATATAAAATACCAACAATTCTTGCAGAGTAGTCTGCCGCTTTGCCTTGAATGACATTGACCCATCCTTGCACCAATTCACTCCTTGGCGATATCTCATACAACTAATCCATGCGTCGAAAGGACTACATCGGACAAGGAGTAAGGCTCTCTGTCAAAACAGTGTTGAAGGGACGTGTTCGCGTCATATCACTGTACGCTTGAGTCTAAATACTCACTTATCGGCAGGTGCTGTATGCCCGCCTGACCCGCTAGAATTCACAATCTGCGGCTTACCAACTCATTCCGTCAAAGCCACCATTGTTTCACTCATATGGTGTGAGGAATACAGTTCGTATGATCCCAAATCATTCAGCTCTCTCCCATCACCTCTCCCGCCTTCCACCTTGCCTTACAATCAGTCCCTGTCCTATTGCTTCTGTTCAATTGCCTGTGTTGCCAGGGTCTATGTGTCTTTCGGTCTGAAAAACATAATGATAGCTCATTCTCCCTCCTCCCTACATACACTGCGCCGAAGACCCAGCAAGAAGCGATCTTGCACGTTACTCTTTAGTGTTCTTCTTATAGGCTATAGTGCTGCATTGAGTTCCTATAAGTTTACACATCACAGGACAGTGTCACCCTTCCCCTGCTCCTCCCTGTCTCTCCCTTTTCCCATCCTTTTCCCCTCTCATCCATCCACCCCGCTGCTTCTGTGATAAGGCTGTTTGTTTGGACTCTGTGGTACGTCCAATGACAGTCTTTAACCAGATTACTCTACCCTCCCCGTCCCCTCTCCCTCCTCCTCCCTCACCTCCCTCTCCCTCCCTCCCTCCCTCCCCTCAGGGTTCTAAAGCGTATCTGAGGTCCAATGAGATCTTGTTGTCTTCAGGGGACTGATCAGAGACAGATCTCAGCTCACTTCTCTCTACAGGTACATACTACTACTACTACGTAGTACTTATTACAGATACAGTAAGGGCTTGGCCCTGCACACTACTACGTTACACATACTGTACAGTAGGGGCGGCCCTGCAACACTGCTACTGTTACACATAACTGTACAGTAGGGCTGGCCCCTGCCACTACTATGTTTTTTTTTTTAACCAAACAAAAAATACTGTACAGTAGGCTGGCCCTGCCACACTACTAAACTGGTTACACAATACTGTAGCAGTAGGGCTGGCCCCTGCCACTACTACTGTTAACATACTGTACAGTAGCTGGCCTTTGCACACTACTACGTTACAGCATACTTGAACGTAAGGCTGGCCCTGCACACTACTACTGTTACACATACTGTACAGTAGGGCTGTCCTGCACACTACGTACTGTTCACATACTGTAACAGGTAGGGCTGGCCCTGCACACTACTACTGTTACAGCATACAGATGATCATTGACGTACCACAGAGTCCAAACAAATCAGCCTTTATCAACAGAGACAGACGGGGTGGATGGATGAGAGGGGAAAAGGATGGGAAAGGGAGAGAACAGGGGAGTGAGAGGGGAAGGACAGAGTATAAGAAGAACAAGAGACGAGTGATGGCGAGTAGAGGAGGGAGAGATGGAATTGAGGAATGCTGGGCATTGAACAGAAGAAGAGAAGAGGTGGGCGGGGAGAGAGATGGGTAGAATTCAATGAAAACAGTGCACGATAGTGATCTCGGGTCAGGCGGCACCTGTAGTTTGACAGCGATGACCACAGACGTCAGGTCTTTGTCCAGCTCCTTCAGCATGATCAGCTTTTTCAGGGTCAGGTTGAACAGCCTGGAATAAGACAGGAGAGAGAGAGAGAGAGACTGAGAAAACTGCACTGCAAACAACATTCTAGGTTATTCGAGAAGACACGGTCGCTACAAGGAAGGTACCGTACAGAAAACCACATTACATAACCTGTACGTTCAATTAACCATTATGGTAATGTCACATTGTAGCTGACTAGTCGATTTTTATTTATTTTTCCCGCTGACTAGAGAAGGACGGGATCTTTCCTTCGCATTTCCAATTGCTGTTACAGTCGATCACAGCTGAACAAAAAAAAAACGCAAAAGGTAAATCAATAGTCCTTTAAATTGAATCCACCTCAGACACAAGCATTGTGGGATGCTTACAAAAATCCCCCAGAAACTACAGCACAGCTCAGACACAACCGCACCCACTGCTTCCAGAATATTACGCTAAAGACTGAAAATGGAGACTAGACCTCACCCACCCCTCGACCCACCCCTGCCCCGCTCCCCTCTGTTCCCCCACCCCACCTCCTTCCACCAACAGAACAGTCCAACCAGAAGGTCAGTGTGTTGAATTATTCACGTCCGGGGCCTCAGACACAACTTAAAACTAAAATAGGCCTGGGCAGAGAGATGTAGGGAGGGAGAGGGGATGGGAGTGGGGCAGGGGGAGGAAAAGAGAGATATTAGAGAGAGATAGAGAGAGATAAAGACAGACAGACAGCAGGGCTAATCGCTGCTCTGCTAATGTGGCCTGGACACAGCAGGGTAATGACTGCCATAAAGAACTAGTTAGTGGACAGGACAGACACCAACATCGGCTCCATTCCAAACCAACCCTCAGGCCCTAACCCGTAACCTCTAGTCACATTAAGCCAGATATAATCAGGATTGGATAATGTGGTAATACTAGCTGCAACTTGCCTAGTCTTGTAAACCCAGACCCTAGGCGACAGTGACTAGGTTTCAATGATGGACTCTTTTGGCAAGTTTGATAACGGGGGAAAAAACTGTTCTTGTCCTCTTCAGACAATTCTCCTAAAAAAAACGTACAAATTAAAATAAAAACATTATCACCAAGCAGACTTGCTACAACGTCCCGGTTCAAAACCAAAGTTTGCAGGCAAAACCTTTGCATTGGTTTTAGTGAAGTTAGTTAACACAAACTGGGGCGGCGGGTAGCCTAGTGGATAGGGCGTTGGGCCAGTAACCGAAAGGTTGCTGGATCGAATCCCCGAGCTGACAAGGTAAAAACCTGTCGTTCTGCCGCTGAACAAGGCAGTTAACCCACTATTCTCCGATAGGCCGTCATTGTAAATAAGAATTAGTTCTTAACTGACTTACCTAGTTAAATAAAGGTTAAATATATATATATTTTTAAGCCACTTGTGAAATGCACTCATTAAAAATAACCTAGCCCCTTGGGGGAAAGGGGTAAAACTAGCACCTTGGGGGTAAAACTAGCCCCTTGGGGGAAAGGGGTAAAACTAGCACCTTGGGGGTAAAACTAGCCCCCCCCTTGGGGGTAAAGGGAAAAGAAACTAGCCCCCCCTTGGGGGTAAAGGTAAAGCTAGCCCCCTTGGGGTAAAGAAGCTAGCCCCCCCTGGGGTAAAGAACTAGCCCCCCCTTGGGGTGTAAGAGCTAGCCCCCCCTTGGGGGTAAAGAAGCTACCCCCCTTGGGGTAAAGCAAGCTAGCCCCCCCTTGGGGTAAAGCAAGCAGGCCCCCTTGGGGTAAAGCAAGCTAGCCCCCCCTTGGGGTAAAGCAAGCAGCCCCCCTTGGGGTAAAGCAAGCTAGCCCCCCTTGGGGGGAAAGCAAGCTAGCCCCCCCTTGGTAAAGCAAGCTAGCCCCCCCTTGGGGGAAAGCAACTAGCCCCCCCTTGGTAAAGCAAGCTAGCCCCCCCTTGGGTAAAGCAAGCTACCCCCCCTTGGGGGTAAAGCAAGCTAGCCCCCCCTGGGGGTAAAGCAAGCTAGCCCCCCTTGGGGGTAAAGCAAGCTATCCCCCCCTTGGGGGTAAGCAAACTATCCCCCCCTTGGGTAAAGCAAGCCACCCCCCCTTGGGTAAAGCAAGCTAGCCCCCCCTTGGGGTAAAGCAAGCTAGCCCCCCCTTGGGGGTAAAGCAAGCTAGCCCCTCCTTGGGGTAAAGCAAGCTAGCCCCCCCTGGGGTAAAGCAAGCTAGCCCCCCTTGGGGGTAAAGCAAGCTAGCCCCCCCTTGGGGGTAAAGCAAGCTAGCCCCCCCTTGTGGGTAAAGCAAGCTAGCCCCCCCTTGGGGTTAAAACTAGCCCCCCCTTGGGGTAAAACTATCCCCCCCTTGGGGTAAAGGTAAAGCTAGCCCCCCCTTGGGGGTAAAGCTAGCCCCCCCTTGGGGGTAAAGCTAGCCCCCCCTTGGGGGTAAAGGTAAAGCTAGCCCCCCCTTGGGGGTAAAACTAGCCCCCCCTTGGGGTAAAGGGTAAGCTAGCCCCCCTGGTAAACTACCCCCCCTTGGGGTAAAGGGTAAAGCTAGCCCCCCTTGGGGTAAAGCAAGCTATCCCCCCCTTGGGGGTAAAGCAAGCTACCCCCCCTTGGGGGTAAAGCAAGCTACCCCCCTTGGGGGTAAAGCAAGCTAGCCCCCCTTGGGGGTAAAGCAAGCTAGCCCCTCCTTGGGGGTAAAGCAAGCTAGCCCCCCTTGGGGTAAAGCAAGCTAGCCCCCCCTTGGGGGTAAAGCAGCTAGCCCCCCCTGGGGGTAAAGCAAGCTAGCCCCCCCTTGGTAAAGCAAGCTAGCCCCCCCTTGGGGGTAAAACTAGCCCCCCTTGGGGTAAAAACTATCCCCCCCTTGGGGTAAAGTAAAGCTAGCCCCCCCTTGGGGTAAAGCTAGCCCCCCTTGGGTAAAGGGTAAAGCTACCCCCCTTGGGGTAAAACTAGCCCCCCCTTGGGTAAAGGTAAAGCTAGCCCCCCCCTTGGGGTAAAACTAGCCCCCCTTGGGGGTAAAGGGTAAAGCTAGCCCCCCCGTGGGTAAAGCAAGCTAGCCCCCCCTTGGGGTAAAGCAAGCTAGCCCCCCTTGGGGGTAAAGCAAGCTAGCCCCCCCTTGGGGGTAAAGCAAGCTAGCCCCCCCTTGGGGTAAAGCAAGCTAGCCCCCCTTGGGGGTAAAGCAAGCTAGCCCCCCCTTGGGGTAAAGCAAGCTAGCCCCCCTGGGTAAAGCAGCTATCCCCCCTTGGGGTAAAGCAAGCTAGCCCCCCCTTGGGGTAAAGCAAGCTAGCCCCCCCTGTGGGGTAAAGCAAGCTAGCCCCCCTTGGGGTAAAGCTAGCCCCCCCTCGGGGTAAAGCTAGCCCCCCCCCGGGGTAAAGCTAGCCCCCCTCGGGGGTAAAGCTACCCCCCCTCGGGGGTAAAGCTAGCCCCCCCTCGGGGTAAACTACCCCTTGGGGTAAGGGGTAAAACTAGCCCCTTGGGGTAAGGTAAAACTAGCCCCTTGGTAGGGGAAAACTAGCCCCTTGGGGTAAGGGTAAAACTAGCCCCTTGGGGTAAGGTAAAACTAGCCCCTTGGGGTAAGGGTAAAACTAGCCCCTTGGGGGTAAGGGGTAAAACTAGCCCCTTGGGGGTAAGGGGTAAAACTAGCCCCTTGGGTAAGTAAAACTAGCCCCTTGGGGTAAGGGAAAACTAGCCCCTGTGGGTAAGGGGTAAAACTAGCCCCTTGGGGTAAGGGAAAACTAGCCCCTTGGGGGTAAGGGGTAAAACTAGCCCCTTGGGGTAAGGGGTAAAACTAGCCCCTTGGGGGTAAGGGGTAAAACTAGCCCCTGGGGTAAGGGGTAGAACTAGCCCCTTGGGGGTAAGGGGTAGAACTAGCCCCTTGGGGGTAAGGGTAGAACTAGCCTTGGGTAAGGGTTAGAACTAGCCCCTGGGGTAAGGGGTAGAACTAGCCCCTTGGGAAAGAGGGATCTTGATCCAGGAGGGGATTGAATATCTCTGCAGTAACCAAGAAGTTTGATCTTGACATCTAGCCACTGAGCTAACAAGTTACAAACCAAATGCATAGCTGGAGCCCTGAGCTGCATAGAATGACACATCTAAGATTTCTTATAGTTATACTCAACTTACTGTATAGTTATAAGCAGTGGCGTATTGAAAATCATACCGCTGGTATATCGAAATACCCCGGTATATGAGACTGGTCATAAACGGTCTTGGGTGGATTTGGGAACAGGTTACAGAAGGGCTGGGGCCTTCCATTAGTGAGGTAGTAATGCTGATATGGACAGGAGGTTTGGATTTAGCACGGATATTCCAGGAGAGAAATGTCTGAGTAAAAAAAAACATGATCCGGACCTTAACACCAGACGTTCGTTGTGCTGAATGTTGATGCTCCGTGTGTTAAAGTACTTATTCAACTTTTATTAAAGAAACGTGATGATGGATTAAGGATGACAAGGTAGGTCGTCAAGGACATGATCCTACCTGTTAATTGTTCTATTTATAAGTCCATATTTCCATACAGGAATTTGTTACATACTGTGAATATTCATAATCACTTTAGGAGTATCATGAAACATTTCCATTAATTGCTAATATAAAGTACCTCCAACACCTACATTTTTAGAAGAGACCGTCCGAAACAAATAAACATTCGTAAGCCAAATTCATAATAAAGTCTCTTGAATGGAGAGCAAGTCTGCCGGACTGTCCAGTGCCTGACCATATTTACAAAGTGTCTCCGAGTACAGTAGGAATGCTGATCTCGGATCAGGTCCTCTCAGTCCGGATCATCTTATTCATTTATGATTTTAAAAGGATAAACTGATCCTAGATCAGCACTCCTACTCGGAGTTACTTTGTGAATACAGGCCCAGTAACCTTTACTACCACAGCGCCCTCCTGCTCTGTGCTAGGCTGAGATAAAGTCTACCTCTCTCATTGACTGCCTGTCTCTTTATGAGGCCTCGACCTTACAGAGACATCACTCACTGCTATCATAAACCCCCAGCTATAAACTCTGTCTCTCTCTCCCCCCCCCTCTCGGTCTCTCACAATTCAATTCAAGGGCTTTATTGGCAWGGGAAACATATGTTAATATTGCCAGAGCAAAGGACGTAGATAAAACAAAAAGTGAAATAAACAATCAAAATTAACAGTCAACATTACACTCACAGAAGTTCCAAAAGAATAAAGACACTTCAAATGTCATATTATGTCTATATACAGTGCTGTAACGACGCTGTAACGATGGGCAAATAAATTACAAAAGGGAAAATAAGTAAACATATGGGTTGTATTTACAATGGTCTGTCTCTCTCTGTGTCTCTCTACCTTCCTCTCTCTTTTTCATGCTCTCTCACTCTCCACACAAGGGTCAGACAAGACTTGTAAAAACACAAAGAATCCCTGTCTGTCATAAAATGGTACCAATCTGTGTGAGTGTGTCAGGAGTGTTAGTCACACGGCAAACATTTAGCCCCCTGCCTGTTGAAATACCACAGGAAAAAAATACCATGGCGCCTTGACAAATACCATATTAAAAATGGTGACACATACTATAGTAGATCCTACTGTTCCAAAACACCCAACAGCTAAATGTATGCTAATCCAATCGCTCCTCTCACTGACATTTATTCTTATGTCTTCGGCATCTGTCTGCAACAGCATAAAGCACCTATTTTGACGTTCGAAGCGCGTGTCAATATGATCTAGTGCCAGCAGTGAAATGGGGCTTGCCAACTACGATACAAAGCCTTTGCATACATTCCCCACCATGGCTTCCAGTAGAGAAAGGAATGAATATGGGACGAAACTTTGATGTTTACGCACCAGGCTGTTGGAGGGGATTTAAAAATCGCTGACTGCAGCTTTAAGAGGCACTTGCAATACGGTTCCCTTGGTAACAGAGACCATCATGGGACTTGTAACCTTGCTGTGTCATACAAGCAAGCTGTGTCCAAGACACATGATTACGCACCTCCCCACCTTTCAACTTCCCTCTTGTGCATTTTCTCAATCCTTCTAGCTGACCTTCAGGAAACCTCCCCCCTCCCTCCCCGTTTCTCCTCCTAGGTAGTGGTTCGGTGATCAGTAGTAAGGCAGGGAGAGTCAGTGTCAGTAAGAGATAAAGGAGTGGGGGACTCTAACACATTCCCTCTCCCCTCTAGCTCTTCTTTGACATTCCCTCTCTCTCTTCCCCAGCTTATCATCTCTCTCTCTCACACACACACACCTCATTAGTACCAGGCACACACACACACAGCTATTCTATACCAAGGAAAATAATAATCAACTGCACAAACACACACTGCTTCCAACCAGCAGATTCATAACAAACATCACTGCGTGTCTGTCTGTATGGCGGCAAGCCAGCCTTCTATACAGCGTCTAGTTATTTGTCACCTGTCCCGACTCACTTAATACTCTCAATCCAAAATGGTAAACTATTCCCTTTATATAGTATGGATGTATTGTTACACTCAGGCTTCAAACTCAACTACTACCCTCAGACTAGAGGTCGACCGATTAAATCGGCATGGCCGATTTCAAGTTCGCATAACAAATCGGTAATCGGCATTTTTGGATGCCGATTACATTGCAATCCACGAGGAGACTGCGTGGCAGGCTGACCACCTGTTATGCGAGTGCAGAAAGGAGCCAAGTTAAGTTGCTAGCTAGCATTAAAACATATCTTATTAAAAAACAATCAATCTTAACATAATCACTAGTTAACTACACATGGTTGATGATATTACTAGTTTATCTAGCTTGTCCTGCTTTGCATATAATCAATGCGGTGCCTGTTAATATATCATCGAATCACAGCCTACTTCGCCAAACGGGTGATGATTTAACAAAAGCACATTCGCGAAAAAAGCACAATCGCTGCACCAACGTACCTAACCATAAACATCAAAGCCTTTCTTAAAATCAATACACAAGTATATATTTTTTAAACCTGCATATTTAGTTAAAAGAAATTCATGTTAGCAGGCAATATTAACTAGGGAAATTGTGTCACTTCTCTTGCGTTCAGTGCAAGCAGAGTCAGGGTATATGCAGCAGTTTGGGCCGCCTGGCTCGTTTCGAACTGTGTGAAGACCATTTCTTCCTATAAAGACCGTAATTAATTTGCCAGAATTTTACATAATTATGACATAACACGGAAGGTTGTGCAATGTAACAGCAATATTTAGACTTAGGGTTGTCACCCGTTCGATAAAATACGGAACGTTTCCGTATTTCACTGAAGGAATAAACATATATTTTTTTTAATGATAGTTTCCGGATTCGACCATATTAATGACCTAAGGCTCGTATCTGTGTGTTTATTATATTATAATTAAGTCTAAGATTTGATATTTGATAGAGCAGTCTGACTGAGCGGTGGTAGGCAGCAGCAGGCTCGTAAGCATTCATTCAAACAGCACTTTCCTGCGTTTGCCGGCAGCTCTTCGCAATGCTTGAAGCACAGCGCTGGTTATGACGTCAAGCCTATCAACTCCCAAGATTAGGCTGGCAATACTATAGTGCCTATAACAACATCCAATAGTCAAAGGTATATGAAATACAAATTATATAGTGAGAAATAGTCCTATAATTCCTATAATAACTACAACCTAAAACTTCTTAACTGGGAATATTGAAGACTCATGTTAAAAGGAACCAACAGCTTTCATATGTTCTCATGTTCTGAGCAAGGAACTGAAACGTTAGCTTTTTTACATGGCACATATTGCACTTTTACTTTCTTCTCCAACACTTTGTTTTTGCATTCTTTAAACCAAATTGAACATGTTTCATTATTTGAGAATAAATAGATTTTATTTATGTATTATACTGTATTAAAGGTAAAATAAAAGTGTTCATTCAGTATTGTTGTAATTGTCATTATTACAAATATATATATATAAATAAATAGTCAGATTAATCGGTATCGGCTTTTTTTGGTCCTCCAATAAATCGGTATCGGCGTTGAAAAATCTAAATCGGTCGACCTCCACCTCGGACGCACCAATCTCTGACCTCTGACTCGTGGTCGTGTGCTGGTGTACCGTCGCCTGGTTCCTTTGGTGTGGCCCCCCAAAGGGGTAGAGCTTACCCAAATGCCTCTTTGGGGGTTGGGGGTTCAAATATCAAAAGGGCACCATGTGAGGATTTAAGCTATCAGTTCCCCCCACCACCCTTCAATCCTTCACACACATCGACACACATCTTACAGTAAGGCTCCTTCAATCTGCATGGGGGAGGGTGGGAGGGAGGGAGATAAGAGAAAGGATGAGAAAGAGGGGGAGGGCGGAAAGAGGACATAAAAAAAAAAGTATTTATATAGCCCTGGTTCTGAGCCATTTCAAAGGGAAACTGACAGTCTTAAAATAGAACCGTTGGAGTGTAGAGTGACCAACGACTATCAAGGGAGACACACTGTGGAGATGAACGTCTATATTGTTGTTGTTGTTGTTAAGACAACAGTATAAACCTTGGCATAACCACAATGTTACACGTGTTTTCCTGTAAGGGCACAACAGATTGCATATTTAGTACAAGTACAGTACATGTCCAACTGAATTCTCATGTATTCTGGGATTCGTCAAATGAAAGGCAGATGAACTCAGTTTAGACAAAGACGTCATCACTGGTTGTGTTGCAATTCCGTTTAGACCCGGTTGGTCGTGATTGGTTGTGTTGTGGTCAAACAGAAACCGGGACCATCTTCGCTAGATGTACAGTCGAACAGAGAGAAACTGTCATCACTGGTTATGTTACGGTTGAGATGGAGTTTCCGTTGGCCGGGAATAGACGGCCTTTGGCCCATTTATTTTTTAAAGCCGATAAATAAAATTGGCACCGGCCAATTGTCCAGGAGAAGAAGAATAAATCCCATTGCGAAAATAATGCTTTGTAATTTTGCGAGAGTGTACAGTATATTCGTTATGTATCTTATTTATCATGCGTACAGCATACAGATACAGAGCCATTGAGCGTAAAATCTGTCAGACAGCTGCTGCAACAGCATCTCAAACAGCAAATGCATCGGCAACGGAAGGCAGGCTTCACACACACCACTTCAAATCAAATTTTATTTGTCACATGCGCCGAACACAACAGGTGTAAGCACCTTACAGTGAAATGCTTACTTTACGAGCCCCTAACCAACAATGGAGTTTAAAAAATATATTTAAAAAAAATACATCTAAAACTATAAGAATTAAAAGTAACAAGTAATTAAAGAGCAGCAGTAAAATAACAATAGTGAGACTATATAAAGGGGGGTACCGGTACAGAGTCAATGTGCGGGGGCACCGGTTAGTTGAGGTAATATGCACATGTAGGTTGAGTTATTGAAGTGACTATGCATAGATGATAACAACAGAGTAGCAGCGGTGTAACACCTTCCTCTGCAACTGGATCCTGGACTTCCTGACGGGCCGCCCCCAGGTGGTAAGGGTAGGTAACAACACATCCCCCACGCTGATCCTCAACACGGGGGCCCCTCAGGGGTGCGTGCTCAGTCCCCTCCTGTACTCCCTGTTCACTCATGACTGCACGGCCAGGCGCGACTCCAACACCATCATTAAGTTTGCCGATGACACAACAGATGACACAACGACCAGACAGCCTATAGGGAGGTCAGAGACCTGACCGTGTGGTGCAAGGACAACAACCTCTCCCTCAACGTGATCAAGACAAAGGACTGAGCATGCCCCCATTCTCATCGACAGGGCTGCAGTGGAGCAGGTTGTGAGCTTCAAGTTCCTTGGTGTCCACATCATCAACAAACTAACATGGTCCAAGCACACCATGACAGTCGTGAAGCGGGCACGACAAAACCTATTCCCCCTCAGGAGACAGAAGATTTGGCATGGGTCCTCAGATCCTCAAAAGGTTTTACAGCTGCACCATCAAGAGCATCCTGACTGGTTGCATCACTGCCTGGTATGGCAACTGCTCGGCCTCCGACCGCAAGGCACTACAGAGGGTATTGCGAAAGGCCCAGTACATCACTGAGGCCAAGCTTCCTGCCATCCAGAACCTCTATACCAGCCTGTGTCAGAGGAAGGCCCTAAAAATTGTCAAAGACTCCAGCCACCCTAGTCATAGAAAGCTCATTCAGTGCGGTCTTAGTGCCAGCATCAGTCTGTGGTGGTATGTAGACAGCTACGAAAAATAGATGAAAACTCTAGGTCGATAGTGTGGTCTACAGCTTATCATGAGATACTCTACCACAGGTGAGCAAAACCTCAAGACTTCCTTAGATATCGTGAACCAGCTGTTATTGACAAAAATACAGTCAGTCGCCCCTTGTCTTACCAGACGCCGCTGTTCTCTCCTCTCGATACAGCGTATAGCCATTCAGCTGTATGTTGATAATGTTGTCGCTCAGCCACGACTCCGTGAAGCATAAGATATCACAGTTTTGAATGTCCCGTTGGTAGTTTAATCTTCCGTGTAGGTAATCAATTATATTTTCCAAAGACTGCACGTTTGCTAGCAGAACGGAAGGAAGTGGGGGTTTATTCGATCGCCTACGAATTCTCAGAAGGCAGCCCGCCCTCTGGACCCTTTTTCTCCACCTTCTCTTTACGCAAATGACGGGGATCTGGGCCTGTTCCCAGGAAAGCAGTATATCATTCACGTCGGGCTCGCCGGACTCGTTAAAAGGTAAAAAAGGATTCTGCCAGTCCCCGGTGAGTAATTGCAGTTCTGATACCCAGAAGTTATTTTCGGTCATAAGAGACGGTAGCAGCAACAATATGTACAAAGTTATAAAAATAAGTTACAAACAATGCAAAAAAAAAACACGATCAGTTAGGAATACGTAAAACGTCAGCCTTGTTCTCCGGCGACATCTTGTTCACTTTGCAATGCGCTGGAGGCCGTATGCATTTTGAAAACATATACTTAATTGTTTGAAACCTGAAAGTTTTACTACACATGATGAGGCATGTCGAACCTTGCTTCAAAGTAGTGTCGTGTCTTTGGCTATGCCGGATTAAGTGATATGACGGATTAAGTGATATGACATGCTATTCTATAAAATCCTTTCTCCGTAATAACTATTACCTGATTGAGCTAATCATGTAAATGTAATTAACTAGAAAGTCAGGGCACCACTAAATAATATTTATAGAGCTGTTATCTTCCGAATAAACTCTTAAAGACCTAGTAATATTTAACATCAATAGCAGTCAATATCAATCGTCACCTTATTTCAGTCTCATCTGAAAGTTGTAAATTCTTGGTTATCTTCACGAACCCTGGCTAACAAGTTGAATCAGCAATACAAAATTGGGTTTAATTATTTATTTCCGAAATGCCTAACTAATCACACAGAATTACATATACACAGAATGATCAACCTTGATTACAATTACATCATAAGGAAAACGTCCCTAGCGGACGGAACAGATATGACAGCTGGTTACACAAAGAAAAGGGGTCTGGGTTTGAGTGAAAGAGCGGAAGACTTGAGGAACAAAGGTCCCAGCCATGCTATCTAAATACAGTATCTTATGATTCTAAATTACCGCCCATTTGGAAAAGGAAAATGCAATAAATATTACTCTGAGCTGCGCTTCGGTAGTTGGTGGTAGATGGAGTCCTTGTCCTTTGAAGAATGTCTCTTGGTGTAAATTGGATATGTTGTAGTAACGTCGTTGTGTAGTACAACGGGATACTCTGTCTGTTCTTTCATAATTACGTTTGCAGCTGCTGTTGCTAACTCAACGTGTAGGAGGTATCACTTCTGTAGTGAATAAGAGTTCAAAGTTCATACCATTCGCAACCAATGTTGGCTTAGGTCTGTAGTTGACATGTTAGTCCTTTTTAACGCAGAGGCTGCAGACCTCACATACTTGGAACACAGGTTACATTTTCGTCAAGGCTTAAATAGTGGAGGGAGAAAAGGGGTGTGTTTCATAATTACAACCTATGTCTCTTCACGTGGGCGGCCCACGAGTCGGGCTAATTCAACATGAAAACCCAATTCTCACATTTTAGAAGCTAAAATCACATTTCAATCACATCACGAATTTTCATATTCAAACATTTAAATTGAACAACAATAACTCTGATGTGTAGACTTTCCACTGTAGACTTTCCACTGTAGAGTTTATGTCAATCTATCATTGATGAGAATGTCTCAGATGACAAACGAACTGACATCATATTCATTAAGGATACACCCATATGTTCAATTGGTCGGATTACCAGAATATAGTTAATTTCCCCCCACCTTCTGATGTTACCAGAATCTCTATGTTAACCAAGGGGTTTCCAAATTTCACATCAGTAGGGTAGAGAGAGGAAAAAGGGGGGGGGGGGGAAAGAGGTATTTATGACTGTCATAAACCTACCCCCAGGCCAACGTCATGACAGTAGCCTAGCCAAAATCAGACCATATCCGTGGAGGCAATTATTTTATATAAACTTTATTTCATTGTCCAGTAGCAACCCATGGTAATTGTTGCATATCAGACCTCTCCTCTTTAAAAATTCAAACTGATATTTTCATCTCTGTCGCTTGCATGTGCGTTGCGCTTTTGACAATGGTGTTTTCCCACTAGTTGCATTGTGGAACGAACTTTGTGCGCATTGTTGGGCTTATAATGTGAAGAAATAATAGTTTATCAACATTTTAAGCTAAACGTTCTAGTGTTGCATCAGACTCATTGGGTCAACGTTTTTACATGTTTCATGTGGCTTAGGTTTACTGGTTGTATGAATTTGGGATCGATCATCGCACAACTGTCCTGAATCTGTTTGGAAAAGGCCATTTCTTTCTCGACATGCTGACCAATAGAATAGGTCTACTATAGGGGATAGGTTAGTGATTTTGCTGTTCGTTACTCATCTTTTTTGGAGGTGGAATAGTAAATGTGGACAGTTACTCTAACATCTTCAGAGTGCGCATCAAAATTAGGACACCGCACATCGTTGCATCCTGGACTTCCATGTTCTGTTCATATGAATTACCATAATCTAATAATCTGAGTTCTGTCATTCTGAGCACCGTGGTTGGGCGCCCTTATCAGGTTACGCACCCAATGCATTTGGGTTCGGTGAATTTCTCAAATGTCCGGTAAATTGAAGTGCTGCTGCCGGTCAAATGTCCCGTGCCAAATTTTCCTAACAGAAACGCTGGGTTGAGGGAATCCAGCAGTCACTCATCAATGGATTGTTATTTTCGACTGAGTAGGTATCGGGGATTAGTAATAGCGCTTCACACTGTCTGTTGTAACTAGGACAGAGAAGCTGTGTGTGTGTGTGTGTGTGTGTGTGTGTGTGTGTGTGTGGGTCTGACTGGAATTGGGATTATATGTGTGTGTGTGTGTATTTGTTACGTGCATACTGTGTGTGGGGGGGTTGGTTCTGCTATCCTTGTGGGGACCTAAAATCCCCAAATGGATTTTAAAGGACAGTAAAATAAGAAATTCTCCCCCGTGGGGACTTTTCCCACATCCCCATGAGGACAAAGGATATTTTAAGCTTAGTGGTTAGGTTTAGGGTGGCAATTGGTTAGGTTTAGAAGTTAGGTTTAGGTAAAATAGGATTTTATATGGAAATTAATTGTAGGTCCCAACAAGGATAGAAAAACATAACGTGTGTATGTATGTGTGTTAGAGCTGGAAAGATTAACCAAAAATGATTGATACCCACCATACTGATCACCTACCGCAGGCTTTTTTCTGATATCGTTCATTACGACAAGTAGCCTATACTAGAATAATTTGACCTTTGAAAGGAAATACGTTTGTTAATGGGATAAATGATGGCAACAACCATCAAACTAGTAGTAGGAGTAGTTTAAAGGATAATAAAAAAAATGAGTTATGGTGGAGCACATTAATGTTAAATTTATCGCTCTATTTATCGTATCAATTCAGGCAATTTATCATCCAGCTCTGGAGTGTGTGTGTGTGTGTGTGTGTGTGTGTGTGTGTGTGTGTGTGTGTGTGTGTGTGTGTGTGTGTGTGTGTGTGTGTGTGTGTGTAGCGTCCTGCTGGCAGGGTTTTAGAGATTAGCATGCGTCTCACAGTAGCAGTCAGACACACAAACAGCCAGACTACAGAGGGACTAGGGATCTATCCGTACATTATAACACGCGCTTGTAAGCATTCGTAACACACCTATGAGCATTCATAGATTCTACTCAACTACTACTATAAGCATTCACAACACTTCATAGCAGACTTTACCAACCAATAACACACACATGCTCTAAAATGTATTATAAAATGTCTCATAGTAAATGTTGCTGATGTAGCATTAGCAGCGTTAGCGGTTAGCCTAGCAGCAGGTGGGCTGTGGAGATGGGCAGGCCCTGGCGATTGGGATCTTATCCATGTTTGTCTAACACCTGCAGTGTCAGACACAACAGACTTAACTATGGAAGGATTTACAGTACCAGTCGAAAGTTGACACAACTACTCATTCAAGGGTTTTTCTTTATTTTTACTATTTTCTACTTTGTAAAATAATAGTGAAGACATCAAAACTATGAAATAACACACATGGAATCATGTAGTAACCCAAAAAAGTGTTAAACAAATGACATATTCTTCAAAGTAAGTAGCTACACTTTGCCTTGACAGCTTTGCACACTCTTGGCATTCTCTCAACCAGCTTCACCTGGAATGCTTCTCCAACAGTCTTGAAGGACTTCCCACATATGCTGAGCACTTGTTGGCTGCTTTTCCTTCACTTTGCGGTAAAACTCATCCCAAACCATTTCATTGGGTTGAGGTTGAATGATTGTGGAGGCCAGGTCATCTGATGTAGCACTCCATCACTCTCCTTCTTGGTCAAATAGCCCTTACACAGCCTGGAGGTGTGTTGGGTAATTTTCCTTTTGATGAACAAATGATAGTCCAATTAAGCGCAAACCAGATGGGATGGCGTATCGCTGCAGAATGCTGTGGTAGCCATGCTGGTTAAGTGTGCCTTGAATTCTAAATAACTCACATAGTGTCACCAGCAAAGCACCCCCCCCCCACCAACACACTTCCTCCCCCATGCTTCACGGTGGGAACCACACATGCGGGGACATCATCCGTTCACCTACTCTGCGTCTCACAAAGAAACAGAATTTGGAACCAAAAATTTCAAGTTTAAACTCCAGACCAAAGGACAGATTTCCACCGGTCTAATGTCCATTGCTCGTGTCATGTAAGTCTCTTCTTATTATTGGTGTACTTTAGTAGTGGTTTCTTTGCAGCAATTCGAGCATGAAGGCCTGATTCACGCAGTCTCCTCTGAACAGTTGATGTTGAGATGTGTCTGTTACTTGAACTCTGTGAAGCATTTATTTGGCCTGAAATTTCTGAGTCTGGTAACTTTAATAAACTTATCCTCTGCAGCAGAGGTAACTCTGGGTCATCCTTTCCTGTGGCGGTCCTCATGAGCCAGTTTCATCATAGCGCTTGATGGTTTTTGCGACTGTACTTGACTTGACCTCCATGTCTTAAAGTAATGATGGATTGTCGTTTCTCTTTGCTTATTTGAGCTGTTCTTGCAATAATATGGAATATGGTATTTGACCAAATAGGGCTATCTTCTGTATACCACCCCTACCTTGTCACATCACAAGTGATTGGCTCAAACGCAATAAGGAAAGAAATTCCATAAATACGGTTAACAAAGTACACCTGTTAATTGAAATGCATTCCACGTGACTAGCTCATGAAGCTGGTTGAGAGAATGCCAAGAGTGTGCAAAGCTGTCATCATGGCAAAGGGTGACTACTTGGAAGAATCTCAAATATCCATTATATTTTGATTCGTTTAACACTTTTTTGGTTACTACATGATTCCACGCGTGTTCTTTCATAGTTGTGATGTCGTCACTCGTATTCTACAATGTAGAAAATCGTCAAAAAGAAAGAAAAACCCTGGAGTGAGTAGGTGTGTCCCAAACCTTTGACTGGTACTGTATGGAAAGATAGTGTCTGCTTCCTCTCTGCTTCGTATGGATCGCTGCAAGCCGATAAATGAACACAGAGACACCCCACACACGCAAAGCAGATAATGACAGCGGTGCTGATCAGTATGCAAGTACGCTTGGCTGCACCCAGACTGGGTTGCGACTCTGCTGTTAGCCCCTGTTCGCCAGTGAGAGACGGAGGAATAGATGGAGCGCGAGAGAGACAGGTGGGAAAGACGGAGGGGAGAACGAGATGGGAGAGAAAGCCGAGAGAAAGATAGAGAGCTTGAGAGAGAGAAAGGATAGAGAGAAATGAGAATGAGACAGATGGAGATGCAGGAGAGACAGAGAGGGAGATGCAGAAATACAGTGAGAGAGAAACAGGGAGACAGGGAGAGAGARAGATAACCACAGAAAGACAGACAAAGATATGGAAAGAAAGAGAGATGAGAGAGAGGCAGACACAAAGAGGAGAAAGAGAGAGATGGGAAACAGACAACGAGATGAAGAGTGAGAGCTGGAGAGAGAACAGCAGCTTTTAAACACAGTCAGTCAGTATTGATCCGATCAGAGCTGATTCTCATTAGTTTTAACAGAGACACTGCTGAGTCCACTCATTATACTGCTCGTCTGAGCGTCCTTCTGCTGGTCTATAGTCGCTCAAGTCTGTTGACCTGTCAGCCTCTACTGAGCCTGCCTGCCTGCAGTGACTGATTTTGAGGTCCTTTTTTAATCTGCTCTAACGCACCCAGTTCCCCTAAAATGATCCCGAAGCTTCTGAAAACTTAATGCCGAGTGAGTGCATGTTCCTGTTCTGTCGGCCTGGCTTTCTGTTTGCCCCCCCCCCCCCTCTGTCTGTACGAGCGTACCGCCGTTCACAGATCCTGACAGGGTTAACCCACAGCCTGAATAAAAATCGAGTAATCTCCAAAACGCAGAATGACATCACTTCAATATATAATATGATGAAAAGTCTCATTCTGGGGAAAGTATCTCCTCTGTGTCATCCTAAATCGTCTTGTCTGACGTTCGAACCATTATTATGATATATATATATATTTTTTTTTTTTACAGAGTTCTTGGAGCGCTATGCATGACAAGTGCCTTATGGGTTATTGCTCCCATTAAATCAGCTGGTGTACGGGCTTGGTGTATTCTCGCCGTGGATATTTCATTCTATTCTGTCCTATTCTACGACAAAAGAGACATCATAGTACGCTCGGCCTAGGGAGGTTAGGCGCCAAATGAAGACGTCCGATCTGCCAGTCTCTCTTCCTCCGTGGCATTTCGCTTCTCCATTTTGCGTCTTTGTGTAACAGCCCAGAAGCTCGAGGCCCAGCAGCAGTGTCCATACTGTGTGTGGCTGGCTTCATGTCTCGTCCTATTGTCTCGTCGGGTGTCATTGTCTGCTCATGTTTCTCCATTTCCCTAATTCTTATCGCCAACGCAACATGAGCCGGGGATCACTGCCTCCGCGTGTCAATCTATCCTCCTTCCCAGCCTCTCCCCTGTTCCCTTGTGCGTTCTCTCTCCCTCTCCCTCCCTCCTTCTCCCACCTCTCCTCTCCCCCCTCTCAACTTCTCTCTTCTCACTGCTTCCCCACTCTCTCATCTTCCCCCCATCTCCCACTTTCTCCCTCAAGGCTCTCCTCCCATTTTCCCGCTCTCCTATCTCGCACCCATCTCCCATGCTCTCTCCCTCCTCCCATATCCCCGCTCTCTCCTTCCCCACGCTCTTCCTCCCCACCCCTACCCCCCCATCTCCACCGCTCTCTCTCCCCATATCTCCCCAACTCTCCCCCCAGGTCTCTCCCCCCCCCCATCTCCCACTCTCTCCCCCAGGTCTCTATCCCCCCCATTTTCCACTCTCTCTCGCACCCATCTCCCACGCTCTTCTCCCTCCTCCCATCTCCCCTGCTCTCTCCTTCCCCGCTCTCTCCCTCCCCCATCTACCCACCCATCTCCACCGCTCTCTCTCCCCATCTACCATGCTCTCCTCCATCTCCCCCATCGCTCCTCTCCCCCTCCCTCTCTCATGCCTCTCCTCTCCATGCTCTCTCCCCCTCTCAACTTCTCTCTCTCCCCTGCTGTCTACTCCTCTCCCCGCTCTCTCATTCCCTCCCTCTCCCAGGTCTCTCTCTCCCCATTTTCGCCCGCTCTCCCCTCACCCTCTATCCCCCATCTCCACCGCTCTCTCTACCCATGCTTCCCCCATCCCCCCCCATCTCCCTCACACCCATCTCCCCCGACATCTCCATCCTGCTCTCCCCCCCTCCCCTGCTTTCTCCACCCTCCCCCTGCTCGCTCCGCCCCTTCCCTGCCTTTCTCCACCCTCCCCCGCTCGCTCCACCCTCGCTCCGCCCTGCTCTCTCCACCACGTACCCTCCTCTCTCCACCCCTTCCCCTGCTCCCCCGCTCTCTCCACCACTTCCCCTGCTCTCTCCACCATCTCCCGATCCGCTGATCTCTCCAACCCCTCCCCTCTCCCCGCTCTCCCTCCTCTCTGTGTCTGTGACTGAGTGTATGAACTAGCTCTCAATCACATCAAACTGCCAGCGCATTCCTTTTAAAGTCCCTGGATGCTTCTATCAGTGTGTGTGCGTGTGTGTGTGTGTGTGGGGAGGAGGAGATTGGTCAAAGTGGGTTATAAGTAATATGTATTCGTGTGCACTTTCCACAATATGAATGCATGACTGAGTGTGTGTGTGTGTGTGTGTGTGTGTGCGCGCGCTCTGGCTCATAGTTCATCTGAAGGCAGTGCAGAAGCACGTCCTACACGGTGCGCGTTTCTATGGGTTTCTCCCTCCGCTACAGCAAGTCTAACAAAGGTCATGACAAACCTCCGTTTCTCTTCCTGTGCTCGTCACAGACAGTCAGTAGAGAAACTGCGGTAGTCGAGAGAGAGAGAGAGAGGGGTTCCTGGGGGAGGAAGTTACAGTCTGTACAGTACATGTGGCTGTACGCTCCACTTCTGGAGAAAGACAGAGCTCTTATCCAATTCTAATCTCGGTGGGAAATTCTCATTTTAAAATGTCCCGACCTCAACACAACCGAAACTTCCTAGACCTTAAAAACACTGTCGGACTGGATCAACAGTGAAGAGTGGAATACTGAAAAGAAATACCAAAAGATAGGTTTGAGTGGATTATTCCTTGCCCTTTTCAAAATATCAATTACATAGCAACAGTGTGAGAACGATGCAAATACATTTAATACAGACTGGTTCCGTTTTTATCCTTCCAAAGGAAGAGAAAACATCAAGTGAAAAGGTGGTGTCCATAGTCAAGCGGTGCTCTGTCCAAACGGCACCTCTGACAAGAGGCAGAGAAACACTTTAAAATGTCCGCTTCAAACTTCTTAGCCAAGCTGAAATGGGTTCGGTKTTTTGTACCCCACGACGAAAATCAGACAGTGGACTATGGATCTGTCCGTACGTGCGTACGTCACACGAGATATCTCAGAGACAACTGGCCCGATTCTGACTAAACTTGGGTGAATGATGCGCCATGCCATAGAGATCTGGCATTTACAAAATGACACTGATTGGCTGAAGGGGGATGCTATCGCAATCAACTGAAATTCCAAACTGAGCTTGAATTGATGACACTAATTGGCCCAAAGGTGGGAGGCGGGGGGGGGGCATGTTTACTGTTGCCTTGTTTAACCTGAACACCTTTTACATACTTTGTTATTGAATTCCATTTCTCTCCACGACTGTTTGACTATACTCTGTAGCCTTGCACTGCTTCCCTCCTGGTTTAACACGTCACCTGGTTTAACACGTAGCGAGACAAAGCAGCTTCAGAATAGCCTACTTTGCCTCGTGCAGTAGTGGCGGCGAGAGGTGTTATGCTGCCCGTGGCAATAACAACGAGGGCTGTGGTGGCAGCAGCAGGTGTGCGACAGAGAGCAGGCAAAAAATAAATAGGTGCTGCTTTCTGAGCTACTAGTCGACAGAGAGAAAGAACCTTCCCTCCCTCCCACTTTCTCTGCAGGGAGATAGAAAAAGCAATAATCGGCCTCCCACACTCTCTACATACCCCCGCGCCCCCCCCAATCTTCCTCTTCCCTCATGTTTGCCCGCATATGCTCAATCTGTCTGCGGCGCAGTCAGTCGCTGGCGACATGCGCCGACGCCTGCAGTAAGAACACACAACGGCCAAACCACGGGCTCCTCCAAGCGCATTGATATTTAAAAAGCAGGTGAGACGTGCCTTCGAGATAGGTGTGTATGCATTGCAGGTCCTCACTCTAGGTCAACTCATTGAATGCCAGACACTAGCAAGTCAATAGGAGCAGTCTCTCTCTGTAGACTATGAAACAGATTAGCGACACGCGCAACGGATAGGTGAAATAAAATAACCGATTTGAGAGAATCTGTCTCATCCCTCGCTCTACCCTCCTAAAACGCAGCCGCCCCTCTATAAGTGTTGCAGTCTTCATAAATTTTAAAGTTAAACATTTTTCAGTAAGCAGGCACAAAGCTAAACTATCAGGACCGAGTCAAACTTGAGCAGTCATTCCAGGTGATTATTTTATTTTTTACTAATCTGTTCCTACGATCTGACATAGATATAAATACCGAGTTACAAAAAAAAAAAAAAAAAAAAAAAATAAAAAAAAAAAAAAAAAAAAAGAAAAAAAAAAAAAGAAAAAAAGAAACAAAAAAAAAACGACATACAAACTGAGTGAAAATAACACCATGGAAATCATGTAGTAATCACAGGGGAGAAAGTATAAATAAATCAAATATATTTTCTATTTGAGATTCTTCAAGCGAGGCCACCCGGTTGCTGTTGACAGCTTTGCACACACGCTGGCATTCTTCTCAACCAGGCTTCATGAGGTAGTCACCTGGAATGCATTTCATAACAGGTGTGTCTTCTTGAAAGTTCGTCAAGAACACAGTCGCAACAACGATGCAACCATTTGATGAACTGGACTCTCATTGGAGGACCGCCACCGATAGAGGATAGGGACCAGTTACTTACGGCCTGCATGACAGGACCAAGTTAACTTTAAAGTTGCCAGCCTGCAAGAAATCTCGAGCCCATAATAAAAATGCATTCACAGAGTTCAATGTACACGACAGCTTGCTCAGCTCACATGTTCAGAGACCTGCGTGAATCAGGCCTTCATGGTCGAATTGCTGCAAGAAACCACTACTAAAGGATACCAAATAAGAAGAGACTTGCTTGGGCCAAGAAACACGAGCAATGGACATTAGACCTGTGGAAAATGTTGTCCTTAGGTCTGAGGAGTCAAAATTTGAGTTTTTGCTTCCAACGCCGTGTTCTTTGAGACACAGCAGAAGTGTTGCTAATAGGGGGGTGAATGGTTAAGGGTTTCCTCTACCATTCCCAAATCGTTGGTTTGTACGCCTCTCCTCACTTTATTGTTCCTTGGGGGCACGACTAGGGAAATCATTTGTTTTTCAACAGGAAAATTACCCAACACACCTCCAGGCTGTGTAAGGGCTATTTGACCAAGAAGGAGAGTGATTGAGTGCTGCATCAGATGACCTGGCCTCCACAATCACCTAACCACAACTCAATTGAGATGGTTTGGGATGAGTTGGACTGGCAGAGTGAAGGAAAAGCAGCCAACAAGTGCTCAGCATATGTGGGACTGTTRGAAAAGCATTCCAGGTGAAGCTGGTTAAGAGAATGCCAAGAGTGTGCAAAGCGGTCATCAAGGCAAAGGGTGGCTACTTTGATGAATCTCAAATATATTTTGATTTGTTGAAAGAAAATTGGTTTCTACATGATTCCATGTGTTACTTCATAGTTGATGTCTTCACTATTATTCTACAATGTAGAAATTTGTATAAAAAAAAGAAAGAAAGAAAAACCCTTGAATGAGTAGGCGTGTCCAAACTTTTGACTAGTACTGTACGTCATAAAACTTATCGGACATCACAACTTTGCTAAGTGGCGCTCTCGTGCGTTAGCGCCCGGTTATCCAACCCAGCACCTTGCTCCCTCACACCTAACCCCTTGTTCTGGAGACACCATGTTACTTCATGTGTGGTGCAGAGATAAGGGGAGGAGAGCGAGACAGAAAGAGAAAGATTCTGGCCCTTCATTAAAGCGATTAGAGATTAATGTCCAAAGCACACATCTAATCCTGTTTAGGGCTGCACTGTGTCTGTGGTGTGTCTGTGGTGTGTCTGTGGTGTGTGTGTGTGTGTGTGTGTGTGTGTGCTGTATATCATGCCGGAGAGTTAGTGTAACAACTCAGTCCCCTCAGACTGTGTCACAATGCTTCTTCATCAGAGTGTCACTACTACTTAGTGTGTCAGTATCCCACTGTGTCGAGGTCAACCCCTATCAGCATCATAACATAACAAAAACAATACAAATGGAGGGGCCTCCCGAGCGGCGCAGCGGTCTAAGGCACTGTGTCGCAGTGCTAGAGGCGYCACCACAGATCCGGGTTCGATCCCGGGCCGTGTCGCAGCCGACCGGGAGCCCCGTGAGGCGGCGCACAAATTGGCCCAGTGTCGTCCCGGGTTTTGCGGATGGTTCCTAATGTTTTGTACACTCAGTGTGTTTCACAGTGTCCGTGGCCATAGCCAGAGAAGGATGTCTATCCTCTTTTCCACGTACACACTGTAATACACACATCCCAGTGTTGGTCCTCTGCCAGATGCGAGGATAGGATTCCACAGCTATGAGATTGATGTCAGGGGCAATTAACTGTGTGAACACACACACACACAAGACTCTGGTGAGGACAAGAACAGAAGTGATCTGCCACAAAACACCCTATATTGACAACCCAACATCTCAGGATTCAGCAGCATTACGATCCACGTTCAACAAAGTCACCCAGACAGTCTCCTATCGCAATACTACTGTTCTCTAGGAGGCAGAAGACAGAGAGTAGAGATACGGTCCTATTCTCTATCCTAGGTGTGTACACTTGTTCACTACCCCTCATAGATGTACTGAAACGCATTGAATTGGTGTCAGCCAGGGATAGGGAGTCCGTTCATTTTACATCCACGAGGGGGGAGTGAACAAGTGCACACGTCGAGAAGAAGCGTAGAGAGTGTGGGCACGCGAGAAGGGTCGAGAATGGGGTCCCTCCATCCCTCCCTCCTGCTCTGCCTCGCTCTGTCTGCCAGCACTTCTCCTGGCAGTGGGGCGCGAAGGGAAACTTCAGACCTCTCAGCCATTCAACTGAGAGGAAGAGTGCGCAGTGGCCCGATCCACGTGCCAGTCCTTCTTAAATCGGGTGTGAGTATGAGCGTGAGTATGAGCGTGAGATTGTGTGTGTGTGTGTGTGTGTGTGTGTGTGTGTGTGTATATAGAGGGCAGGTTAGGCAAGGACTGACTATGTGGTAGAGTGTAGCAGTGTGACACCCTATTGTGGTGCGGATTGATTAAAAGCACAAGAGAGCAGCATACAGCATACAATCTGTGTGCTTCCTTCAGTCATAGCTAGTATTTCACATTAAGGAGGTGTATATCACTGCGATAGACTAACGTCCTGTCCAGTGGGAGTACGTGTACATCAAGCTGACTCAGGCTCCAGCCCCATGGGCCGTTCTGGCTCGGACGAGGTTACTGTATCACTTGTCATACACAGTGACAACCCAGACCTACTCAAGGCCCCGGCCCCGGCCCAAGGCCCAAGGCCCAAGCCCCGGCCAAGGCCCAAGCCACAACCAGGGACAGAGTTCAGTATAGCTCAGCATTAGAACTTATTCAACCGTACGTTCCATCCCATTCCTCTAGGCTAGAGTCACAGGACTTGAGTTTGGTTCCTGCCAGAGCCTCAAGCTCCAACAACGCAGTCAGCAGGAGCAGGAATTCCAACCCTCCCCTTCTGTCAACTCTCAGGGTGTCTCCCAAATGGACCTCTATGACCTATATAGTGCACTACTTTTGTCCAGGGCCCATACTGTCAACCATTTAACACACCAATGTTCCACATGACTCCCAAGACTGACTCCAACTGACTAAAGAGCTTAGTAATGGGAATGTTTAATTATTTAAATGCCACATACAGCAGAATTATATTAGCAGCTATATTTAATGGGAGGTAGTGATCAGGTGATATGCATTGCAGATTGGAAATAATAATAATAATGAGTCTTATACATCGCATTCAGAAAGTATTCAGGACCCTTCCTGTATTCTACAATTTATTTTTATTTATTTTATCATCTTCAATCTACACACAATAACCCATAATTACGAAGTGAAAACAGTTTAGAAATGTTTGCGGAATTATTAAATATAAAAAAAACAGAAATACCTGATTTACATAAGTATTCAGACCCTTTGCTAAGAGACTTGAAATTGAGCTCAAGAGCATCCTGTTTCCATTGATCAGTCCACCTGTGGTAAATTCAATTGATTGGACAGGATTTGGAAAGGCACACACCTGTCTATATAAGGTCCCTCAGTTGACAGTGCATGTCAGAGCAAAAACCAAACCATGAGGTCGAAGGAATTGGTTGTAGAGCTCCAAGACAGTATTGTGTTGAGGCACAGACCTGGGTAATGGTACAAAAAMAATTCTGCAGCATTTTCAGGGAGGTGACCAAGAACCCGATGGTCACTCTGAAAGAGCTCCAGAGTTCCTCTGTGGAGATGGGAGAACCTTCAAGAAGGACAACTATCTCTGCAGCACTCCACTATTCAGTAAAGCCACTCCTTAGTAAAAAAGGCACGACAGCCCACTTGAAGTTTGCCAAAAGCCACCGAAAGGACTCTCAGTACTCCGAGCATGGGCTGACCAACTGGCAAGTGTCTTCACTGACATTTTCAACCTCTCCCTGTCTGAGTCTGTAATACCAACATGTTTCAAGCAGACCACCATAGTGTTCTTTGGCACAGGGACTAAGGTAACCTGCCTAAATGACTACCGACCCGTAGTACTCACGCATGTAATCATGAAGTGCTTTGAAAGTCTGGTCATGGCTCACAACACCATTACCCCAGAAACCCTAGACCCACTCCAATTTGCATACCGCACCAACAGCTCATAAGATGACGCAATCTCTATTGCACTCCAGGCTGCCCTTTCCCACCTGGACAAAAGGAACACCTATGTGAGAATGCTATTCATTGACGACAGCTCACCGTTCAACACCCTAGTGCCCTCAAAGCTCATCACTAAGCTAAGGACCCTGGGACTAAACACCTGCCTCTGCAACTGGATTCTGGACTTCCTGACGGGCCGCCCCCAGGTGGTAAGGGTAGGTAACAACACATCTGCCACGCTGATCCTCAACACGGGGGCCCCTCAGGGGTGCGTGCTCAGTCCCCTCCTGTACTCCCTGTTCATGCATGACTGCACGGCCAGGCACGACTCCAAAACCATCATTAAGTTTGCTGACGACACAGTGGTAGGCCTGATCACCAACAACGAGGAGACAGCCTATAGCAAGTAGGTCAGAGACCTGACAGTGTGGTGCAAGGACAACAACCTCTCCCCCAACGTGATCAAGACAAAGCAGATGATTGTGGACTATAGAAAAAGGAGGACAGAGCACGCCCCCATTCTCATTGACGGGGCTGTAGTGGAGCAGGTTGAGAGCTTCAAGTTCCTTGGTGTCCACATCACCAACAAATTAACATGGTCTAAGCACACCAAGACAGTCGTGAAAAGGGCACGACAAAACCTATTCCACCTCAGGAGACTGAGAAGATTTGGCATGGGTTCTCAGATCTTCAAAAGGTTTTACAGCTGCACCATCGAGAGCATCCTGACGGGTTGCATCACTGCCTGGTATGGCAACTGCTCGGCCTCCGACCGCAAGGCACTACAGAGGTAGTGTGTACGGCCCAGTACAGCACCTCTATACCAGGCGGTGTCAGAGGAAGGCCCTAAAATTGTCAAACACTCCCGACACCCTAGTCATAGACTGTTCTCTCTGCTACCGCACTGCAAGCAGTACCGGAGCGCAAAGTCTAGGTCCATGAGGCTTCTAAACAGCTTCTACCCCTGAACAGCTAAATCAAATGGCTACCCAGACTATTTGCATTGGCCCCCCCCCACCACTGCTGCTACTCTGTTATCGATGCATAGCCACTTTAATAACTCTACCTACATGTAAATGATTACCTCAATTACCTCGACACCAATGCCCCGTGCACATTGACACATTGTACCGGTACCCCCTGTATATAGCCCCGCTATTGTTATTTACTGCTGCTCTTTAATTATTTGTTATTCTTATCTCTTACTTTTTAGGAATGTTCTTAAAACTGCATTGTTGGTTAAGGGCTTGTAAGTAAGCATTTCACTTTAAGGTCTACACCTGTTGTATACAGGGCATGTGACAAATAAAATTTGATTTGAATGTCCTTGAGTGGCCCAGCCAGAGCCCGGGCGAGAACCCTGTTAAACATCTTTGGAGAGACCTGAAAATAGCTGTTCAGCGACGCTCCCCATCCACCCTGACAGAGCTTAAGAGGATCTGCGGAGAAGAATGGGAGAAACTCCCCAAATACAGGTGTGCCAAGCTTTGTAGCGTCATACCCAAGAAGACTCGAGGCTGTAATCGCTGCCAAAGGTGCTTCAACAAAATACTAAGTAAAGGGTCTGAATACTTATGTAAATGTGATATTTCCAGGGGAATTTATTTACATTTTCAAAAATGTAGGGGAAAACATTTTTTTTGGCTTTGTCATTATGGGGTATTATGTGTAGATTGATGAGTTAAAAAAACGTATTTAATAAATTTTAGAATAAGGCTGTAACATAACAAAATGTCGAAAAAGTCAAGGCGTCTGAATAGTTTCCCGAATGCACTTTATAGAGCTTTTGAAGACACTTTATAAACAGACCCAAAGACAGGTAGCCTGCTGGTGTCACTGGGATTATTTAGCTTGGGATTTAAAAAAATATATTTTGTTAAAACATAAGTCAATGAAGCAAATAAGCTGTGAGAACGAGATGGTTGGTGATGACGCTGCAGAAACATGGTAAATTGGAGAAAGTAGGTTACTGCATACTGATAGTTTCCCGCCCACAGAATAGTTAGTGAAGGTCAAGTATCCATAAGACCTGACCTTACAGAGGCACTCTCACTATGTAAACAACACACCAACAGCATTCTGGGTAGACGGGAAGTAGAAGAGGTTACAGCTACAAACCTCTACAGGGTGGGTGTTCACATGTCGACTTCCTGCAACAATAACAATAATAAGACACCCTGGGGTTGTTGGAATCATACACAGCAGCCATCACAATGTCTTGAGACACAGGTGAGGGCTGGGCAGGATACTTTGAAAATAAATCCCTCCTCACCTCCTTCAAGTGATCACATCTGACCCGATTGGACAGGTGAAACTCTGGGTTCTATAACACAGTCTAACAATCTACGTGGTGTCAGATCAGTGATTGCCTCCAGGAAGGAAGGCTGGATTTCTCAGCATTCTGGTTGGTTCTCCGTTTCTCTGCTGTGAAATGGAAGAAGGGGTGATGGACCGTGGCTTCTGCTAAAGCCCTGAAACTGTGCAGATCCAGCAAGGTGACACCCCCCTCCCAAAAAAAACAATTGAGACATTTCTATTCTTAGTAATCAGAGACAGGACGTCAAAGTAACGGAGATCTGAGTCCAGGACACAGACGAGATATTTTTAGAGCACAACTCATCTACTTACTTACCCCAAACAAAGCACTTGACAAAAATACTAAAAAGCATGTGTCAAAACACACTCAAAGGCTTTAGTACCAAACAGGTCAAGCTCTAAAGCTTTTTGAAAAGGAGCAGAAGTACAGGACTAAAGCCCATATGATGCTTTTACCCACCTTATCTCATACAGTGGCATCTATATTCAGTGATTCTATAGTATGGTTATGATTATTATAATAATAATGTAATTCATTTACTAAGCGTGGTAGTAGCACTATTTCTTTAGGTAAGGGAGTGTAACTGTTTAACTTTAGTCCGTCCCCTCTCCCCGACCCGGGCGAGAACCAGGGACCCTCTGCACACATCAACAACAGTCACCCACGAAGCATCGTTACCCATCGCTCCACAAAAGCCGCGGCCCTTGCAGAGCAAGGGGAACCACTACTTCAAGGTCTCAGAGCAAGTGACGTCACCGATTGAAAGGCTATTAGCRCGCACCACCGCTAACTAGCTAGCCATTTCACATCCGTTACAGGAGCACAAAGAAAAATGTAAATGACGTCAGAATTTCCGCAAAGTGTGTGCCAACAGATTAAGCCAATCCTTATAGACTATGCATAAGAAAATGCATCCTCCACATGCCACATCTGCCTATGCTTACACAGTAATTTTTATTTTGACATGAACCTATTTTTAATACCCTCAAACTCCAAGTTAGGGATAGACTACCTCATTTCAAAAATAGGCCATCGCCACCGTTAATGGTGAATGATAATTCTTCATGTTTTACCGGTGAAATGTCCCAGCTGCATCTCCACGCCGATCCTTTGATTGATCACAATCAGTTTTGGCGGGAATATGCGTTTAGGTCTTCTTGAACTGTTCTGTGAGCGTATTAGAGAAGATCGGGTTAAACTATTAGCCTTTCTTGTGTTTCGTTTCAATCAAAGCATCCATCTTTGACAATTCGGCTTCAGCTAACCATCCTAAAATCTCATTAGAAATTAGGTGTTTTTGGTGAGGCAGTAACGTTAAAGCCCCACTATGCTATTATATTCGGTTCTGTTACGTAACATGGAAATTAATCATTATATGATCTGGAAAAGACATTGATAACTTTTTCTAAACAAGCACCATTGTGAGAAGGATAATCTTCTATTTGTAATAAGAACAATAATAAGTGATGAGTATGACTACTATGATAGGCGACAGATCTTGATGAAATGTTATTTTAAGCGACAGGACATTTTAAGAGAACAGTGCCGAAATGACAGCGCCGGGATCGCGCAATGATGTTAATTAAAGAAGTTGAACCAACTTGTGGTGATAAAGGACAGTTGAAGGATAGCTCTGCCATTCGGCCAATTCAGGAACAAACAAGAATCATTTGCAGTAGGACTGTAACCTAATAGGTTACCACTACGTGGTATAGCTGTTTTTGTAGGCTATAGCCGAATATACATACATATAGCTTAATATCATTGAACTGTTCGTGATTAGCTTGAACACACGGTGACGATATACCCTATTACAGGATAAAAGAAAACAGAAGTGAACTATCAATTCATAGAATTTATGTGCATAGATTAAAAAATGTTATCAAATCAATTGCAGTGAACATAAACCATCACGGTGGCCACGAATGGTTTAGGTGTCCTGGGCAAAACGGCGTCGCCGTAACCAAGTGGTCACATGTCGTTCTGGGTTCCATTGTGCACGAGGGCTCCGTGAAGTTTCGTGAACATCCTCAAGGACAAATTCWACGTTCTGATTGGCCAAAGTGGTCAGGACTCGGACAGGCCTCCGCAGTGCACACAGGTAGCCTAATAGTGCTTCATCAGTCTTGCGACAGCCAGAGAGAAGAAACCACCATTTACCTCTAGGTTRCTATAAATATTTATTTGGTTCGTCATTGAATTATTGTTGTAATTAAATATCAGTTATCAGAACCCATTTGACAGAAATAGTATCACAGCTCAGTGTATTCTCGAGTCAAATTGGAAAAARGTTAGGGAGCACCACTCCTCCGGCTTCACTACACCCGTTTACTATGATACGTCTACAGGTGAATGTTGCATTAATATAGTACTGAAATAGTGCTGARGTATCTATCGCCATTTGGATGGGGGGGAAGGTATACAGTGCATTTGGAAAGTATTCTGACGCCTTGACTTTTTCCACATTTTGTTACGTTACAGCCTTATTAAAAAATGTATTCAATGTTTCCCCCCCCCTCAATCTACACACAACAACCCATAATGACAAAGCAAAAACAGGTTAGTATACATTTTAGAAAATGGCCTCCCAAGTGGCGCAGTGGTCTAAGGCTGTGCTACTAGAGATTCTGGGTTCGAGTCCAGGCTCTGTCGCAGCCTGCTGTGACCGGGAGACCCATGGGGCRGCGCACAATTGGCCCAGCATCGTCCGGGTTCGGGGAGGGTTTGTCCCATTGCGCACTAGCGACTCCTGTGACCGGCCGGGCGCAGTGCACGCTGACAGTGGCCTGGTGTACAGTGTTTCCTCTGACACATTGGTGCAGTTGGTTTCCGGGTTAAGTGGGCATTGTGTCAAGAAGCAGTGCGGCTTGTTTGGGTTGCGTTTCGGAGGATGCACGGCTTTCGACCTTCGCCTCTCGAGTCTTTATGGGAGTTGCAGCGATGAGGCAATTGGATAACACGAAATTGGGGAGAAAAATTGCAAAAAAAACTCCCCCGGAAATTTCTCATTTACATAAGTATTCAGACCCTCTACTCAGTACTTTGTTGAAGCACATTTGGCAGCGATTACAGCCTCGAGTCTTCTTGGGTATGACGCTACAAGCTYGGCACACCTGTATTTGGGGAGTTTCTCCCATTCTTCTCTGCATATCCTCTCAAGCTCTGTCAGGTTGGATGGGGAGCATTGCTGAAAGGCTATTTTCAGGTCTCTCCAGAGATGTTCGATCGGGTTCAAGTCCAGGCCACTCAAGGACATTGAGATTTGTCCCGAAGCCGCCACTCCGCATTGACTTGGCTGTGTGCTTAGGGTCATTGTGCTGTTGGAAGGTGAACCGTCACCCCAGTCTGAGGTCCTGAGCAGGTTTTCATCAAGGAGCTCTTTGTACTTTGCTCTGTTCATCTTTGCCTCGATCCTGACTAGTCTCCCAGTCCCTGAAAAACATCCCCACAGCATGATGCTGCCACCACCATGCGTCCCCGTAGGGATGGTGCCAGGTTTCCTCCAGACCTGACACTTGGCATTCAGGCCAAAGAGTACAATCTTGGTTTTTGTGATCTGAGTCCTTTAGGTGCCTTTTGGCAAACTCCAAGCAAGCTGTCATGTGCCTTTTACTGAGAAGTGGCTTCAGTCTGGCCAATCTATCATAAAAGCCTGATTTTCCAGACTGCTGCAGAGACGGTTGTGCTTCTGGAAGGTTCTCCCACCTCCACAGAGGAACTCTGAAGCTCTGTCAGAGTGACCATGGGGTCTTGGTCATCTCCCTGACCCTCCCTGACCCTCTCCTCCGATTGCTCAGTTTGGCCGGGCGGCCAGGTTTAGGAAGAGTATTGGTGGTTCCAAACTTCTTCCATTTAAGAATGATGGTTGCCACTGTGTTCCTGGGGAACTTCAACGCTGCAGACATGTTTTGGTACCCTTTCCAGATCTGTGCCTCGACACAATCCTGTCTCGGAGATCTACGGACAATTCCTTTGACCTCATGGCTTGGTTTTTGCTCTGACATGCGCTGTCAACTGTGGGACCTTATATAGACAGGCGTGTGCCTTTCCAAATCATGTCCAATCAATTGAATTTACCACAGGTGGACTCCAATCAAGTTGTAGAAACATCTCAAGGATGATCAATGGAAAAAGGATGCACCTGAGCTCAATTTCGAAGGTATCTGTTTTTTTTTTATATTCAATACATTTGCTAAAATTTCTCAAAGCCTGTTTTCTCTGTCATCACAGGGTATTGTGTGTAGATTGATGAGGAAAAATGTAATCCATTTTAGAATAAGGCTGTAACGTAAAACAAAATGTGGAAAAAGTCAAGGGGTCTGAATACTTTCCGAATGCACCGTAAATAAACATAGCATAAACACATACAGTATCATATAGCATATGAACACACAGTATATTATAATACAACAGAGAATGGGGGGGAAAGTGGAATAGAACAATAAATACCACTGGCACTGACACACACACACTAAGAGGGATCTTGAGAGCCTTTGTTCAGAATGACCATGGATGGGTGTCAGGTGTGAGATTTCCTGGCTACTCTTCCTACTGCTCCATTACATTGGATTAATACACTCCCTTCCAGTTAACTTCTATTACAGCAAATCTAACCTATCAATTGATATGCTAATGACCGTAGAACATTGCTAAAAAAAAAACTGGCAACATTGGAAATCAAAATCAAATGGTGGAGCCTTGAGCTATGGGGAAATCCACCCAGACAGTCTGTTCGGTCGTGGAACGAACAACTGGTTTCTGTATGCCACAATCTGAATGGCCAGTGGTGCATTTGCTATGATGGGTCTCCCCCCAAAATACCACGACCGACCGAGAGATCAAATGCTCTATCGGGAAACATAGGCACAGGATACTATCGTGAGGGGTACGTGTACAAGAACGATACAGAAGTTGATTCTGTATTAGAATGTGGTAGACTAGCCAATAGGCTACGTGTCTGGGTTGACCAGATAGACAACAATAAAAGGTTACTGCAAGTTGAGAATGTCTTATTATGCCATTTACCCAGTCACCTAAAAACAATGCAAACACTACATTTTATGTCTGCCACAGTTATGTTACAGAATTTAAGATCGTGTTGGTAGTAAAAACCAAAGTATGACCTGTAAAACCCATTGTGGACGTCTTTAAATGGTCTGCAAACAGTACTTACTTGTCTTAAACGAACAAAAACCAGACAAGAACCAACGGATAGAACTAACGTTACTTCCCTTACTCGAAGGCTTACCTCGGAACACAGCTTGGCGAAGAGCGGTCCACTTCCCAGGTAGCGTATAGGTTCATATGGACAGGGCGATTCGAGGTGATCGTGACCGGTTTGGAGGGTTGCAAGTGCGGGGAGGGGGCACCTCCAGTCCGCGGGAGCCCTCCTCGCTCCGACATCCTGGAGGTAGGTTAGCTTAAAGTGTTTCAAACGAAGGGGTAGAATAGCCTTTCTGCTTTCCCTTCTGCCTCTTCGTTGCAAAAACCTACGGTGTGCCTGTCTAGGCTACACGTAAAAATGTTCGTCTGTGCAATTAAAAGTGAATCCGTATCTTCTATACAAATGAATAACTATTATTTTGGTCGTACTAAATTGTAACTTTACCGTCAATTTCCTTTCTTTCAGAGAGCACAGCGAGCAAACCTTCTTTCTCGCTCTCAACTTGTCTCTAGCCTGGTGCAGGAAACAGAACATTTCTCCACCAAGGCAAGTCGCACAATCAGAGAAGAGGCGAAGCGAGAGGTTCTACTCCCCCCAAAGTCTGCCCACGAAAACAAGACCACGAAATGAGGAAATTTTGTATGGAGGTCAATGAGTCTCGAATTTGGTCAACAACAAAATTAATTGCAAATGTTCTACGTGAGGCTTCTTTGACCGAATATACGTTTTGTATTGGTTGGGTTGTTACAAATGCTCTGATATAAGTGGGCCACGTGGCATTTCGGCAACTTTGAAAAAAACGACTTTATATCAGCGTTGTGCCCTGTGGTCACACTCGTATCTGCCCTCTCATTGGCTAAAATGGTCACACCTGATCTCGCCTCCTGGCGCCTGTCTTCCATCCTTGAGGACATGTATTTTCATTGTTACAGCAGTCACTCGACTATCTTGTCAATATAATGAAAATCTTGGTCACAATGCATGATCAACGTGCCTCTTGTTAACCCTTTAACTGTCTCTAAAAAAAATATGAAAAAATGTTTGCACCTATTACTAACAACTCAAATAAGAAATTACAATAGTTTATTTTCAACTTGATGTTTATTTGGAAATAACAGAGCTCTACCAGGTAGTTGAGATATTAAAATAAGCTCATACCAGCAATGCCATATTAGAATGGCAATTTGCATAGCATTTTGACTCATTTCAATATTATTTTAAAAATAYTTTAGGTCTGCTTCAATTGCCTTTATTGGTAGGTAAGCATTGTTGAAGACTGTTACATGTTAACCTAAATGGTCATTTAGTATGTCCAAACATTAATATCCAGTTACATTGAAATTCATGTGTTTTCAGGTGGGGTATAGTGCAGTCCCTCAAAAAATAGTCAAATTTTTAAAATATATGACAAAGTGACATTCTTTATTACTATTATAGGCATTATTTGTATTAGTTGACCAATCAAGTTCAAGTGAAGATTTTTTTCATATTCACTTCTAAATACATTGTCAAAACATGCTCTACAAGCCTGTTGAGAATATGGTTGAAGGGTTAAAGAAGATGTATGCTTCAATTATTTTACATGAGCGAGAGAGAGTGAGAGATGAGAAAATCATAAAAACAGTGTGACAACATGTGCCCCCTTAATAACATTCTGGTTTTTTTAAAGGTTAAAAGTTGGTTAATTAAGAAACTATTTCAGGTAAAGCTATATAAATAAATGGTAGGCTATGCTGTTAGAGATAAACAAACTCAATTGATTAATCAATGAGTCAATCAATGTGAATCGATTTTTACTCATAATGCACCTCAATCCGAGCACATGCCTCAATTGCACCTCAGAAAGAAACGTTCTTTGGTGTGACTGGTGATGCATTCCAGGAATTTCCCCAAAGTGACATGATTAGAGGTGATTATTTAATTTTGAGATGTTTAAGTCCATCAGTCAGGACATGGGGGCGTCTGGCGTCTGGCTCAGGTGTTTTGGAATTCCATCCGTGTTATTGTTGCTGTAACACTACAGGGAATTAATCGGCCCAGGTCCGGTTACTAGCCTACTTGACTCTGACAGTAGGCGGTCTGTGTTCGGTGTGACTCACCGTCTTCCACCATTTATCTCTCACCCTGAGTAAAGATAGCTTATTAGGATGCAGAGCTGGTTGCAGTCAGTCGTTTGATTTAGCATATGAGCTCACCTTCGTTGCGTCACACGACCTTGGGGAAATGTTTGACTGTGCACATGTTGACTACGGGTTGCTTTCCCTTTCATTTACAATTGGTCTACTACTTTCGGTARTCACAGCCTATAACCGAGTTACTGATTCTTCATGGTGATAGTGATAATTAGGCTTATCGTGGGCGGTAACAATGTGATATGGGCACGTGAATAGGCTACTGCGGTTAGATGTAGACCCTATGCCAAAAGGAGAAGTGGTGCGCATTTTATAGTCTGGCTACCGTCTGGCTAGAATATGAATCACTCAGATGTTGTCATTTGATAATCACAACACGTCACATGGCCTGAATAAAATACAACCACCGACTGTTTGCTTGTTGAGATTAAATTGGCACATAGCCTACGCGTTCGTGCTTTGTTGCCATTTTAGAGCAACAACAATGTGGAAACAGTCAGTGGTTTTATTTTATTAAAAAGTATGGATTTCAGCAAATAAAGAAAGGCATGAAACAACAGATGACAAACATAGGTACACGGTTTGGTTTAACAATGTACATGTTTGAAGTAGGCCTATCGACGCATAGCGACTCGAAGGAGTCAGAGGTTCATTTAAAAAAAAAGTAGTCTACATTCAATTCCGTGGAGGAGTTGAGTTACTTGGCTAGTGATAATCAATGCATACTTGTCATACATTAGTCATAACCGGTATTCACATAGCATGTTTCATCTTCCTGAAGGCAACCGTTTATTGAAACAAACACCCTGCGCCCATAGCCGCGGGAAATAGTTTGGGAGTGCTGCGATTTTATTGCTGACTGGGGGAAATAAATTGCAAATGCAACCTATTTCTATGTGGAAACTGAAATGGTCTATTAATTCATTTTCCATTTTAGTAAACACTCTTTTCCAGAACAACTTACAGTAGTGAGTGCATACATTTTTATACTTGTCCCCCGTCTCAATGTACACATTTACTGTATTGTGCATTGTTTTTCTTCATGGTGATGGAAAGTCTACAGGTACAAACCTAGATGTCCAGCCTATATACAGTAATGTACATTTACATTAAGTGGTTTGTAAGGATGGCAAATTAATACTGCACAAAAATTGGTTGTTTTCCATGTTAGTTGATCAAGAACAATATTACATTTGATGTGGATGTTTTGTGTTTTTGCCCATAACTTGGCACCCTTTGATGTAAATGTTTGAGGACAGGGTTTTGTTCTTTTGGATTCCATTAGAATGAATCTCAGAGAAAGGGACAGGGCAACAACTCTTACAATTCCAACCATTGAATCCTGCTAGACACTGTTCTTAATTATACAACTACCTTTCTTTTGCCAAAGTGGAGATGCTGAACATTTTCGCTAATACAAGTAAAGGCCCAGTGCACTACTTTTGTGTAAAAAATATATTTGTTCAAAACATATTTTTTTATTCAGATTTTTCAGTGGGTGCTGCAGCACCCCTACTTCCCGTGGCTATGCCTGCACCCGTGAATAATATGCGTGCAGGTAGGCCATTTTATTTGACTCAAGCCGCATAAGGTGTTGCTTGCTTCCTCCTTCCCGCCACTGCTGCTTGTGATGACATCCATGAAGAGATTAGGATGACACAGATTAAATGATAGCCATGGATGGACCCAGGGGTTCTAAACAGTGCTCTGGATCTGCCACGTCTCATTGTGTTCCAAGACGTCAAGGGAAGAAGATATCTTATTCAGACCAGCTATGGTAAAAAAAAATCCAATGTAATTTATGACCTTGTTACCAGTGACGATGCAACTTTTGGCTCACCTGCCAATTAGTGGTAAGGAAACAAGTGGCAAGGAATCAGTGGCTGAATAGATCTTATCAACGAGAACTGAGTATGGAAGACAAGGACATGTCTATTGAAGGGGCCCTTGCGAATCCCTGATGATGGTATAATGGCCAAGCCTAGTACTTGCAGTTAGGATGACATTCATTCATTAATGTGAGTGGCTTTACCGGTTTCTGAATCTCTCTCACACTGTGTGTGATCCAACTACGTGGTGTCTTCGACACGATGATTCATGGCAGGGTTTCTCCAGTGTGGGCGGGAAATCATTCATATGCTGTTAAATGATGTCATGCCATCTCCACAACAATAGGCAATGTCTCGAGTCCACTTTGCCTTTCATGAAGATGTTAGCCTCATCACACACAGTAAAATACTTATTTGGTCTGTCTCATCTGGGTTTAACACAATAGTTTAACCATATTTGAGAGATAATTAGTGTATATCATATGGTTATGTAGCTGACACCTCTTTTTTTAAACAGGCTAATAAGCCTAATACATGGAATAGTTATTCTAGTATACAAAGTGGCTGAGAGGTTGTAGTAGGCTGCGATACGCTAGGCTGACAAATCCTGGAATGGTATTGCAGAAAGCCTGCCAGACAGTGTGGTGCAGAGGGGCCTCACAGGCATTGTGTTACTGTGTGTGTACTAGTGATCGAGTCAGCATGCGGTTACTGCAGTTATTTAGGTCACAGTGAGTGTTTCCTAGCATCGTCCTGATCTCGCGAGCTTACATTCTGTTAGGCGAAACGGAATGCAAGCTCGCGAGATCAGGATGGTTCGTATGAGGGTAAGTTTCTCAGACGTCAGGTGTCTTTGTCACACTGGGTCCTCTGTCAGCCCTTGGTGGACGAGTTTAGAACTACACCTTGTTAGTACGTCAGTCAGCGCCATGGCTCTAGAGAGCCTTATGACTTGGTCAGGGGGTATATCGGCGAAGCATGAGACCAGCTCATGGTTTTACATGCAAGGTTTGACTTCATATAGCCATAGGTACGTTGACAGAAAGGTGTAGATCACTAAAGTAAGGACTATAGCATTGTAGGGCCCAGAGTTTTTCCGCACCGTGTCTTGACTTGTTATTGGCGATCACTAACTAGAGACAGGACTTTTCCTGATCAGGTGACAGGTCACATGGCCAGGAAAAAACAGTAAACCCTGAAAATATTAACCATATGGACCCATAGATTGGATTGGCATTGAGTCGTTTATTTACAAAAACAGAAAAGCAGTTACATGAACAAATAACAGTCACACAGGATAGAATTGATGGGTCTTACAAATGCTGCATACGGAGGAGGAGACCTGGCATTGGTTCTACCGGACACCAGTCTTGGGGTCAATTTCATTTCAATTCAGGAATTACACTGAACATCAAATTCCAATTATCTTCAACGCTCAATAAGGAACATTGGGGAAATGGAATTTGGTTTACTTTATGAATTGACTGGAATTGAAATGGAATTGACCCCAACACCGCCAGATACTTATTTACATCGTAATTTAAAGGAAAATAAAACAGTGATAATTGATGGTTTTGTAGTAGTGAAACAGTCTGGTTCCTCATGGTTTAAAATCTGAGCCCTGTTAGTCTCATTCTTCCTGTCCTCTCTTCCCTTACCATTTCCTCCCTGTGTGATTTTGTTGGTCTAAAACTTGAACTCTTTGTATTTCTTGGCACCACTTCGTGTGTCTTGGGGCTGGGCCTTCCTCTTCTTTTGCTGTGGGAGAGAGAGAAAGAGAAATGAGAGTGCGAGAAAAAAATAGGTCATCAATATTGTCATACAACAGTGAAAACACTACTTTCCCCCCTTCTGCTAACCCCCTATCCCGGCACAACATGTTGACATAGGTCTCTGTGCTAATGAGTACAGAACAGCCGTTATGAGGCAGGAGGGGTTCCGACCCGCACGCACACATATTATCTCTACAGGGCTGATAAGAGGGAGAGCGGAAGGAGGGAGGGAGATAGCTGTGCATGTGCACGGCCCCTTTCAAACACTGATATTACAGGAGGATGGCCATATTCACAAGCATAGAGATAACATTTTTAAAAAGCGAGACCTTGCGATATTAGTTATTGTGAAAGTAGATTTGAAAAACATTGGATTCCTGGAGCTAAAGTTGTAATAGGGATTTAAGTGTTGAAATCACTCATACTAGTAAAGATCATAAAAATGGCCCTCTAGTCTTCCCATCTAGTATTTGTTTTTGCTTCCTGTTGAACTGAAAGCTGGTAATACAAACACTCTTAACCTCAGCCAGGCTCTAGTGGTCTAATACATTTCGAAAACCGAGAATAAGATTTCCAGTACGCTAGCCTGCAGTTGGCTGCCACCTCTCACCTTCTGTTTGGCGGCGTGCTCGGCCACCATGTCGCTGAAGTCCTCCTTCTCCACCTGGGCCTCCTGGTTCCTGACGTGCTCTTCGTACTTCTGTGTCATGGCCATTGGGTCCAGCTCCAACTCCTCTGGGGCCAGGGCTACCTCCACCCCCTGGGACTCCTGGCCTCCACCCGCCTTACGACCAGCCATCGCCTGGAGAGGGATAAAGAGAGAGCGAGAGGGGGGTTCAAACAAAAGACAATCTGAAATGGCAGTGGCACCCTAATTCCCTAGTGTGTGTGTGTGTGTGTGTGTGTGTGTGTGTGTGTGGTACGACTGCGTCCAAATGGTTTGGAGACCTGGCCGAAAGTAGTTCACTATAGATCGGGTGCTGATTCGGGCGCAGTCGTAGTGTGTGTGTGTGCGTGCCTATGATCCTGAGGATGGATGTAGATGTGTTGACTACGCAATGCATTAGTGTACAGTATGTATCAAAACTTGCATGAACGCAGACGTGGTTCTTACCCCCGATACGTCGTAGATGTGTGTGGACGCCATCATGGCTGCCCCTCCAGAGCCCGTTCTCCTCTCTGGGAGCACCGTGAACAGCTGAGGAGTCTCATTCCTACACATAATTCCGCAGAAATAAATYGCGAGAAGATACAAACCCACACACTCACAGCCTAGGTAGCACAACGCACACAATAGAGAATACACACACAGCTTAAGTATGGCCGCCACACACTCACCCGTCCATGGCCTCCTCAATCTTCTTCTTCCTCAGCTCGATGAGCTCTGGAGTCTCCATACCAGCAGGCACTGACGAGAAGCCTCCTGGTGTGATCAGACCACTGGGGGAGAGGCATATACAAAACACACACAGGGTTGGAGTTGGAACACTGATCAAGGTATTCAAGTCAACCAAATGCACATGTCATTCCGTGCGATCAAAGATCCAATTGATCCAACAGTATAAAAAGAGACGGGTTCATTTCAAGTCAATGTCAACACGTTGTGTTGAAAACATCCGGGAAACAACATGTGAATGTCTACCTGTCTGCCGGTGTGAAGAAGCCGGTTTCGTCTGGTTTCTCCTCGTCGCTCTCATCTTCCTCCTCTTCCTCTGAAGACTCCTCATCTGAAGGCTCCAGCTCTCCCCACGGCGTACGATCCACCTCCTCCTCCTCAGCCTTAGCCTACACAGAGAGAGAGAGACACACACACACACACACACACACACCAGGGCACCAGTCAATACACCAATAGATTAAAAGCAGACTGGTTGTATGATATAGGCATATGTGGTAGTGAGTGTAGGGAAGTTTGGTGTATGGTAGATATTAGGGGTATGAGGCAGGATTGTAGGGTATCCATCCGTGTATGAGGAGCATCTTACCTGGAAGTCTCCCGCGTTAGTCCCGAACACATCACCGTACAGAGGCTTGCCTGTCTCATCTACAGGAGGCTTCCCCCAACCACCAGCATGGTAACCAAACGAACAGCTCTGAGAGGAGGGAGAGAGCGGGAGTCAATCGTCTGTAATGAGCTTCACGATACTGCAACATTTCAATACAGTGTTAATACTTTTGTAACAAGTCGGTAAATTGTTAAAGAGTGTGTCTGTGTTAAAGTCGGGCTTTACCTCCGGAATGGGCGAGTTGAGTCCGGGGATCTTGAGGTTGGGATAGGAGGGAGGGGGGCCGTATCTCTGCATGGCGATCAGCCAGGGCGGGGGCACCTTGTGTGAGTTCTACACAGAGAGGGGATGGTGAAGCAATTTTAGTGACAAGACTATTGTGTATCAGTGTCATTCTGCTCTCAAAAAGACGATGATCATCAATACAATTATTTTAGTTAAAATCAAACAAAGCATCACTATAAAGCTGTCCAGCAACAATAAAGTTAGTGGCGCGATAACAATAACACGAAGTAGCGGTGGTGACGAGGATGAAGATCTACTCACCGGTCCAACTGGCATGCCCAGAGCGATACGCAGTTCATCTGACAGATCCCCTGGTTTCTTCTCCTTCAGCCTCGTCTCAAACTCTTTACCCTGAAAGAGAGAGAGAGGTCAGTGGGAKAAACGGAAACCTACCAGAGCAGTCCACTGGCGACCAGGATTTCGTTCAAGAACAAGGAACTGTTGAAGGAAACCCAAAATCAACCACATAGGAGAGCTGGGCCATRTGGACAATATGCCATATCGCGATAAATTCCCTAAATGTATGTGATAATGATAAATCGAGTGGTAAGTTTATAACATTCATGTGCCAGGGAAGTGAATTTGAAATAATATCATGACATTTTTGGGGGATATCCGGATAGTCGAAAGAGATGGGTTAGCTGACAACGTCACAMAAAAAAACCCRGTGCGCATGCTTCAATGGTGCAGAAGTCCGTGAGTTGTTATGATTCTGGAAGGCCAGATGGCTACCAACAATGATAAGAAACTGCCATGCGGGGGAATCGTAAGTGACTCGTTTCAGCTAGGCCGTCATTGTAAATAAGAATTTGTTCATAACTGACTTACCTAGTTAAATAAAGGTTAAATAAATAATAAAGAAATAAATAAATAAAAGCTCATTTCATCTTGTTCTTGATACCATGTCTTGTTTTGAGGTTTTTTGACTGATTTCATGTCAATGCTAATATGGAAAAAATGTGCTAGCTAGCTAACCAACAACTGTAATGATGTATTTGAGACAAGAAGTGCTCTTTGTGCAAATGTATTTATGTTTTCAATAAACATAGAACATAGTTTACATGTTGTCAACAATCTARGCCAACCCTGTGTGTTTTGCCCCATAGTTGTGCACGCATCGGTTTTGTTGCTAAACAACCAACCTGTCTATACATGTAAAACTAATAAAACTTGGGAATGCTACCTGYGCCCACTGTAAAGTTTGGTGGAGGAGGAATAATGGTCTGAGGCTGTTTTTCATTGYTTGGGCTCGGCTCCTTCGTTCCAGTGAAGTGAAATCTTTACGTGAGAGCATACAATGACATTCTAGACAAACACCATTGGGATGAATTGGTACGCAGACTGCGARCCAGGCCTAATCGCCMWACATCAGTGCCCGACCTCACTAATGCTYKTGGCCGAATGGAAGCAAGTCCCCGCAGCARTGTTMCAACATCTAGTAGAAAGCCWTCCCAAAAGAGTGGAGGCTGTTATAGCAGCAAAGGGGGRCCAACTCCATATTAATGCCCATGATTTTGGAATGAGATGTTCGACAAGCAGGTGTCCACATACTTTTGGTGTAGTATATCTACCTCGTAGTAGAGGTCTCCATGGATGGAGAGTTTAGGCTTCATCTGCCACTTGAAGAAGGCGTCGTGGAGCTTCTGGTAGTCAATGTCGATCTTGCCCATCTTGGGACGAACCTTCTCCCTCATCTTGGTCTTCATGGTCTTGGCATCCTCCTGTGAACAGGGAACAGTGTTAAAGAGTTTACACAGGATAAAACAGATGCATATTAGATTGTGTCCTACTACAATAGAAATACATCAGGGTTCCCCAACTGGAGGCCCGCGGGCCGAATTTGGCACGCAGGTGATTTTATTTGGCCCCTCGAGTTTATTTTACTTTTTAGGGGGGACTGTAAAAACACTAGCAACTCAGCTCCAATTGATTTTCATTTTGGAAATCTGTTCCAAAGTATAATAGAGAGATATACTGTGTGTGATCAAACGCGGCACGTGCCCCATCAGATTTGTCCTGATGTTGTTTTTCTGTAATACTACTAGCCACCTAGCAATTTTATAAAGTTGGTTTTAGCTAGCCCAGACAGGTTCTCAATCTCTCAACCTCAATTAGTTACCAAGAAGCCATTTCAGGCTATGAATCAAGTTAGAGTAGCTAGCTTGTCTAATTATCTTAGCTGGCATGCCTGCTGGCAAGGTTGGTAGACTTTAGAAAAGCAAGCAATTACTAAATGTACTGAATAAGACTCACATTCCTTTCAATCTTTTACCCCGATTTTGGCAGAGATTCAGATTTAGTTTCTTAAAAAATAAATAACCACCAGTCAGGAGGATACAGACAGCTCAAGAGGTATGCCTAGATGTGCAGAATTTTTTTTTTTTTTTACGTGATTTACATTTACATTTAAGTCATTTCATATACAAATGCAAGCAAGGTTTGAAATTATTATGTTTTAGTCAAATTTTATATATCTGTGCTTCTTGCAGTCAACAAATTTGTAATTATGTTCCGGCCCCGACCATCCGCGCAAGAAAAATCTAGTTGATGATCCCCGAAATACATGGTCCTTCCGTACTAAGTAATCACAGATAAAAGCAATGCCCCAACCACATTCTTACACCTATCTAGTCATGATGGATCCTTGTTTACCTCAGAGGAAAGCATTCAAACATGAGTACATCCCAAAATGGATCCACTTATATTGCCACCAGCTTGTGGCCCCCTGTACCCACTCAACCCCAACCAGTCACCCACCTTCTCCTGCAGAGCCTCTCTCATCTCCTGGATGCCCGTCCTCTTGATGAACTCTGGMAGCTCAAACGGGGGCTTCTCTATACCCCTCTTGCCCTGGAGGTACTTCCTCTTGAAGCACCAGTGTCGGGGGACGGGGACCGTGTTCCTGGTTGCCTTCAGGTGTACCAGCAGCTTGGGCTCCTGGGCTGTCACATCGTGCATCTCCACCACGTCAGGACGCGCCACCAACTGGAGAGGAGGAGAGAGGGAGGGGGATGACAGGAGAGAAGGGAGCGGAAAAGAAAGGTAATAAAGTTGGGAGGTCACATGCTGACTAGACCTGGGACGCGCATGCGCCATCGCTCGCATGTTGATTTTGTCCATCCACACCAGACACGATCAGGACACACAGGTTGAAATATCAAAACTAACTCTGAACCAACTATATACATTTGGGGACAGGTCGAAACGCATWMAAAATTCATGGCCATTTAGCTAGCTTGCAGTAGCTAGCTTGCAGTTGTAGCTAATTTGTCCTGGKATATAAACATTGGGTTGTTATTTCACCTGAAATGCACAAGGTCCTCTACTCCAACAATCCACAGAGAAAAGGGTAAACCTAGTAAGATTCTAGTAATCTCTCATCCTTCAGTCTTCTTCGGACTTTATATGGCGGTCGGCAACCAACTTTTATTTTACATTTTTTATTTAACCTTTATTTAACTAGGCAAGTCAGTTAAGRACAAATTCTTATTTTCAATGACGGCTAGGAACAGTGGGTTAACTGCCTTGTTCAGGGGCAGAACGACAGATTTTTACCTTGTCAGCTCGAGGATTCGATCTTGCAACCTTTCGGTTACTAGTCCAACGCTCTAACCACTAGGCGTTGGACTAGTAACCGAAAGGTTGCAAGTTCRAATCCCCAAGCCTAGTTAAATAAAGGTTAAAAAAATTGTTTTAAATAAAAGCTGGTTGCCGACCGCCAAAAAAATGGTCTGCGGTTGTGAGGCCGGTTGGACGTACTTCAATATGATCTAAAACGACGTTGGAGGCGGCTTATGGAAGAGAAATGAACAATAAATTATCTGACAACAGCTTTGKTGGACATTCCTGCAGTCAGCATGCCAATTGCATGCTCCCTCAAATCTTGTGATATCTGTGGCATTGWGTTGTGTGACAAAACTGCACATTTTAGAGTGCTGTTATTGTCCCAGCACAAGGTGCACCTTTGTAATGAYCATGCTGTTTAATCAGCTTCTTGATATGCCACACCTGTCAGGACAGGTACATTAGAGTGTCTAGTTTAAGAAACTGTTTAAGAAACAGACGCCTCACAAGTCCTCAATTGGCAGCTTCATTAAATAGTAAAACGTTAACAGTGAAGAGGCGACTMCGGAAGTTCTTGAAATTTTCCGGATTGAATTACCTTCATGTCTTAAAGTAATGATGGACTGTCGTTTCTCTTTGCTTATTTGAACTGTTCTTGCCATAATATGGACTTGGTATTTTACCAAATAGGGCTATCTTCTGCTATAAAACCCTACCTTGTCACAACAACTGATTGAACAAATGCATTAAGATGGAAGGAAAGAAAATCCACAAATAACTTTTAACAAGGCACACCTGCTAATTAAAATGCATTCCAGGTGACTACCTCATGAAGCTGGTTGAGAGAATGCCAAGAGTGTGCAAAGCTGTCATCAAGGCAAAGGCTGGCTACTTTGAAGAATCTCAAATATAAAATATATTTTGATTTGTTTAACACTTTTTTGGTTACTACATGATTCCATGTGTTATTTCATAGTTTTTGATATCTTCACTATTAAACTGTAAAAATAAAGAAAAAACCTTGAATGAGTAGGTATGTCCAAACCTTTGACTGGTACTGTGTGTGTGTGTTGTGTGTGTGTGTGTGTGTGTGGTGTCATAAATTGATATATATATATGTATATATATATATTGTATATAATATATATATATGTATATATAGTCAGCACTTAATAACATTAATGATACACAGCATTAATGACACCAGCTAGATCTTATATAACGACTATGTAATAAGAAAGTGGTTTACCTGTTTGAGTTCAGCCACAGTCAGTCTGTTCATCCTTCTCAGCTTCTTCTTAGACAGCTTGGGAACATCTGTTCTGATCTCCTGTACACAGAGAGAGAGAGAGAGAGAGAGAGAGAGATGGAGAGAGATCAAGAGATGGAGAAAGAGGAGTAAAGAGGACTTCCATGGTCAACAGTCCCAAAGAAGGAGTAATTGACAACATGGACAACATTGACAACAATGCACAGGAAGACACTATCCCCATGTCCCAATCCTCTAACTTTCTCCCTGAAAGTGCACTACTTAGGGCAGTAGGCTAGATAATTGAGACACTGAACAGTCCTGCTCGAGAATTTGTCTTCTTCATCCAAGCAAAGGAATGAAGAAAACATAGGATAGATGAATACTAACATCATCACTGTCATCGCTGTCTTTTGTCTCCTCCTCGAACCCCTTCTTCTTAAACATGGTAGGAGCCTCCTTTTTCTCCGGCTCCTTCTCTTTCTCTTTCTTCACATCGTCAGTCAGCTGAGGGATGGGGGAAAAAAACAGTGAGAGGGACGGAGACAAAGCCAGTTAAGTGAAGAAATTTACTAAACACTCAAACAGAAAACCAATATCCAAATTGAACACCAATATATTTTATTTCATAAGTGGTCATCAAAACGGTAAATAATAAGGTCAAGAAGATTGTGGACAAATCTGTAGGATGTTTTGACTGATCATTTGTTAATTAAACAAATKATCAAAAAGGAGCAGGCTCTCACCTTGAAGGCCTCAAAGATCCTCTTGAAGAAGATGAAGTTAGGATCGTAGATCTCCGGTTCYTCAGTGACGTACTCGATCTCCACCTCTTGCTCTGTCTCCTTCCCTCCATCCTCCTCTWTCTTCTCCACCGCCTGCTCCCTCTTTTCCTGCACACGCCTCTTCTTGTTCTTCTTCTTGCGGTTCCTGCGCTTGCGGTTTTTCTGAGAAGGGAAGAGAGAAAATGTCAGGAAATGGCACCATTTCTTAATCCGCACACCAACTCAGTGGCCTTGTGGTTAGAGTGTCCGCCCTAAAATTCTACGGTTGTGAGTTAAATTCCCCGCTGAGTCGCATCCTTCTGAATTCGCATTGGAGAAGCGCCAAGGTTCTTCCCCTCTGTTGCCTTTTGAAAAGGAGGCAATGAGAGGACGCGAGGAATCAAGAAAATACAATTGAGATTCACCCACAGACCGCAGGCGAGAAGTTGTGAATGAGAACAATACTCACGTCTTTCTTGGAGAGAGAACCGTCATCCTCTTCCGTCTCAGACAGGACGGGGGCGGAGGAGTTGTGCATCTCCATCTCCTGGCTCTCCTCCTCCTCTTCTTCTTCTTCTGGAACAGGATAGAAAACACAGAACATTCACTGACCAGTTCAAGCTCCTACAAGGCTCTGAAGCCAGATAACAAGAACTAGGACTGCAGTACTTAGAATAGAAAGATACCATCAGAGTTAGAGGTTTGGTTGATGTTAACTTACTGAAAGATATGAAGGAGCATTCGAGAAATATATTTTCTAAATAGAGTTAGCTTACTTTATTTGTTTAAGTCATGATTTTGCCATTTGTTTAAGGATTTATGCATAATCCAACTCCAGTGTGTAGTTCCCTGTTCTGACCTGCGGGGGCGGTGCTTAGCTGCTCCTGTCTGATCTCCTTTAGCTGTAGAATCTTCTCCAGGGCCTGGGGGATCTTAGGGCCAATGCCCACCTCCTCTCCCTGCCACACCTGTTAAAACACACGCACACTAGATTTCCTGATCCTAAACATATCGCAAATCAATTTCTTCTAAATCTTACACCGAGCACTTCTATAGCAGCTGAATTCTTACCCGAGATAACTCGCTAAATGAAAACTTAAGTTGCAAGCATCCCGTTCAATTTACATGGGTGTTAAGTATTCGCCCCTTACGTTTAAGAGCACAAAGTAGACTACGACAAACAATATTTACAAGGAAAATGTCTATTAGTTTGACGTTGAGTCGTACCTCTCTGGCGTCCTCTCCTGGCGGTGGGGGAACTCTGTGTCTCTGGGTATGCATCATGGACATACCAGGAGGGGGTGGGTTCATTCCACCAGTATTTATTCCAGGAGGGGGTGGGTTCATACCTACAACACAACAAGACCCACATTTTGATTTACACCAACAATGTTGATGTACCGCCGTCGTGTTATGTAAGCGCGAAACAGAAGAAAATGGACAGAAACAGGGAGGGACTATCTGTCCAATAAGAAACGCTTGTTATAATTTTCTGTAGGAAACGACCGATATGGGTTTTGAAGGGCCGCTATGGAGAAAAATTGAAAAATGGCCAATATTTTATGGCGATCATACATATAATTACATTTGAACATTTTAATAATAAATGTTCCCATAGAAAGCCATATATGGCTTCAACAAATCAGTWATACAAGCATACAATCAATTTGACTTTGTTTTTAACAATATAACTACTTAACATAATGGTACATTTCTTGATAAACTGGGTGAAGCAAGATTGCATAGGCCTACTCACAATACAGGTGAATTCATATTTAAGAGGACTGTCTTCATGGATTGATTTATTGACTCTTTTGGGCCTGTTTCAATAGTCTATGGGGCAACAGAAGACAATCTGTTGCCCTTTCATTTGAGACCACGTTAGGCCTACTGATCAACACATTTTTTTTTATAGAAGTAGCCCTTTGTCTTTTTAATAAAAAATAAATGTGTTGTCTCTTAAAGAGACATGACACCACTCCTGTGTCATGTAACCAAAGTATGTGAGCAGAACCTAGAGAGGAGCTTGCCGAATTTGACTGGAGCGGAGAGCGAGTTTCCCAAAGGCTGGAGCAACGGCCTTCTTGCCCGCTCCAGTACCACTTATTTCACGAGATCAGGACATGCATTTGTAGTCTACTTGTGTGCTGCTATAGCCCCTTGCTTTCAGCTACRGTCATGGAGTTTGCTAAATATTTTCATAAAGAAACTGAAAAAAAAACACAGGTGCAAAATCAAGGTGACTCACAAAGATGAGGACCAAGAGCAAGAGAGGGAGTACGGTGATGTAGTGTCCAAAACGAAAGAATCATTGTGGAATCTGAAAAGACCCCGAAAGCATGATGATGTATTACATGCACATGCTAACAGAAAGGAACGAGATGGGTAGCTAGCTAAGTGTGCCATTGTATTTAAGTATTCAYAAACAAAAAATCTGATCTCTTAAAAGTTTCCTTCATGTTCGTTCTATTATCTATACAATAGGCTATCATTGATTTTGGCTCAATAGGCCTAACATAATAAATCTTTCAAGAGGCTCTCTTTTGATAGGGTTATTTTTCCTAAAAACCTTTACGCCTACATAAAGAAAAACTCATCATCCCTGCCCAGACTGGCAAGAGTGGACCGAAGGGTGTTTAGCATCCCGTGGCTCTGCAATCGCGGAGAGGGTATTCTCCACTACTGGCCTACTCTCCAGGCACCATCACATGAGCCTGAAGCCAAAGACTCTGGCCAAACTTGTGTTTATAAAAGATTATTCACAGGCACTGTCATGGAGTTCACTAAATATTTTCATAAATAAACTGAAAAAGAACACAGGTGCAAAATCAAGGTTAATTACTAAGATGAGGAGCCTAATAAGGCATTTTTAAWTTCATTGTTATTTAAGTCATGGCCTACATGCGCAATTTATAAACTATGGTGATTTAATACAATTAAATGTTTAAATGCTGAACRCGTAATGTTCCTGCCAGCSTAATGTGTCGYACTCGTAAATRCTTCACAATTTATTAATTTGTAGGCCATCGCCTTGAAATAGGCTAATAATATAGCCTAAATAATCAATTTTCCTTCTTAGGCTACTTGTCTGGCTCCTTGGAAAGGATGTGGAGCGCCAGAGTGGCGCGCAGGTCAGCTCAGCAAGGGAAAGACAAGTCATTTAGCTAACTGAGTGAATTAACAACATTTTTGGTAGTGCTGAACAATTAGTGCCTTTTGAGGTCGGTAAAGTTTCGGTTGAATTACTAAAAATAATCTCGGTTTAGATTATTTTGGTTGAATGCTGCAACACCACTGAATCATTTATTACATGTATTTTAATAAAATATTTCAGTTGTGTATATTACATTTGTTTYATTGATTACTATTATTTCATTCCAAGTCATCATCAGCTGTTGCCTATGCGGTCTGACAAAATCACTMTTTTGTAGTTCTTCAAAGTAAATAAGGCATACTTTTATGACTGCTGAATACCAACTATCAATWACTTTGATCATGTATTTTCAGTTAGAGATACMACGCAAAGCAACCGCTGCTCTCTATATTATTCCTTCACGATCATGCATTCTTGTCTCTTCTGTAGCAGGCGTGAAAAATAAACAGACCGGTCAAGTACACTGAACAAAAATATAAACACTGAACAAAAATATAAACACAACATTTAAAGTGTTGGTCCCATGTTTCATGAGCTGAAATAAAACATAACAGAAATTTGACATCCCTGTCAGTGAGCATTTCTTCTTTGGCAAGATAATTCATCCACCTGACAGGTGTGGTATATCAAGAAGATGACTAAACAGCATGATAACCTTGTGCTGGGGACATTAAATGCCACTCTAAAATGTGCAGTTTGTTACACAAACACAATGCCACAGATGTCTCAAGTTGCGGGAGCGTACAATTGGCATGCTGACTGCAGGAATGTCCACCAGAGCTGTTGCCAGAGAATTGAATGTTAATTTCTCTACCATAAGCCGTGGCGGCTTATGGTAGAGAAATTAACATTCAATTCTCTGGCAACAGCATTCAACCAACGTTGTTTTAGAGAATTTCGCAGTACGTGCAACTGGCCTCACAACCGCAGACCACTTGTATGGCGTTGTGTGGGCGAGCGGTTTTCTGATGTTAATGTTGTGAACAGAGTGCCCTATGGTGATGGTGGGGTTATGGTATGGGCAGGCATAAACTATGGACAATGAACACAATTGCATTTTATTGATGGCAATTTGAATGCACAAAAATATCGTGACGAGATCCTGAGGCCCACTGTGATGCATATCTGTATTCCCAGGCAGGTGAAATCCATAGATTAGGGCCAAATGTATTTATTTCAATTGACTGATTTTCTCATATGAACTGTAACTGTAAAATCACTGAACTTGTTGAATGATGCGTTTATATTTTTGTTCAATAGAGATGTGCAATGGATTATGATCATTGTAGTTAATTACCACATTTTATGCCATAGGCTATGTAGAATATTGTCCTATTGGAAACTACAACTCAACTACATCACACAGTTCAGGCTGGATATGATTTATCTCTAGAGAAACTGTGCAATGCGCGCATTGAGCTCACAGAAGAAAAAAAGAACTAAATGGAATTCAAATAATTGAACTGACGACGCAATTCGTTTTTTTAAACTGAAAAATAACTTTCATTTTTGTTAATCACTCAGCACAAACACAGCTTTAAAGTTAGCATACCTTGCGTTAGGGTTTGCATATTAGCAAACACAAATAAAGTTAGTGTAGTGAATTGACGTTAGCTAGCATCCCACTCTCATCGACGGGGCTGCAGTGGAGCAGGTGGAGAGCTTCAAGTTCCTTGGTGTCCACATCATCAACAAACTAACATGGTCCAAGCACACCAAGACAGTCGTGAAGCGGGCACGACAAAACCTATTCCCCCTCAGGAGACTGAAAAGATTTGGCATGGKTCCTCAGATCCTCAAAAGGTTCTACAGCTGCACCATCGAGAGCATCCTGACTGGTTGCATCACTGCCTGGTATGGCAACTGCTCGGCCTCCGACCACATGGCACTACAGAGGGTAGTGCGAACGGCCCAGTACATCACTGGGGCCAAGCTTCCTGCCATCCAGGACCTCTATACCAGGCGGTGTCAGAGGAAGGCCMTAGAAATGGTCAAAGACTCCAGCCATCCAAGTCATAGACTGTTCTCTCTGCTAACGCACGGCAAGCGGTACCAGAGCACCAAGTCTAGGCCCAAGAGGCTTCTACCCCCAAGCCATAAGATTCCCGAACATCTAGTCAAATGGCTACCCAAAATATCCCCCCCCCCACTGCCACTTCTCTGTTGTCATCTATGGCATAGTCACTTTAATAACTTTATACCTCAAATGACCGGCACCCCCCTTTATATATTGTTATTTTTTAATGCTGCTCTTTAATTACTTGTTACTTTTATCTCTTATTCTTAGCCATATTTTTGTTGTTGAAACTGMACTGTTGGTTAGGGGCTTGTAAGTAAGCATTTCACTAAGGTCTACTACACCTGTTGTATTCGGCGCATGTGACTAATAMAATTTGATTTGATTAGCTAGCAAAAGTTAGCTCTGTGCTGAATGTTGTTTACCTAGCTAGCTACTGGTATGTTGCTTTCAGGGTTTTCGTAAAAATTTGCCGCCGGACAGTGTGACCGGAAAGATTGTAATTTACCTGAACAGTAAAGCATTAGGGTGTCCACCCACGGCGATCAAAATCACATTTAGATGATTGTAATTCATCTTAACAGAATATAAATGTGCCTGTAAAGGTAATATAACAAAGTAGAACGATGTTCTTATACCAACATGACAGGTTTTATTGAACAGCAAAACATTGCCCATTGCGTCTTCCTCCCTGCTGTAAATCATAAATGAATATATATACATTTTTAAAAAACATTACGCCTAGAAGAACAAGCCGCCTACACWGTAAYAAAACTTCWAAATATAATAATGTGTATAATATAACTTGCGAACGACCTGTCCTACAGACTATTTGTATGAATATTTGTTATTAATAAATAACAAAACACAGCTGTTTTAAAATACAATCCAGGCCTGAGCATTTTAATTAGGCCTAATAAATAACACAGCATGGCAGTCTATGAACACCAGGGCTAGCCCGCCCCACTCCCGATGCCAAAGAGGCCACTCTAGGAGGCCATAAAATGAAGAAATTAACAAACTGATATTGGACAATCAAATCCGAYATGTAAATAAACAACATTCGTTAAGGCTGGCTCATGGAGAGAAAGCTTATTTTACAATGGTCCTGTAAAACAAGGCCCGCGCCATGCATTTWTGAAAGCACCGGTTACCATAACTAAAATTATATCTCTTTTTACACTTCTACTGGATGTTAAGAAATGTTATGTTATAATTTGAACTATCGTGGGGTCGTGACTCTGTCATGTGTGATATACGTGGCTTATTGATAAACAACTCTGTTTCCTACTATATGCCGTCGGCCGACTAATGATTGCAACTCTCCGATGTGAATATTTGGCAACGATGTTTCGTTTCCAAGAGCTACTGAATAAGCTCAAATGAAATGCACCAATTTCATATGATAAGCCTACACATAATTACTCTCCTCTCTCAATCCATTCCAAATCTGTATACTATACATGACACAAGGGCAGGATATGTTGATCTTGCCTAGGGCGGCAGCAGAACTGTTAGGACTGGGCCTGACGAACACAATTTGCCTCTAATTTATTTGCGTTTGCGGTGGACCTTGACGTGCTCAAAGTGAGCCGCTGCTGTTGGGAAGTCGAAACTGTCCAACTCCTCGGAGCAGCTTGCGATGTGCATCAGCCTCGTTACTTTCTCCTCGAAAAAGCGAGATCTTGAGGCAGTCTTTACTGTTTTTGAGAGAGAATACCCTCGGTGGGCACACTGAACACAGAGATAATCAACACGACCGTCGCCAATTTTGCCCAGCCGGGGTACACTTATCTGAAGGACCTTGAGTCTTTTGCGTGGGTAAAAACAGAAACACTTAATTTCCAAGCAGCTTGAGGATTTATTAACCTATGAAGTATATTTGACTTTGAAGTTGGAGCACACCATCAATGAATAAAAAGCATTATATCGCAATCAATTTATTTTCTTCTACAGGAAACCCCTGGTTGCTTTGTAAGTGCTGCAGCCTGTATGGACATTGTCTTGCCTAACAGTTAATCAATTATCACCTTAGAAATGTCTACATTCCGTGTGGCATTATTAAAGTGTGCAAAATGTATATGCAGCATGAAAGGCCTAGAGTGGGTAGCTAGCAAGCAGCCCAGAGGWTCCTCAAGGACAGGCTAACTAATTAGCAGTGGAGCCGGATTGCAGGAGTTTCACACGAGAGGCAAGTGTGTTAACGTGCTATAAAGGGGAAAATCGGCTATGCCGATACTCAAGGACCGATAGCCGATAACTAAGGGCTAATATCGTCCCGACCAATTACCAGTCGTTCTCTAGCGGTGTGCAATACTGACCTCTCATCATGGGGGGCATCATGCCAGGGGGCCGTGGCCCCGKGTCAGACATCCTGGGCCCTGGTCCTCCATGCTGCATCTTAGCGAGCTCTTGCTGCCTCTCATGCTCCATCATCACTGCCGCCTGACAGAGGAGATATGAGGAGGAGGGAAGTAAAAAAACAGGGAAGGAAGAGAGGAGGGAGGGAAGGAAGGAAAGAAGAGCGAGAAGGGAGAAGAGAGATGGATGAAGGGAAAAGCGGTAGGGAAGAGCAAGAATTAGAAGATGTGATATATTTCAAGCAAGTAAAGGGACTGTACCATTACTATGTGATTGGTTGTGAAACAAAACTATTAATAAATTACAACAAAATCATTTAGATGGGAGAAAGACATGAACAGCCTCCAGTCCTCACCCTCTTCTGCTGCTCCAGAAGCTCCTGCTCCTTCATGTGCTCTTCCATAGCACGGGAATCCCCCTGAACACACACACAAAATGTCAACTTTTAAAACTATTCATCACCAACTGAACATCATACCAGAACCCCTCTACAGCCACTGCTTCCTTCCCATCGCAAGAGAAGACAGACTACCTTACAACTAGGGCCTAGTGTATTTCCTAGCCAGGTAAAACTCAGGGGCCTAGAGAAAACCCTCTCCGGTGGTTTGGTCTTACCTGCTGCTTGGCCCTCTCCTCATGCTGCATCATCATGGCGGCCCTCTGCTGCACCATCTTCAGCTGGTCCTCCTGGGAGAGGCCGGGGGGCATGCCTGGAGGCTCCATTCCCATATGCATCCCTGGTGGAGGGGGTCCACCCGCCATCATGCTCATCGCCTGGAGCATACCCATACCAGGTGGCATGGGCGGCATGGGCATCGGGGGCATGGGGGGGATGCCTGGCATCTGGGGGACAAAGGTAGAGGAGGAGGGAAGGGTGGTTGTTGCTAAGGTTGTTTTTGATTTGGGTAAGTAGTTCTTCCGGCACCATGTGACCTAACCAGGAAAACTCCCCTTAGTTTTTACTGGTCAGGTCACATGGTAAAGGTAGAACTCCTGGTCCTGTTCATGACAGATTGATGACACGCTGCAGAGTGTATGGCTAAATAATCACAGTGATGAAATGTAAGAATGAGAGGAATTAGATTGGACTGTCTAAAAACCTTATAGGGTCGGTTGGCCTGCGGGGTCATAGGTTTGTCATCACCCCCTTGGTTGGGCTTGTTGAGCATCATTCCAGTCTGAGTGGAAAAACACAGATGCACACAAAGATAAATGGATCAGATAAACGCATAAGACGCAATACACTCTCCCCCTCAATCGCACACACTGACCTGCATCATGTATCCCTTGAGCCTGTCCAGCATCTCCTCTCTGGGGCCTAAGGAAGGAGGAAAAGACAACTGTAAACCAACAATGAACAATACAGCTGGGACAACAACAACGATTTCATTACAAATGGATGGAGTGAAAGGTTCATTTATATTGCTATGTAGTTAAATCAGCCACTTTGTGGAAAGCATCGGAGCATGCATGACTTGCTATTAGATCATTTATCCTTGATCCGAAAATGTGGTTGGAAGGTTTGGGGGTGCTGCAAAAAAAATTCTTAGAGGGAGGACATTTCCACCAGTGCTGCAGATGGCTATATCGGTCCTATAATATAGGACTATTAAAGGCCCAGTGTAATACTTTTGTGGAAGAATATATTTCTACCCGTTTTATATTTTTTTTATTCCGTTTTTTCAGGGGGTGCTGTACCTTAGCAGCCCTTCTTCCCGCGGCTGTGGTCGGGGGTGCCGAATGGATGATGAGACGCAAATGCGTAGCCTCAGGAGACCAAATTTTGTAAATATGCGGCGGGCTCAATATAGCTCTGAATTGACCTGATTGGTTGACCGTAGGTATTGTATAAACACAAACATTGACAACTTCCTTCACAACAGCTCTGCGCTGCTGCATGGTCAATCCGATATTTGCATTGGCCGTGCAGCATTTACAGTGATACAGCCTTTACAGAAGTCAGGGAACTCATACGTCTAGGCACTTCGCTGAGCAGTGCAGAGCTGTTGTGAAGAAAGTTGTCAGGGAAGTGAGTTTGTGTTTATACAGGACCTCCCGCCCTCACCTACCCTCAACAAATCATGTCAATGCCGGACCTATATTGAGCCATCCACATCATTACAAATTTTGAGAGGGGCAATGCAATACTGAGCTCTGCATGCCTCTGGAGGCTTCGCTATTGCGTCACACTATCCTTAAGGCGCCTTGGATCAAGCATAAATTGGCTTTAAATGCTGTACAGCCAATGCAAACAGATTGACCATGCAGCGCCTTTTATCAAACAAACACCCAACCAAAACAGCAAGTTAAGATTAGCTGTTAGCTATCAACCATGATGACTCACTAACGTTAAGTAAAATACTATGCGTAGAGGTGTTAAACATGAACTTGTAGCTAATATGTATTGTTTGTGTAGATAGCGAGCGAGTTATGATAACGTTAGTTTGCACTCTCCATTACTTCCATGAGGGCCTGCTAGCTAACTTTGCCGCGGAAGTACATATGTATGGATAGCATGTTAGCGGCTAGCTACTGCTACACAATTCATTCAATTCAAAGCTTGCTGCTCATCGGCTTCTAATCATACCCATGTTGGGTGCGCCTAGCTCGCCTAGCTTGGCTTGAAGCTCCGGATTGCTCCATGTATTCAGGGCCGCTACAGAGCTCCCCAAGTCGGAAGGCATGGGTTCAGTCCCCGGCGGTCCGTCGGAAGCCATGTTGAAATTCTACTGAGCAATGGGACCCAACAGAAACAACAGACACGAAAACCTGACAAATCTCGCAAAGAACGATGGGGAAACAGGAAAAAGCAGTTGGAGAATTCTGGGTAATGTAGTTTGTTGTAGGAGGAATAATATTATCCAYGAGTTTCCAAATTACAACCACTAGGTCGCAGTATTTAAATAAGAAAAACACAATCCTGATTCATTGCCAAATTGACATGCCAATGTGAAGTAAGAGGCAATTTATGCTTGATCCGAGAAATGTGGTCAGAGGCGCTGTATGGATGGTGTGACACAATTGTGGAGCCTCCAGAGGCCTGCAGAGGCCAAATTGAGCTCCATACAAGGCGCTGTATGGTCAATCTGTCACCTGCATGGGCCTTGCAGCATTTCCCTTACGAAAAAAAGATTTCAGTCAATGGAGTATAACTGCAATTACTGCGTCCAAAATACCACAGTCGACTGCAGTTACTGGACTTTTACTGCAGTTTCAAAACTGCAATCTTTTTTTGTAAGTGTTATGGTGATACTGCCTCTGCAGATGTCAGGACATTCATACTTCTTGTGCTTCGCTGAGCAGCGCAGAGCTGTTGTGAAGCAAGTTGTTAAAGAAGTCAGTTTGCGTTTATACAGGACCTCCCGCCCTCACCTACCGTCAACCAATCATGTCAATGCGGAGCTATATGGAGCCCTCCGCATTTGTACAAAATTTGAGAGGCGCAAGGCGATGCGGTACTGAGCTCAATTTGGCTTCTTTGGGATTGTTGACGGATCGCGTCCAATTTTAAGGTGCATACACCACCACCTACTCTACTGGATTGTGAGGCCATTCACAGCCTACCTACATACATTAAATGATTTGTGATACGGTACTATAAAATTGGGGAAAAGGAAAAATACCCTGCCAACTATTAGCCCTAAAAAAAATCAAAAACAACATCACCCCATTCCACTATTTACCCTATCTAATCCTACTCCAGACAAACGGTCTGAGAAGACATAACACTACCATTCAACACCCCCTGCAACTGTTCTGCAATAAAACCTCGCAATCCCAAGTATTTGGGTCCTCAGATCCTCAAAAGGTTTTACAGCTGCACCATCGAGAGCATCCTGACGGGTTGCATCAATTCCTGGTATGGCAACTGCTCGGCCTCCGACCGCAAGGCCCCCCCATTATTGGGGGAAAGCGTACAGGAGAACCCTCGGTCATGAGTGATGAGCAAACGCATCCAATCCCAGTGGCGGTTTATCCTGGGCCCAAAGAGAGAACCAGAAGGGGCAATGTGCGAAAAGTTCCCATAGCTGGAGGACAATGTCAGGGTGTAGGCGCCACTCGTCATCTAGAGGGCGTCCACGGGATATGAGGTCTGCCCCCACATTGAGGTGGCCTGGAATGTGGCGTGCCGTCAACGAGAGAAGAGCAGGAGATCTCAACTTCCACCCCGCCTCAACTTCCAGTCTAACCAGGTGGGCAGAGAACAGCTTCGATGCCATCCCCAATAATGCTCTGAGTGCAAAGTCSAAGAGCATTCAGTCCAAAACGTCTTTAGTCCTCTATGGCCCTGTCCGCCCAAGGGGGCCCCCCTTGAAAGGGAGAGGAAAGTATGTTACACTCTGTGTGAACCGGAGGCATTGCCGCGATGGTTACATTTGTAACCCCAGCGTTTGAGCCTGCCGCAAACACAATGTGTGTAGGCCCCATGCCCTTACTTGGCATGGTTCGAACCTGTAGTGCAGGGGCCGTAGAGCATATGACACAAGAGAGCATATGCAAGTATGTGGTATAGGCAGGTAGCATACTGGTTAAGAGCGTTGTGCCAGTAACAGAAAGATCACTGGTTCAAATCCCCGAGCCGACTGGATGAAAACTCAGCCCGACGTGCCCTTGAGCAAGGCACTGAACCCTAATTGCTCTGGATAAGAGCGTCTGCTAAATTACTGAAATTTAATGCGAACGCTGTTTTACTATACCTGAAAGGGTAATCATTGCTGACCGCAMGTATGTGCGCATAAGACGACATTTACATTTACATTTAAGTCATTTAGCAGACGCTCTTATCCAGAGCGACTTACAAGTTGGTGCATTCACCTTATGATGTCCAGTGGAACAACCACTTTACAATAGTGCATCTAACTCTAAGGGGGGGGGGTTAGAAGGATTACTTTATCCTATCCTAGGTATTCCTTAAAGAGGTGGTACGACCAGCTCCAGCACTTATAGTACAGGAAGGGAGGGGTCGAGGACGCGAAGGACCCACCGTAATAGAGAGAGGAGGGAGCTACTTTGGAGGTTGTCTGACGATTATGGAAGATAGCTTATTTTGTGACTTTGTCAAGAATACGAAAATCTTTATTTGACAACCAATAAACAAACACGTCTCTCCTCCCTTCAACAGAGGGGGAGAGCGTGTAGAGAGGAGGCATAACGACAGAACAGTTGGTCACTGAGTCCCTGACACACTCTCCCGCGTCTCGGCGTCTCCTGTTGTAGGAACTTTGAGGCGCATTCTGCCATGTAGGGCCCGCAACCAGCTATGASTTGACTGTGGGCTTGGCCGTAGAGGCGGCTGGTGGCGCCGGAGTAGGAGTAGAGGTTTTCACAGGTATGACGACGACGTGCCACCGCTCCAGGTTGGGCCCGCGATGAGGTGGAGGCGTGGGGAGCCGAGTCTCGGTGGGCAGCTACAGCTCTGGCTAGAGGAAGGTGCTAAGACAGCTGTCACATATCTTCCTCCATCTTCTAAAAGCTCTCCGTAGCCTCCAACGACGGTGACTCCCAAAATGCTGTCATCAGAGATGGGAGCATTCAGTAGGAGCGTTATGTCAGCTTCTTTGATGGCTGTCTAAGAAAGCCTAAGGTGCCTCTGTGTAACTACAGAGATGGCCATAACTCGTACCGAGCACACAGCCAATGTCTGGTTAAGGTGGAGCACGTCGCCAGACAGATGTGACACCTCCTCGACTTCGGCCTTGGAGAAGGATGTCTGACAGGTTGACTTTCGGGACAGGGCCACAGTAAGCAACGTGACGTTGTTAGCTGCTGCCACAGCTTGCCAGCCGAGGGTATAGCTCGTGTCTGCCAGTTGCGCAGTGAAGCGGTCTTTGAAGGGGGCAGAGAAGGCACCTTTGCATTCCATTGGCTGCAACCTGGAACGAAGTGGGCAGCCAGCGTCTTCTCCAGCCGAGGGATACCACTAGTGATGGGTTCTTGCCATCCATCCACTGTGGTAAAGGGCAAATATGATTTTGCCGGTGCCCTTGCCCTTCGTCCCATGAGCACCTGTTGTGTAAATATTGGTTCAATAATATCTCTCAGATACCGGAGCCTCGGAATTCAAATAGACTTTATTACAAAGTAACAAGCAGAGTTGGTCCATGGAGCAACTGCCGGATTCAGTCTCAGCCCACTCCTTTTATACAGTTTCATGCTTATACAAGTTTTATAGTCCCTCCACTTTATGCTAATAACCATATCCCCTCGGCTTTACTCCACCATTGTTTCCAAATCTAAGTTCTTTCCTCTAGGCAAGGTTTCTCCCCCCCTCTAGTTCATTATTTCCCAAAAAGAATAAGTAGATTACTACAGGCAATTTTAAGATTGCTACATGCTATTATTGGACTATAATATTACTACGGGTCATTATAGGATTAAGTACAGATAACTATAGGACATTATAGAATTATACCAATAAGTACACTCAATCCCAGGATTACACATAGTGCTTTTGCTTACTTAGTGCTATTCATGCTTTTAACAAAAACATTCTCTTAACAGAAAACACCCATACACCTTGCATACTTGTCCAGCGAGGTATGGCGGGAGCCATAGGTTCCGCCACTTTCCGCCGTTGAGCCCAAGGCCCACCCACCATCATGTCATGATCTCTGGCCGGGGGTCAGGAGAGGAGGGGGGTTCCGAGGCGTCTGGCAGCTCCCTCAACAAGCCCCGGAAAGTCAGAGCAAAGGGAAGCTGGAAGAGTGGATGATTGTCCCAAGGAGAGGTCGAAAAACTCTTCCATCTCCTCATTGTCACCGCCACACTCACCCTCCCCAGAGGGGGAAGGGGGGCCCTGAATTTGTGTCAGTGAAGTTGGCTTTTCGAAAAGAGAGTCCTCCATATCCCCATTGTCGTCCCCTTCAATGTCATCATCTCTGGAAGAACCCCCAGAACCAGAGATTGTGGAGATAACGATTTCGAGGGGGACCTCCACACCGGAAAAACGGCAAGCATTCCTGCAAGCGTCCCCGTGGAAGACAGCAGGGCGCAGCTGACACACTGCAGGGTTCCTGGATGCTGTCCCTGGTGTGTTTTGGGCCCAAGCAAACAAAACACGTGTGAGTCCGGAGCCTCCAGCGACGGCCTCCAGTCCGGAGCTTCCAGCGACGATCCCCAGTCCGGAGCCACCAGTGACGGCCTCCAGTCCGGGGCCCGCAACGAGGGTGCCCAGTCCGGGGCCCGCAACGAGGGTGCCCAGTCCGGGTTCGGTGGCGAGGGTCCCTGCACCAGAGGCGCCACCAAAGTGGGGGGAGCCAGAGGTGGAGGGGGGTCTACGTCCCGCACCAGAGCCGCCGCCGTAAAGGAAGCCACCCGGACCTTCCCCTTTAGAGTCAGGTTTTGCGGCCGGAGTACGCACCTTTGGGGGGGCGTTGTGTCATGCCATAGAGAGGCTTTTATTCTCTATTTTGGTTAGGCCAGGGTGTGACTAGGGTGGGCATTCTAGTTTCTTTATTTCTATGTTTTCTATTTCTTTGTGTTTGGCCGGGTGTGGTTCTTAATCAGAGGCAGCTGTCTATTGTTGTCTCTGATTGAGAACCATACTTAGGTAGCCCTTTTTTCCACCTGTCTTTGTGGGGAGTTAACTTTGTTTGATGGCACATAGCCTTAAGCTTCACAGTTTGTTTCTGTATTGTGTATTGTTTTGTCGGCGACATCTACTATTAAAAGTACGTACGCTTACCACGCTGCACCTTGGTCCTCTTCTTCCTTTAACGGCCATGACAGATACCCTTTGGATTTATCATTTTAGAATGTCAGTGTACTAGCCAGTGCAGGTTTTAATCATGACCAGAGGGACCACCTAAGTGCCAAATTATCCTAGGTAGATTTAAAACAGCACAATTCTGCGGTTCTGGTGAGAACTGGCAAAATGTTTCACAACCTCATCCATGTTGAGGGAGCGTGCCCGTCTTGACTCAACACTGAGAACTCCGAGGTGACTTAACCTGTCATCAACCATTGTTGTCCTAAGGTGGGTTTTAATCAGTTTTAAATCTGAGAAGCTTCTCTCGCAAGAAGCCCTGCTGACTGGTGTAGCAACAAAAATCTTACAAAGTCAAAATAGGTCATGGAAGACCTCTTTATAAGGTTCTAGATACACAACAAAGTCAAGGAGAGTAGACGGTCTGTCCCTTCCACTTTTCTCTCTCCTATCAAGAGGCCGCTTGGTTTGATGAACCTCATGTTTGAGGTCCTCTAAATCTGACTCAAAGGTCTGAGCAAAGGCAAATAGAGGCTCCTAATTCAAGAATGTTGTACTCTTAGGGTTGAGAGACTGGACCCCTTGCATTATCTCACAATTCTTCTTTGAAAAATGCCTTTGCATCTCAGCTGTGAGACTGTCAAGCACCTGAAAAAAGATAGCTCTTTGGAAGCTCTCAACATCACTTTGGTCACTATTTTTCTGTCCTACAGTGCTCATCATCAATGAGTCGTGAAATCCTAAACTTGTTTTAGGCTGTCTTTTACACACTGTTTGTACACTTATTTTGCAGTGCTCTGCAATCTCTTCAAACTCGTTCCAAAGTTCTCCAAAGTAACCCTCACTTCTGTAGTCCTGTAATGTGTCTGTCAAGGCACCTACTAGATCCACAGCCCATGCTAGGTCAAGAGAGCTTGATTGGAGCATGTCAGAAAGACATTTGGCATCACCAAGCACTTTACAAAAGGTAACCAAAAGCCCTATGAAATGTAAATCTATCTGAGAAAGAAGGCCCCTTGCCTCCACTGATCTATCACCACTATTTTCAAGTGTGATATCCTGTAGCACTCTCAGAACTGCTGGAAGCCTGTCCCTCAGATTACAGCATGCCATGTATCTGCATGCCCACCTTACATCCGTAAGTCTCTGTAGTTCCCTGGGCTGCTGCTGTGGATACAGCTCTTTCTGAACCGCAAGCCACTTGAGATGAACGTACGAGCCAGATACAAAGTTATAAAGCTTCTGCAGGAGAGCAAAAAAGTTAACTACCTCAGGCACTGATTTTACAGCATCGACAAGAACCAAATTCAAACAATGTGCATTACAGTGCACATAAAATGCTAATATTGCACTGTTTTTAATCCATGCAGACAYACCAAAATGCTTTCCGCTCATGACGGACGGATGCACCATCATAGCCTTGCCCCACAATATTATTTGTAGTCCAGACCATGTTTTTCAAGGCAATCAATTATCATTTTTGTGAGACCTGCTGCATCTAAGCTTTCAGCTGACTGAAAGTGTAAAAAGCTTTCATGGATGGCACTGTTGTAACAGTACCTCACAACTAAAGACATTTGTTATTTTTTCTTTAAATCTTTGGTTTCATCTGCAATTACACTAAAAACTTCATTTTCTTTTACTTCTCTTATTATTTCACGTTGCACCATCTCAGCTAAGCCCTCAAAAACGTTGTTCTAGATTTGGTGGCTTGTGTACTTAGCATTGCCACATGCATTCATCTTTTTCTCTTTGAGAGGGTCATGATTTGCTATTTCTTCTTACCCTTGTTGTGAGAGTCATCAGACTCTCGATGACCTCGCTACGCATTATTGTGAGTGGCAGTTAATAGGAAAGGTATAATTAAGGGATCCACAAGATTAGATACTAACAGCTGCTGACTAAAATATGTAGTTTAAAGTATAGGCCTGGCCTACCATTGGGTCCTTTTGGAACAGCATATCTGGTGCTTGATGCAGTTGGGAGGGGCTCGATGACATCTCCTGGCAGGTCTGGCTCACTGTCTTGCTCACAGCCAGAGGTCTCTGTGTCATCCCATGATACATCTATTACATTAAAATAACAGACGAACCATTAGTGTATAATCACAATAAAAATGTGATGAATGAAAACTAGTTAGAAAATTCAAACATTTATTTAATGGAAAATTGTTCTGTCTGGACTGCACCATGCTACCTTGTTGACAAAATGGCCGAGCGCCACAGATTACTGTTCGATTTCAGAATTGCGCTCCTCCCTCCCCGCTTTCGCCCGATGACGTGACGGGTCTTTTCCCGGTGGCCAGCGGCTAAGCATAATCGAATCCAACCACTGGTTAAACCCATGCGCTTCACGCTGGGCTGTGGATGGAACAGGGCTAAACATAACGGACTAGAGAACAGAGAGAAAAACATATTGAACCGATAAACAACCACCAAAAGGTAGGACATTTCTTTAACTTTTCTTAAAATAAGTCACACGTGTAACTTCTTTTTACTGATTAGGGCAATTACTAGTTTACTATGAAGAAGGGCGACGTCATTACATTGGAGCTTTCTTCTAAAGACAACCCACAATGCTGCTTAGTACTGTAAAATAATTGTATTTTACTGTAGGTATTTCCCTGTAAATGTACAGCATTATACTGGCACCACAGTCACCAGCTTAATACTGTAATTAAATGTTCTGCATCTGGCTCGCAATGAGTTTGAGAACATAAGCGGACGTAGTTTTGAAACCATGTAACATCATGTAGTAGTTGTAATATATATATATATATAGCTGTAGCAAGCAGTGTTGTAACAGTGTTTTGACATCTTCCTATTCCAGTGAGGATTTAATGTGTTAGGCTACTTTTATATTTGTTTTAGACCGACCAATTCTTCAGTTTCTTCTGAAGGCAGCGGGTGTTAAGCACATTTCGAATTAATTAACTAAATAGCTTAGCCTCTCTGTCCTCTCAGATACTCAACAAAGAGACTACTATGGTCGGACTTGTCGCTTGTTTATTAAAAAGCCACAACGAAATCCAAAATGGGGTAACTGTCAATTGTGTGAAAGACATGGGCGGCGAGATGAGAGGATATGTTCTTCAACTCTGCTTGTCCAGCTGTTCACTGTCACATCGATGAGAGCATTTCTTTGACAGCTGGCCAACCCATCAGTTGTTTTTTGGGGGAAACTTTCCTGACCTTCAGAATGTAGTTTTTCCTGTTTATGTCTGTTTATAGCCTACACTGTAAAACCTTTCCCTGTACATTTACAGCCTTATACTGGCACCACAGCACGGATGCTGTAATATGTTTTACAGTGAGGATAATAGTACTGTAAACTATATTACAGCATCTCTGCTGTAAAGCAACATTACAGTATTAAGCTGGTGACTGTGGTGCCAGTATAATGCTGTACATTTATAGGGAAAACTTACAGTAAAATACAATTATTTTACAGTACTAAGCAGAATTGTAGGTTGTCTTTAGAAGACAGCTCCCTGAAATGTAATATTATAAGAAAAACAATACGTGTAGAAATATTTATACAGTACCAGTCAAAAGTTTGGACACACCTACTCATTCCAAGGTTTTTCTTTATTTTTACTATTTTCTACATTGTAGAATAATAGTGAAGACATCAAAACTATGAAATAACACACATGGAATCATGTATTAACCAAAAAAGTGTTTAACAAATCAAAATATATTTGAGATTTGAGATTCTTCAAGGTAGCCACCCTTTGCCTTGATGACAGCTTTGCACACTCTTGGCATTCTCTCAACCAGCTTCATGAGGTAGTCACCTGGAATGCATTTCAATTAATAGGTGTGCCTTGTTAAAAGTTAATTTGCTGCATCAGATGACCTGGCCTCCACAATCATCCGACCTCAACCCAATTGAGATAGTTTGGGATGAGTTGGACAGCAGAGTGAAGGAAAAGCAGCCAACAAGGGCTCAGCATATGTGGGACCTCAAGACTGTTGGAAAAAGCATTCCTCATGAAGCTAGTTCAGAGAATGCCAAGAATGTGCATAGCTGTCGTTTTTACCCCTTTATTTTACTAGGCAAGTCAGTTGAGAACACATTCTTATTTTCAATGATGGCCTAGGAACGGTGGGTTAACTGCCTTGTTCAGGGGCAGAACGACAGATTTTTACCTTGTCAGCTCAGGGATTCAATCTTGCAACCTTACGGTTAACTAGTCCAACGCTCTAACCACCTGTCTTACATTGCACTCCACGAGGAGCCTGCCTGTTACGCGAATAGCATTTAATAGCTAGCATTAAACTTATCTTATAAAAAACAATCAATCAATCAATCAATCATAATCACTAGTTAACTACACATGGTTGATGATATTACTAGTTTATCTAGCGTGTCCTGCGTTGCATATAATCAATGCGGTGCGCATTCGCAAAAAAGGACTGTCTTTGCTCCAGCATGTACCTAACCATAAACATCAATGCCTTTCTTAAAATCAGTACACAAGTATATATTTTTAAACCTGCATATTTAGTTAATATTGAGTGCTAACATGAATTTCTTTTAACTAGGGAAATTCTGTCACTTCTCTTGCAACAGTCAGGGTATATGCAGCAGTTTGGGACGCCTGGCTCGTTGCGAACTGTGTGAAGACTATTTCTTCCAAACAAAGACAGCCAACTTCGCCAAACAGGGGATGATTTAACAAAGGCGCATTTGCGAAAAAAGCACAATCGTTGCACGACTGTACCTAACCATAAAAATCAATGCCTTTCTTAAAATCAATACACAGAAGTATATATTTTTAAACCTGTATATTTAGCTAAAAGAAATCCAGGTTAGCAGGCAATATTAACCAGGTGAAATTGTGTCACTTCTCTTGCGTTCATTGCACGCAGAGTTAGGGTATATGCAACAGTTTGGGCCGCCTGGCTCGTTGCGAACTAATTTGCCAGAATTTTACCTAATTATGACATAACATTGAAGGTTGTGCAATCTAACAGGAATATTTAGACTTATGGATGCCACCCGTTAGATAAAATACGGAACGGTTCCGTATTTCACTGAAATAATGAACGTTTTGTTTTTGAGATGATAGTTTCCGGATTCTACCATATTAATGACCTAAGGCTCGTATTTCTGTGTGTTATTATGTTATAATTAAGTCTATGATTAGATAGAGCAGTCTGACTGAGCGATGGTAGGCAGCAGCAGGCTCGTAAGCATTCATTCAAACAGCACTTTCGTGCGTTTTGCCAGCAGCTCTTCGCAATGCTTCTAGCATTGCGCTGTTTATGACTTCAAGCCTATCAACTCCCGAGATTAGGCTGGTGTAACCGATGTGAAATGGCTAGCTAGTTAGCGGGGTGCGCGCTAATAGCGTTTCAAACGTCACTCGCTCTGAGACTTGGAGTAGTTGTTCCCCTTGCTCTGCATGGGTAACACTGCTTCGAGGGTRGCTGTTGTCGATGTGTTCCTGGTTCGAGCCCAGGTAGGAGCGAGGAGAGGGACGGAAGCTATACTGTTACACTGGCAATACTAAAGTGCCTATTAGAGCATCCAATAGTCAAAGGTATATGAAATACAAATCGTATAGAGAGAAATAGTCCTATAATTCCTATAATAACTACAACCTAAAACTTCTTACCTGGGAATATTGAAGACTCATGTTAAAAGGAACCACCAGCTTTCATATGTTCTCATGTTCTGAGCAAGGAACTTGAAACGTTAGCTTTCTTACATTGCACATATTGCACTTTTACTTTCTTCTCCAACACTTTGTTTTGCATTATTTAAACCAAATTGAACATGTTTCATTATTTGTTTGAGGCTAAATTGATTGTATTGATGTATTATATTAAGTTAAAATAAGTGTTCGTTCAGTATTGTTGTAATTGTCATTATTACAAATACATTTTAAAAATCGTAAGATTAATCGGTATCGGCTTTTTTTGGTCCTCCAATAATCGGTATCGGCGTTGAATAATCATAATCGGTCAACCTCTAGTAGTTACAGTCTTGTCTCATCGCTGCAACTCCCGTACGGACTCGGGAGAGGCGAAGGTCGACCCAACTAAGCCGCACTACTTCTTGACACAATGCCCACTTAACCCGGAGCAAGCCGCACCAATGTGTCGGAGGAAACACCGTACACCTTGCGACCGTGTCAGTGTCAGTGTGCACTGCGCCTGACCCGCCACAGGAGTCGCTAGTGCGCGATGGGGCCAAACCCTCCCCTAACCCAGACGATGCTGGGTCAATTGTGTGCCACTTCATGGGTCTCCCGGTCGCAGCCAGTGCGACAGAACCTGGACTCTAACCCAGAATTTCTAGTGGCACAGCTAGCACTGCGATGCAGTGCCTTAGACCACTGCGCCACTCGGGAGGCCACCCAACTCTAATGAACGTATCCTCTGCATTAGAGGTAACTCTGGGTCTTCCATTCCTGTGGCGGTCCTCATGAGAGCCAGTTTCATCATAGTGCTTGATGGTTTTTGCGACTGCACTTGAAACTTTCAAAGTTTTCCACATTGACTGACCTTCATGTCTTAAAGTAATGATGGACTGTCGTTTCTCTTTGCTTATTGGAGATGTTCTTGCCACAGTATGAAATTGGTATTTTACCAAATAGGGATATCTTCTGTATACCACCCCTACCTTGTCACAACACAACTGATTGGCTCAAATGCAGTAAGAAGGAAAGAAATTTCACAAATTAACTTTTAAGAAGGCACACCTGTTAATTGAAATGCATTCCAGGTGACTACCCCATGAAGCTGGTTGAGAGAATGCCAAGAGTGTGCAAAGCTGTCATCAAGGCAAAGGGTGGCTACTTTGAAGAATCACAAATATAAAATGTATTTTTATTTGTTTACCACTTTTTTGGTTACTACACGATTCCATATGTGTTACTACATAGTTTTGATGTTTTCACTATTATTCTACAATGTAGAAAATATTCAAAATAAAAAAAAAACTTGAATGAGTAGGTGTGTCCAAACTTTTGACAGGTACTATATATAAAAAGGGCAAACTATTAACACAATAAAGCAACGAATGCGCAAGAATTGGTTGCATTCTGGAGAGCTGAGCACATTCGGGAGAGAGAAGTGCCAACATCTTCGCCACACCCCCCTCCCCTTCTTCTTGTCTCAATGTGTCTTGAGTGTGATTAGACATTTTATCTTCACACATATTTTTAGATGCATTGCTTTTCACTGCCAGCCGCATCTCAATAATAAACCAGGCCTATTGCCACGTGCGCAGACCAAATTGCGGGCTTCGTAGCTTGGCATATTAGCCTCCAAGCTTGTGATTTCAAACAATCCACAGATAAAAGAAGCATATGATTATCTGTGGCTAAGTCATGCTCTCTGGTGAAGTATTTTGAATGATTCTGAAAAGTGTTTCTTGGTCGCTTGGCTTTCGTCAGAGTTTTAAAACGAAATACTTAAACCATCTTTTGATTACTGAATGTGTCTGCACCGGGGTCTCGGGATGTGGCTGCGTTATTTATATCATGTTAATCAGGCCTTTTGATTTGAACATGGATTGTTTTAGTTTTGTAGGCTAGGCTACCTATTTCCTTATTTCATTCATGGATCAAGGCTTAGCAGTCTTTCTGATCTGGTTCCCAATGATCAGTGCTTTAGTTTATTATGTTGCTGTCCTGAATTTCTGAATTTGCGATGTACCCAACAGCGGTTCTGAATTTGCGATGTACCCCACTGTCCATGTCTTCAGTCCTGTTAAAATAGGATAGATGGGCTACGGTATATGTTGAATGTGATTGTCTGCCTAAAACCAGCCTGAGTAGGCATGGAACTCAATTCCTATTCTATTAATTCCTATTTAGAGAAATTAATCGAATTGGAAATTAGCTATTATCAGGCAAGTTAATGCAATACATGTCTGTTGAATTTGTAAAACTCCACCCGCAGTCGACCCCGCCCCACCTACTCAGCCAGTCAGGAGTTGCTACTGCGTTGCGGCGGTGGCATACTGCATAATTTTTTTCTTAACGGTACGTGCTAAATAGTATGCGACGATGAGTACATAGTATGCAGTTTAAGTATGTAGTACGCTAGTATGGGTGTTCGGACAGAACCAGAGGGTGGTTGAAATGTGAGCTCCCTGCTATTTGGAAGGCATGCAGAATTACACTTGCGCAGTTTCCAATGCTTTAGCACGAATAATGGGGGTTATTAAAACCGAGTAATGTTACTGTAATATTGTAAACTGTCTCTCTCTGTGTGTGTGTGGCCTATACAGTATAGTAGTGCTTTCAGATGTGGTCTAACTGCCTGTTTGTGGTCAATCCTTTCTTTGTATGAAACAATAGTTAGGCTACACTACACCTTTAGTAAAGCTTTAATTACCGCAGGCAAAAATTGATACAGTATTACACTGTCTAGCTGTACACACGTCCATGTGTGAGTGGTAGGTTTCCAGCACAGGTAGGCTCCAGGGGGGTTTATCTATTATCTCAATTAGTCTTCTCTCTCTGCCTATATAGAGCTCACCAGTTGTAGTTTAAAAAAACGTAAATTAAACCTCTGGTTCGTTCAGCCATTCCTATGGGGGAGATTAGTGGGGTTTTGGCGTAAACGCGGAAAATAAGGTCTGAGGTTAACGCAGGTTTAGGAGATCTGATACGTTTTGTTCTGTGAGATAACATCAGTCAGTTGACATGACCTTTATGAATTGTGAAGCCTTTGTGTGCTTTATGTGGTTATGATGAAGATTATCTGATAGAATAAAATGTATAAAATCTCATAACCTGTGTTTACCACAGACCTTATTCTCTGGGTTTATCCAAAAACGCCATTCATTTCCCCATAGGCTTTGGCCAACGAGCCATGTCAGTTTGCCTACATTAGTGTCTACAAAAAGATGCCACTACTATTGCTCTCTATATGCAGTAGCAGTTAGCCTGGGGATAAGGTTATCTCCCATGCGATACAGATGTCAATAGTGACAAATTGTCACTTCATTGCTTAATTGTTTTAAGTTTTAGGCTATTTGATTAGCAGTAATCATACAATAGTGATAGGCTACAGATCAGTAAGAAACAATATGTCTTGAATTGGGCACACCAGTGGGGCTGATCATGATGTGTCTGGACTTCTAATCTGTCATTTCACGTCAGTGAAACTATTTGCAGTGCTATTCGCAAACAGAGAAATATTCCACGTGAGGAACATCAAATATTCATTTGAGTTGAAAACCCTACTTGACGAGAAGACTACTGACTACACGCACACTCCCCTGTCTGTCAACCCACCACAGTCACAGAAATGTGAACGTTTCTACCCAGACGATGTGTAGCTAACTGACATGCATGTATAGGGGTAGAGTAGGTATTCGGTACGTGCTGAAACTGTCCCAAAATATGGTATTTTTCTACTAAAAGAGATTTGTTCAATTTCCACTTTATTCTCTTCCATCTAAGACGGTAGAACTTCATTCCATTATTTCCCCCCATGGTATTATCCTTGAGACTCTAAAGGAGTGGTGAGAGTCAGTTAGAAAGTCAACTCTGACCAGTGGGAAAAATCTTTGAGTCAGGGAACAACAGGCAATAGCGATGGGTGTGGCAAGAGGAGTGGGTGGCAGCTGTGCCTGACCGGGCTCTCTTTCTGCTCCAATGAGAAACAGACAAGGCTTAGGGTTTGTTTTCACTGAGAGTTGAGGGGTAGAACAAGAAGAGAGCTCAGTGTGAATAAGCGTCAGCATGTGTGAGTGAGTGAAAGTGAGAGGCTGAAAAAGAGAGCGAAAGAGGTGAGGTAAACTTAACTTCCGAATGTAAAGGTTTAAAATAGATTAGAAGCAATTGTGTGCCTCAAACTTTCTCTCTCTAATTTTTTTGTTTGTGGTGGGAAAGCGGTAGAGAGAAAAAATTGAGTGATTGTGATGTGAGGAAACGGGAAAGAAAGAGAGGCTGTGGAACTATGAAAGCAAACTCAAACAGGCAACATCTCCCTTTACCCCGACTGTGCAGTAGTTACCAGAGAGCCTGAGAGTCTTTTGCATGTTCTTGGCTGTGTTCCCTCCCATTCTGCGCTGTTTACACTGTGTCACACACACACACTCACACTCACACACACACACACACACACACACACACAGCCCAAACCCACAACACACACCACATCACACCACACACCACACACACACAACACACACACACACACACACACACCACACACACACACACACACACACACACACACACACACACACCAGCTACAACTTTACCTTAGTCTCTGCTCCTGATTAGTAGCTGTCTCTTCAGTACAAATCAGGGAGGCTGCTGTGGGGAGGACAGCGCATAATAATGGCTGGAACAGGGTATATGGAATGGCTTGTTTGATGTATTTGATACCATTCCACTGATTCCGCTCCGGTCATTACCGAGCACCCGTTCTCCCCAATTAAGGTGCCACCAACCTTCTGTGTACACAAGTCCCCTGCAAAACATTCAGAGAGTTTTACATTTGCAGAATAGAACACAGATAGCACATTTAATTTCTTGGAACATTTGGTTTGGGAATGAAGCCATAGTGTTTTTTTAACATTTAGAGAGCAGATGAACACATTTGCCTGTTCTGGAACGTTAATTTTTTAGGTCGCAGGGAGGTATGAGAACATTTACTATGGTTCCTTGAAAGTTTTCCTGGGAGTTTTATAAACGTTCTGAAAACAGAAATGATAGGTTATTGAAAGGTAATTAAATACTGTTCTGAGAATGTTTTAATAAGACTTTTAATAACACTGGTAGCTTAGTTTGGGTTAACTGTTGAACTCCATGCACAGATAGGACACATGGAAATGTATTTGCTTAGGCATTATTATACAAACACATGCATTTTTTTTTATTCTGGCAGAGATTCAAACCTGTAATGTTCTCTATCCATGGAATTAGTCCACTGCGCCACCAGGAGGAGCTACAGGGATGTTTTTTTTTACTCGTACAAAGCTATTTAATTAGTCTATTCAAACCCCATTTCAAAGTTAACAAGCACTCATTAGAATCAGGTGTGGTCAGTTAGTGGGCGCAGACAACACACCTGAACGCACTTAACAGGATCGAGAAGAAGAACGTTGGTTCTGAACGTTCTCTGAATGTTTTGAGAACATGACTTTAAATAGAACCGTGATGAAACCTGCAGAAAAAATGATGCTGAAGTCCTGAAATTCTCACACAGGAGAACATGTTTTTGAACGTTCTGAGAACATGACTTGAATAGAACGTGAGGAAACAAAAAAACATTATCATGAGTGTAGTGATATTCGTAAGAAAACGCTTGTTTTCTTAATGTTCTCTGAACAATTGGAGAACATAACTTTAAAATAGACCACGAGAAACCTGTAGGAAACGTTAATGCTGAAAGTACTTAAAATTCACACTGAACAACGTTGTTTCTTAACGTTCTCTCACACGTTCTGAGAACATGACTTTAAATACACCATGAGGAAAGCTGTAGAAAGCGTCATCACGAAAGTATTGTAAATTCCACGAGAGGAACGTTGTTTTCTAAACAGTTTCTGAACATTTGAGAACAGTTCATTTAAATAGACCTAAAGGAAACCTGTAGGAACTCTTATCTTGACATACTGTATATTAACCACTAAAAACCCAACCTTCCGTTCTCGCAACGTTTAATGCTAGCTGGGGACTCCCCAAGAACAGCACTTATGACTACAACCTTTGATCACAGTGAGTAACTATGTTCATTCACAGAGAACTGAACTGAAGTCAGTTTTGATTATTGTGACAATTCCAGTGCACCTTTGCTAGCTAGCGTGCAATGGCCTTGTTTGATGTATGATTTACCATTCCACTGATTCCGCTCCGGTCACTATTATCCCGAGCCCGTTCTCCCGCAATTTAGGCTGCCCTGACCCAACCTACTCTGTGGACAAAGTCCTGCAACAACATTCAGAGAGTTTTACATTTGCAGAATAGAACACAGATAGCACATTTAATTTCTTGGAACATTTGGTTTTGGGAATGAAGCCATAKGTTTTTTTTAACATTTAGAGAGCAGAAATGAACATTTTGCCTGTTCTGGGAACGTTAATTTTTTAGGTCGCAGGGAGGTTATGAGAACATTTTACTATGGTTCCTTGAAAKTTTTCCTGGGAGGTTTTATAAACGTTCTGAAAACAGAAATGATAGGTTATTTGAAGGTAATTAAATACTGTTCTGAGAATGTTTTAATAAGACTTTTAATAACACTGGTAGCTTAGTTTGGGTTAACTGTTTGAACTCCATGCACAGATAGGACACATGGAAATGTATTTGCTTAGGCATTAATTATACAAACACATGCATTTTTTTTTATTCTGGCAGAGATTCAAACCTGTAATGTTCTCTATCCATGGAATTAGTCCACTGCGCCACCAGGAGGAGCTAGCATGGGATGTTTTTTTTTACTCGTACAAAGCTATTTAATTAGTCTATTCAAACCCCATTTCAAAGTTAACAAGCACTCATTAAGATCAGGTGTGGTCAGTTAGTGGGCGCAGACAACACACCTGAACGCACTTAACAGGATCGAGAAGAAGAACGTTGTTTCTGAACGTTCTCTGAATGTTTTGAGAACATGACTTTAAATAGAACCGTGATGAAACCTGCAGAAAAAATGATGCTGAAGTCCTGAAATTCTCACAGGAGAACATTGTTTTTGAACGTTCTGAGAACATGACTTGAATAGAACCGTGAGGAAACAAAGAAAACATTATCATGAGGTAGTGATATTCGTACAGGAAAACGTTGTTTCTTAATGTTCTCTGAACAATTGGAGAACATAACTTTAAATAGAACCACGAGGAAACCTGTAGGAAACGTTATGCTGAAGTACTAAAATTCACACTGAACAACGTTGTTTCTTAACGTTCTCTCAACGTTCTGAGAACATGACTTTAAATAGAACCATRAGGAAACCTGTAGAAAGCGTCATCACGAAGTATTGAAATTCCCACAGAGGAACGTTGTTTCTAAACAGTTTCTGAACAATTTGAGAACAGTACTTTAAATAGAACCTAAAGGAAACCTGTAGGAAACGTTATGTTGAAGTACTGTAATTCCCACCTAAGAAACCTATGGTTCTCAGAACGTTATATGCTAGCTGGGACTCCCCAAGACAAGCACTTATGACTCAACTTTGATCACAGTGAGTAACTATGTTATTCACTAGAGAACTGAACTGAAGTCAGTTTGACTATTATTGTGAGTAATCCCAGTGCAATCCTCTGCTAGCTAGCGTGCATGGCGGGTTGACAATTTATAGGAGGCGGGGGGAGGGGGGCAAAGTGCTATTTGCTAACTCTCTCATGCTATGCGTATCTTGTTTCTTTTGTCTGTGCTGCACAGAGCTGTACAGGCTGTATTTGAATGAAGTATACATTCTTGCAGGAGTTAAGCAGATATTTACAAAACACAAAATTGTGTTTTGAATTTCACTAATTTCCTTCTCTCTCTCGCTTTCTTCTCCAGGGGCTTTTGGTGGGACAACAAGGTACAGCCAACTCGCCGAGTCTCACCTCATTCTATTGGCTTCTGAGCCCTGTCTGCTAAAGGTACAGCCAGCCAATCAGTGAATTGTTGCCGTGACTCTGAGATCTGCCTGGTGCTGTGAAGAAGACGTTTTCCTTCTGAGCCCATCCTCCAGTCCCCACTCTGCCACTTTTTACATGACTAGGACTGTCACTTGCTCTCCATTAAGCCGTCTGCCTGTCACAGCCTATTATCACCAGCTCATCTACAATTTTAACCTCATCATTGGCTGTTGCTGTTCTATGTCTGATTCCTAATTGAACGTCAGCCATTGACCTCCTCCCTGACTGGCTCCCTGGATTAGCTTTGACCTTTGACCTCTGCCACAGCCAAATACGACTACGGCCAGGTGAGAATGGAGCAGGTGTATGCGTCGGGGATGGCCGCCAAGTTGCGCAGCCAGTGGGACCGGGACGAGGGTCTGGGCCAGAACCACAACGCAGTCAAGTTCTTAGGCCAGGACTTTGAGTCGCTGAGGGCCCGGTGCCTCCAGAGCCGCAGCCTGTTTGAGGACAGCCTGTTCCCCTGCGCCTCCTCCTCTCTGGGGTTCAATGAGTTGGGACCACGCTCCTCCAAGACCAAAGGAGTACGCTGGATGAGACCTACGGTGAGATGGGACTGCCTGTTCCTTATACTTACTGAGCCTCTTGTAGTTTTTCCCGACCATATTACCTGACCAGGAAAAACTCACCTACTGAACCTAGACCATATCTGAGCCTTACTGAGATGAATCTTAGACCCGATCCTTAAAGGCCCCCTATAAGTATTATATAAGACTATTCTCAGATGACTCTGACATAATTATTTGTCTTTGGCAATAGTTTGTGTGTGTGTGTCTTATCCCGTGTGTGTGTGTCCTAGCTGGCGTGCCTGTCTATCCTAATGCTCTTCACACTCCGTCTCTCCTCATTCCCTTTCATAATGCATCTCCTCCAGCAACTCGCCCCTCACAACTGTAATATCGACATCCCTGGAGGGAACACACACCATGCTGCTCCGCTCCTCAGCTCAAAATGCGGAAAGAGCTTTTTATAGCTTAGCTAACTAGCTCTCACGCTGCTCGTGTCTTGAGTTATCTGTGGATGAGCGATGGTTGGGAGTCAGAGAGAGGAGATGCAGTATTCGGTAGTTTTGCATGAATGTCTCAGCCATTTTCGAATGTATTCTACGAGGCACTTGTGTGATTGACGGGGATGCCGTTCGCCATGACAACAAGGACGACAGGCTTTACCAGTGCTGCAGTGCAGTGTCAACACTGTGGTGAAAGGAAAAGTGAAAGGTCAGCCTTCCTGTCACTGCTGTGTGTGTGTGGGTGTGTGTGCATGTTTGTGAGCAACAACAACACCAATCTGGCATATCTCACCTCTCTCTTTCTTCCTCTCTCCCCCTTTCTCTCGCTATCTCTCTCTTTCTTTCTCTCTCCCCCTCTCTCTCTCTGTCTACAGGAGGTCTGTACCCGACCTCAGTTCATAGTGGATGGAGCCACTCGCACGGATATCTGCCAGGGAGCTTTAGGTGAGTCCAGGTCTCAGAAGGAGGTTTGGTGGAGAGCCTGAGAGCCCAATGGAACAACCACTTAGTCAGGAGAGAGAGAGAGAGAGAGCGCAGAGATTTGATTTGATTGCAATCTTGGTACTCTTGTGTTTTCCTCTAAAAACACTGTGTGGGATGCATCATTTATACTCTGCTCCGCTATCTCACATCTTTAAGCAAAGTAACAACCTCCCTCTGGCTGAGATGCACTGGTACTATACCACCACTACAGTAAACATAGGAAAGGTATACACGTTGCCTGGTACTGTATCGCAAACTAACTCTGAGCTGAATGGTCGATTTGAAAGTCTTCTCATCTCTTGGTAGTGAATCAAATGCTGCGTGAGCTGGGAGAGAGCGGCCTACCCCTCTCTTAAATACGGGGCACGTCGAGCCCAGAAAGAGGAAGTGGCGTGCTCAACTCTTAAGTGTGTAGTAGCAAAAAGTATTTGGGTGCCGGGCTTAAAAGGCGTACATAAATCCTGCACTCACTGGAGTAGTCTTTAAAGTTTGAATGTATTTTTAGCAGTAGCATACAGCCTTCGTCTGCGTTTGCATAACAATAGGCATTCACCCCTATTTATAGATGATGTCACATTTGTGGTACTGCTTCCTTCTCTTTTTTTCCCCCAGCATCCCGAACCCAACCGTGGTGTCTTCTGTGGGCTTTTCAGCCTATGCCTCTACCCTGCATGCGCATTGTGTTATAGGGCCTCTTCTGTTAGAGTTACAGTAGATCGAGCTATTTAATCAGCATACTGTAGGTCCGGACAGTTCAAATTCGAACACACTGCTTGGAGGTTACATAGGGTCAGGATGAAGTGTGTGTTAACAGATTCTCGGACACCTCTCTCTCGTTACGGTTTCCTTATAAGGCGCATTCCAGTATTACACGGTTTCACCACTTAAGCCTGAAGTGGTCCGTTCCCACAGCAGTGAGAAACAGACAGCAGTATCTGTCTGTAATTAATAAGTCTAACCAGAGCGGAGAGTTTAGTCAGTTAGCTTCACCTAGCCTTGAGGCTAGAAATTATTCAAAGGAAGAACAGTTGGGAACTTTTGAAGAGATGAATGATGAACAGGGCCAGGAGTTTTTTCTTACCGTGTTACTAGATCAGGAAAAACTCTGGGCGTTACTTGTATGCTATGACTAACGGCCAGAGTATTTCCAGGTGGTCAAAACAAACACTACCGACTAATGAATGTTTGGTGACTTTTTTTAAGGGACTGATACAATGCATTGCTATCATTAACATAGTCTACCTATGACGGATGTAATATGTTGTGTGTGTGCCTGTCTGTGTACTTGTGTGTGCGTGTGTGTGTGTGTTTCAGGTGACTGCTGGTTGCTGGCAGCCATAGCCTCGTTGACTCTGAACGACAACCTCCTCCACAGAGTGGTGCCTCATGGACAGGACTTCGGAGGCCAGTACGCTGGCATCTTCCACTTCCAGGTCATCACGCACTCACTTCCTGTTTCTGATTTGACTGTTTATCCATCTATACGATAATATATACTAATATACAGTAATACAGATATTCAGCTACTCTGGAAGTGAACTCAAAGTTGTGGCGGGGAGTGAGCTGGCAACCGGAGGCAATCTCAGGTGCCACTTACCGCCGATGTTCCCTCGAGCAAGGAACTTCACCCCCTAAACTGCTCATTGGGTGCAGTATTTGTGGCTGCCCTCTGCTCCAGCATCTCCAACCTAATATGTGTTAGTGTGTATGTATATCGGGAGGGAGGGGTGGATGGATGGGGGGGTGGATGAAAGCAGAAGACACATTTCCATCTCATGTGAGCTAATAAAAACAGAAAATGTATCTTAATTCACTCCCAAGGCACGCTTCCTGCTTCTTGCCAGGCCTTATCACGATGACCTTTGCTTTGTACAYAAAACCAATCCTCTGACACACAGACACACCTATCATTCTCTGTATAGGACCTTAAAGCGACACCACAGTTGCCCTCTAAATGGACGTCTCCATGCATGGGCGACCAGGTGGTGCTTGCGTGTCCGTGTCCAGTGCCCACTGTAGCGGCMCTCACTTTCACTCAGCTTTCCTCTCACTGAACCCTTTGATGGCAGCCAGCCGCCCACATTGATAGAGTCCGACTCAGCTGGGGGCCAGGGTGCCAGGACAGAGACGGAGAGACACACACAGAGACAGGGGCCAATACGGAGCCTGCTAGCCTAGTGCTGACCACTGCCCAGTCATTCAGAGTAACCATTACTGCTGCTACACTGAGCAGCAGGCAGCCAAGCTAAATACAGCACATCCATCATGAACACGTTCATTAATGCAAACACAGTACTATTACATTTGCATTCCACACAGAAGTAACACTACTAACACACTAACTGGAATKTACACCCCAGCCCTCTGCCAAAAGGAAGTGACTACAGGAAACCCCTATTTAAAAATGATGATTGACTGATTGCAGAAGTRTTGCAACATGTTTTCATTGACACATTTATTTCTACAGTCGTAGCCTACTTATTTATGTCCTAAACAGTTTCCCTGCTGGCATGAGAGGAAATAACATAGCTATGTGTCTATGAACCTACTGGCATATAAACTCATTCATGCCTTAAATACAGTTGAAATTGGAAGTTTACATACACTCAGGTTGGTGTCATTAAAACTCGTTTTTCAACCACTCCACACATTTCTTGTTAACAAACTACAGTTTTGGCAAGTCGGTTAGGACATCTACTTTGTGCATGAACAAGTCATTTTCCAACAATTGTTTACAGACAGATTATTTCACTTATAATTCACTGTATCACAATTCCAGTGGTAGATGTTTACATACACTAAGTTGACTGTCTTTAAACAGCTTGGAAAATGAACAGAAAATTATGTCATGGCTTTAGAAGCTTCTGATAGCTAATTGACATATTTGAGTCAATTGGTGTTACTTGTGGATGTATTTCAAGGCCTACCTTCAAACTCAGTGCCTCTTTGCTTGACATCATGGTAAAATCAAAATAAATCATCCAAAAAATAATTGTAGACCTCTACATGTCTGGTTCATCCTTGGGAGCAATTTCCAAAGCTGAAGGTACCCTTGTCATCTGTACAAACAATAATACGCAAGTATAAACCATAGGACCACGCAGCGTCATACCGCTCAGGAAGGAGACGCATCTGTTCTCCTAGAGATGAACGTACTTTGTGCGAAAATGCAAATCAATCCAGAACAACAGCAAAGGACTTGGAAGATGCTGGAGGAAAACGGGTACAAAAGTATCTATATCCACAGTAAACGAGTCCTATATCGACATAATCTGAAGGCCGCTACAGCAAGGAAGAAGCCACTGCTTCAAAACCGCATTAAAAAGCAGACTACGGTTTGCAACTGCACATGGGGAAAAGATCGTACTTTTTGAGAATGTCCTCTGGTCTGATGAAACAAAAATAGAACTGTTTGCCATAATGACCATCGTTATGTTTGGAGGAGAAAGGGGGAGGCTTGCAAGCTTAAGAACACCATCCCCAACGTGAAGCACAGGGTGTGGCAGCATTATGTTGGCATCATTCCGAGATGGAAATTACATGAGGAATTATATTGAAGCAACATCGTCAAGACATAGTCCAGGAAAGTTAAACGCTTGTTGCAAATGCGGTCTTCAAATGGACAATGACCCAGCATTAGCTTCCCAAAGTTGTGGCAAAAATGGGCTTAAGGACGAAACAAAGTCAAAAGGTATTGGAGTGATTGGTCACAATAGCCACTGACTTCAACAGCCTAGTGAAAATTGCCAGGAATCTGAAGGCGTCGAGCAGAGGAGGCCTACAAACCGAGCTTAGTTAACAACTCTGTCAGGGAGGAAGGGCCAAAATTCACCCCAACTTATTGTGGAAGGCTACCCAGAAATGTTTGACCAGAGTTAAGCAATTTTAAAGGAATGCCTAACTAAATACTAATTGAGTTTATGCTAGACCGACTGCGGATGAAAATAAATAAATAATAGCTGAAATAAGATTCATTCTCATCTCTTACTATACTTTTTCGTGACATTTCACATTCTTAAAATAGAAGTGGGTGATCCCTTAACTGACCTACAGACAGGAAATCTTTACTTGGTATTAATGTCAGGAATTGTGAAAAAACTGAGTTTAAATATATTTGGCAAGTTGTAATGTAAACTTCCGACTTCAACGTTTGTGTATGTGATCATATTCACTCGATACTAATTCCTTCCCTGGTCCATTGTGTGGCCTGTGTGTTAACAGTTAACAGTGTGAAGGTCTACAACCCCAATAATACATTGTTCTGTTGAGATCTCCCTCTTAACACACAAGCACACACACACACACAGCACTACACATCACCACCAACACACACACACCACAACCACACACACACACACACACACACACACACACACACACACACACACACCCAACACACACACACACACTTTTGTTTCGGCTACTAAGTCTCTTTAGATGGGGACCGATTCGACATCAACTACCAGTTCTTCCTATACCTACCTAACTCTAACCTTCGTATATACTAGAGCACCACCTCCTAAACTAACGCTAACGCTAATAATCTAACCGCTAAGCAGTCTCTTGAGGTTGGTTAATCTTAACCTGTTATTCCTACTTATACTCCTCCATGTATAGTCTAGAGATATAGGATGCCTTTTTTACTTTGGGGGACCCAAAATGTCCTCACTTGTCCGAATGTTCCTTGTTCCACTATCCTTGTGAGGACTTCTGGTCCCCACAAAGATACTAAGAACACACACACACCGTCTAAACCCAATAATACAGCGAGTGTTCTGTTGAGATCTCCTGATCCTGTGCCAGATCTCGTACGCCTGGGTTACTCATCCTCCGCAAATGTCGTTGGATGTTCTAATTGGTTTAGCCAGACAAAGGGGGAGCTGTGCCGCAGATTCGGGGAATGCGGTATGTAGCTTAGCTAGGCGCAGAGATGAGCTGTGAGACTCAGCATATCCTGTATTGTAAAACAGACTTCAGTATGCCTGTAATTTTCAGTTTGGAAATCTTTAGGTTGCTGATAGGATATTACTATCAGAAGGGGAAAGGAACTGCACAGTTGAAGTACTGCGGCTCTAGGACAGACGACACTCCCCCGAGCTTGCTACGCAGATGTGGATATTTGGTTTACTTTCCTTGTAGCCAGCACGGGTGTGTTTATCTCAGATATCGTTGTGATAGCGTTGGGGTCAATTTTGGTTCAATTCTCCTGTSCGTTGAACTAGTATGCAATTYAGTTCCCAAATTGATTGGTATTTATACGGAACAGACCTCTGCTAAATAGATAGTGTAAGAGATAGTTATGATAGGGTTGAATTTTAACTTCCACCTACATCAAATGTTCACTTTTTCTCCCATTTTCTCCCATTTCTCCCAATTTGGGAACTGAATTGCATACTAGTTCAACGGACAGGAGAATTGAATTGAACCAAAATTGACCTCAACGCTAGGGGAAAATTCTACTTAAAGTGGAAGTTAGGATTCGCCCCATAAAGGCTAACAGGGTAGACAGCGGCTCATAGTTTGGTTCCCCCTCTGTGTGTGTTGGTGGGGTTAGGGGGTGTTGCGACACTTCTGTGTCAACCCAGACGATCATGTGATCCTGTTCTGCGGTCGACCGCACAGTCCCAGCAGTCACTTTAGCCCTGCGGAGCATGCAAAATTAACCATTTAACTTCTCTGTCTCTCTCACCTCCCCCCCCCCCACACACACACACACAATAACAGCTCAGCTGTGCGTCTCTGCTCTACATCCCTCCCCCTTGCACTGTTGGCTGGTTTTCACACATTCAGTATTGTTACATTCATGTATCCCAGAGCCACATACCTCAAACTCTATGTAATGTTCTGGTGTCCCTGATGTGATTTTGTGGTGGTGGATCTATATTGCCTTGTTGTAGGTCTGCATCAGTTAACTAGGTGCGGCTGAGGAGAATGGTACATACATTATTGGACAGGCTGTATTTGTTTTTCTAAAAGCATACTAACGTCACAGTGGTGTAGGCCGGCTACATGGAACCCATGTGTATTGGAAGGAAGATAGCGTGATTGCTCAAGATCTTGCCATAAATTCCTGTGGTTGTTACCTCAGTCTTAGTTGCTCCCTCTTCCCTCTTCCCTGTTGAGCCCTATGATGATCTTGTCCTAATGCCACTTCTGCCCCCTGGTGGTCATTGGATGTAAGTGACTAAACGCTCCGCTCTGGTTAGAAGTTACCCCTGGGCACAGTTCTGCGATCAGCTCACCCTCACCACTAGAGGGGAAATCAGAGCTTGTCTTCAATGTTGAATGTATTCGTTCTTGGTGCTTTGTGCAAAATAAGGCACTACGTGTAAAACTGACATTAAATCAGTGCTTAGCTGCATCTCACTTCATCCTACCCCTATTCAGATTGCAGTGGCAGGTTGGAGAGTGGGTAAAGGTAGTGATATTGAGCTCCCTACGATCTGTGTGTTGTATTTCTACTGTCTGTGTGTTGTAGTTCTACTGTCTGTTTTGTAGTTCTACTGTCTGTGTGTTGTAGTTCTGGTAGTCTCCCTAATATGTGTGTGTTGTATTTCTACTGTCTGTGTGTTGTAGGTCTGCTGTCTGTTTTGTAGTTCAACTGTCTGCGCCTTGTAGTTCTGATAGTCTCCCTACTGTCTGTGTTTTGTAGTTCTGGCAGTACGGGGAGTGGGTGCAGGTGGTGATTGATGACAGGCTGCCGGTGAAGGATGGGAAGCTACTCTTTGTCCACTCTGCCGAGGGAGGAGAATTCTGGAGCGCCCTGCTGGAGAAAGCCTACGCCAAGTAAGGMGGGATGAGGGATGGGAGGAGTTTAGAAAAAGGAGAGAAGAGGGGGGTTAGAAGGATTCAAATGTATACATGGGCTTTGCATTTATTTCACTCTGTACATGTCGGTATGGGTTATGATATCTGTAAGTCGCTCTGAATAAGAGCGTCTGCTAAATGACCAAAATGTAAATACAAATGATGTAAAATTACGTAAAATTCTGTGTCTATATGCATATGTCCTGTGTGTGTACATTGTACAGAAATTTAGGTTTTTAAATAGTCTTTTGACACAGAATTGTCCACCCTCGTTGCAGGCTGCATGGCTGTTACGAGGCCCTGTCGGGAGGCAGCACGTCCGAGGGTTTTGAGGACTTCACAGGAGGGGTAACGGAGATGTATGAGCTGAGGAAAGCGCCCTCTGACCTCTACAGTATCATCAGCCGGGCCGTGGAGAGAGGATCGCTGCTGGGCTGCTCCATAGACGTCAGTACTCAGATTATGTGTTCGATTCTGTCATAGGAAACACTGCCTATTTTAATAAGCTTAACGCGGTGCTAAGGACCAGGATGTTTCACAGACGTCATCCTTTTCACAGACTTTGTCATATCATGTCCCTGACTGGAGCACGTAACAGTGTGTCAAGAGTCCCTGTGTGTGTAGCCTCTCAAATCAAATCAAGTCAAAGGTTGCCACGTGCACCCGGATACAGCAGGTGTAAACAGTACAGTGAAACGCTTACTCTGACTTTGTCTTCTGTCCCCAGATCACCGGTAGTCAGGACATGGAGGCTGTGACCTTTAAGAAGCTGGTGAAAGGTCACGCCTACTCAGTGACCGGGGTCGACGAGGTGAGCCAATGACTGCTCTGGTCTGAGTGGCACTAAGGGGTCACTTCCCCCAATTGCATCATGTGTTGGTGGAGTTCTGAACAGTCGGACACAAAAGACAGCATTAAAACGAATACAAATGTGTCTAACTTTACCTGTACAGCAATCAAATTTGGATTGACAGAAGGGTGGCCATTTTCCCAGCTACTATACATGTGTGTAATGCAGTATCCCTTTCCATCAGGTGGTGTACAGGGGGAATATGACCAAACTGGTCCGCATACGCAACCCCTGGGGAGAGATAGAGTGGACTGGTGCCTGGAGTGACAAGTAAGAGAAGGAAACACTGTTATACACCTCTCATATTGCCTATCATATAACTAGTGAGAATGATACTGCAGGTGTCATATTACATATCATACTGTGTAACTAGTGAGAGTGGTTTTCTATCCCTTTTGATATGGAATACAGTCGGTAATGTATTTTCATTTGCAAATATTTTAGCTCCAGAGAGTGGGAGAGCGTGGACCGGTCAGTCAGAGGGCGACTCCAGAACCGCAGCGAGGACGGAGAGTTCTGGTGAGTGTGCGGGAGTGTGTATTTGTGTCACCAAGCCTGATGGCCTCTGGGTATGATACTCGAGAGTATGTCTGAGTTATTGCATCATATACACAACAGACTGTCCCTTCCTCTCCCCTTCTCCCTCCCTTTCCACCTCTCGCTCTCTCCATCCCTCCTCTCAGGATGTCATTCAGCGACTTCCTGCGTGAGTTTACGCGTCTGGAGATCTGTAACCTCACAGCAGACGCCCTGGAGGCCAACCAGCAGAAGAAGTGGAGCTCAGCCGTCTACCAGGGGGAGTGGAGGAGGGGCAGCACGGCCGGGGGCTGCAGGAACTTCCCCGGTAAGGAGGGAGGGAGGATATAAAGAAGTGGTACACAGTTGATTAGAAAATGTCTTCTGATAACTTTCCCCCCCCCCACAATCCTTAGCCACATTCTGGATCAACCCACAATTCAAGATCGCCTTGCAGCACCCCGACACAGCCGGCCAATCAGATTGCAGCTTCCTGGTGGCGCTGATGCAGAAGGACCGGAGAAAGAAACGCAAGGAGGGAAAGGACATGGAGACCATCGGATTCGCCATTTACGAGGTGTTGCGGTGTAATATGTATGAATATGCCTATATAAATTCTTCTCTATCTCCTTTCAGTGTGTGTTAAACAACAGTGGGTGATACTGAAATCCTAATTCTACTCTCACATACTCCAGGCTATAGTAAATGGTTCTACTAAACTCAAATATATTTCACAYACGGGCCTCACATAGACAACCGCATGCTCGACTTCAATTCCTAATATTATATCTTAAGGGTGTAGAGTAACAGTAATATATTATTGGACGGTAGCGTCACAAAGTAATYWTCTATGGAAATCTCTACAGAACTCAACTTCCTTGTAATACTTTTATTGGTATACTAAGGGYTGYACATTTCCTATACTRTCCTATGGTAGGAAAGTGTCACTAACAAATACRTTCAATCTTTTATTCAAGTAACTTCTGTCCTACTCCTAACYTTTTATTCCACCATTGGGCCATTACCTAATAAAAAAAACTTTAAAGGCCTTTTCAGACATGGCGAGCATCAGTTTGGTTTTATTTGACAGTCAGCCATGTAATGATAATGSTGTACTATGTTAGCCTTTCCTACCATTATCTAACTTKYAATAATGTCAGTRGGTGTTGTATCAGTTTTAACTCCATTTCCTCCACTGTCTTCTCRTATGCCCATAAAACACAACCTCCTCTCCACCAATTCCACTTAAAAAGCTCCTTAACTATCCTTCTACAAGTAATTATAGGTTCTATTTCAACTAATACAAAATATGTTGAGGGTATTACTAGTTCCTCGGGGTGTAGGGTAATATACGTCTTATAGGTATTATCTTTATCATACCCGCCTTTTCTTATACAATGACAGAACTCCTTCCTGCCGTCCTCACTTCCAAAAATCCCTTTCTTATACTATTCCAATTTAATGCCTTTTATCTATATACTGTTCCTCATCCTCCTCTTTATCAAAAATCCACTTATAACAGCTCTCAGACCAAATAACCAATTCTCGATTCGTTTATCTCCCCACCCACTGCACATTTCACTCACACCAAACAAACGCATAAGGACAGACAACAGTTTATTTCTATCTTCTAGGTGCCCCATAGGTTATCGCCTGTTTCAGAACTTTCACGCTAGATACAGGTTCTGCTCCCTTACTACTCTTGAGTTCCCTTCCGGAAGTTACCCCAGCACCCCCAACACGCAAGAAGGCGAGCTACTGTTCTTAATGCATATAACATGTAACACACATTGACATAAGGCAATTACCACACATTCATTGACTTATACATGCACATTTTAGGTTCCTTTGTYTTTATAATTACAAGAGGGAGGCGGCGCTTTTACATACCAGCGAAACGCTGAACACCCACTTCTTTTAAATKACGGACTTCGATATAACAGGTGTCTGCTTACCTTGCAATTTGGTGATCAGAGAAGGGGGGTTCAGGTTCCGTCCAGTAGTGTTGTACTCACTCCCTCCTGGCAAGCTCGCCAAATGTTTGGTTCCGTTTTTCTGTGCTCCATTTTTTACTTAACAAACCAGGAACGCTCAAAATGTGCACTTATAAATCATAACAATTTGAATCAAAATACAGCTGTAGACAGAAGTCAAAGATCAAACATCACACATACAACTGATGTCTCTCCTAAGTTCTGCAAAATAGGAAAAGTCCAAGTTGCTTTTATCATCCTTGTAGTCAACCCCCTGTGATGTCACTGCCTACGTCATTACCTTCTACTCATGAGACCAAGCCCATGCATCCACAGCTATACAAACAAGAGTTTCAGTGTTAYCTAAAGGCTMAGCAGTAAATGTCCACTCCCCCAAGTTGATTTATAGTGGCATGTCTGACTAGTCTCTTATCTCTTTCACTCCCCTGCAGGGTTCTGTGTTTATCTTTCAGGCGCTTTTCACACAGACCCCCTGTTATGACTTCGATAATTCGCACATCTCTCAGACCGTTTCTTTATAAGAGGCAGAGACTAGAAAAGAACTGTGGAACAATATTAAAACCTTATAATGAATATATATATATTGTTAATCTGTAGTCTAGGACCCTATACATGTGGAGGGGGAGGGGTCTTATAACCCTTCCCCTTCTATTAATACAACATAAGCATAATCAATTATTATAATACATCAAACATTTGATGCAGCCCCTTTTATGATTATGGCAAGAGACGTTTTCTTCTTTTCCCATATTTTGCAAGGCGGTACGATTGTTCATCAAAGACAGTGTTTTGAGTAACTAGTAATTGACTGTATGTTTCTATCTAACTCTTGTCTTTCTGTGTCTTTCTACAGGTTCCTAATGAGGTACGTATTTTCTGCTGGCCAGTATTATTTTACATTGTGTTGTGAGGTAACTGTGTAATAATTGAAACACTTGTTGGACAGCATAACTGTATTTGAGAGATATTTAGTGCATTAAAAATCAGCCTCCCTAAACCTTGAACCTGTTGGACAGGCATAAGAACACTGTTGGGAACAGTGCCATTAAAAACCTGTTGGACAGTGCATTAAAAACCTGTGGACAGATGCATTAAAAACCTGTTGGACAGTGCATTAAGAAACCTGTTGACAAGCTGCATTAAGAAAACCTGTTGGACAGTGCATTAAGAAACCTGTTGACAGGCATTAAAAACCTGTTGGACAGTGCATTAAGAACCTTGACAGTGCATTAAATTGGACATGCATAGAACCTGTGGACAGTGCATTAAGAACCTGTTGACAGTGCATTAAAAACCTTGACATGCATTAAAACCTGTTAACAGTGCATAAAAACCTGTTACAGTGCATTAAGAACCTGTTGACAGTCATTAAGAACCTGTTGACAGTGCATTAAAAACCTGTTGGACAGTGCATTAAGAACTTTACAGTGCATTAAAACCTGTTGGACAGTGCATTAAGAACCTTGGACAGTGCATTAAAACCTGTTGACAGTGCATTAAGAACCTGTTGACAGTGCATTAAGAACCTGTTGACAGCATTAAAAACCTGTTGGACAGTGCATTAAAAACCTGTTGACAGTGCATTAAGAACTGTTGACAGTGCATTAAGAACCTGTTGGACAGTGCATTAAAAACCTGTTGGACAGTGCATTAAAAACCTGTTGGACAGTGCATTAAAACCGTGGACAGTGCATTAAAAACCTGTTGGACAGTCTAAACCTTTGACTGCATTAAAAAAACCTGTGACAGTGCATGAAGAACCTGTTGACAGTGCATAAAAACCTGTGACAGTGTATCATAGGCGAATTTTATA
>NC_036840.1:22102936-22107290 GCF_002910315.2 Salvelinus sp. IW2-2015 | reverse complement strand
CCTGTTGGACAGTCATTAAGAACCTGTTGGGCAGTGCATTAAGAACCTGTGGACAAGTGCATTAAGAACCTGTTGGACAGTGCATTAAAACCTGTTGGACAGTGCATTAAAACCTGTTGGACAGTGCATTAAAACCTGTTGGACAGTGCATTAGAACCTGTGACAGTGCATTAAGAACCTGTTGGACAGTGCATTAAAACCTGTTGGACAATGCATTAAGAACCTGTTGGACAGTGCATTAAGAACCTGTTGGACAGTGCATTAAAACCGTTGGGCACGTGCATAGAAACCTGTTGGACAGTGATTAAGAATGTAGCCAAAAGGCCTATATTGACCTGCATGTCTCAAAGGTCAATGTAGCTTGTGCTTAGGCTCACAGCCAATTGTCTCATATGGAGATGCATGGTAGCATTCTCCTAATTTCTATGGTAGCATAGACATAAAGTCAGGGATTAGAGGTCAGGGTTGCTTTCCGTTTGTCTCTGTCCTCTCAGTATGTGGGCGGGACAGGGGTTAGAGGTCATTAAACAAATTCACACACAGAGCTTTCCCTTCTCGCCATCCTATCAGTACATGGGTTAGGTTCACCTAGTTTAACTAACTCACTCATACTGCTTTCCCCTGCCCTCTGTCCTTTAGTATATGGGCAGATCAGGGGTTAGAGGTTAGAGTTCAGGGGTTAGTGAGTTCACCTCACAGCATTTTCCCCCTTGCTCTCTCTGTCCTCTCAGTACGTGGGTAGATCAGGCATCCACCTGAAGAGAGATTTCTTCCTGACGCAYGGTTCCAGCGCCCGCTCTGAGCTCTTCATCAACCTGAGAGAGGTGAGCTCTCGCTTCCAGCTGCCCGCCGGGGAGTACATCATCGTCCCTTCCACCTTCGAACCCCAGAAGGAGGGAGACTTTGTCCTCAGGGTCTTCTCTGAGAAACCAGCTAACTCAGAGTGAGTAATAGGGAAACAGAGTGGTGAACAGGACATATGAGGGGATGGAGATTATGGACGGTAGAAAGGCAATGAATTTAATGTAATGACATTGATACTAGTGTTCTTTTCTGTCTGTGTTAGGGAGCTGGATGATGACGTCACAGCTGAACTTCCTGCAGAGGTGAGGGGAAGAGACAAGAGCTGAAATGGCACCCTATTCCCCATATAGTGTGTTACGTTTGACTAGGGCTCTGGTCAAAAGTAGTGCACTATGTGGGGAGTCGTGTTCCATTTCAGATGCAGACCGTGGAGAACCCTGTTTGATAAACAAGCCCATACTGTAACATGCCAACACCAGTACTACCAACAAGAAAGAAGAGTTGACGTTCCTCTGTATCTCTGTTTCAGTCTCAGCTGGACGAGAGCCAGATTGACGCTGGCTTCAAGAGTCTGTTCAGACAGCTGGCTGGGGAGGTGAGGAGACTAGGGAGGGGGAAGTGAGGGGACAGCAGGGCGAATGGGCTGATGGGAAATGTAGTATTTCCTCATGTTCTGTTTCTGTGTGCACAGGACATGGAGATCAGTGCCACAGAGCTRCAGACCATACTCAACAGGATCATCAGCAAGCGTGAGTCCCTAGGAATAGAATTAAACATAGTATGTGGCTTATTACAGCGCATTCGGAAAAGTATTCAGACTCGACTTTTTCCCATTTTGTTACGTTACACGCTTACTCTTATAAATTATATATCTTCTCCTCACCAATCTACACAAAATACCCCATAATGACAAAGCAAAACATTATTTTTTATTTTTGCACCTTTATTATAAATAAAAAAGAAATATCACATTTACAGACATTCAGAGACTTGTCCTGAAAGCCACTGCTGCGTTGTCTTGGCTGTGTGCTTAGGTTGTTTGTCCTGTGGATGAACCTTCCTCCAGTCTAAGGTCTGAGCACTCTGGAGAGAGTTTTCATCAAGGTCTCTCTGTACTTTGCTCCGTCATCTTTCCCTCGATCCTGACTAGTCTCCCAGTCCCTGCCGCTAAAAAACATCCCACAGAATGATGCTCCACCACCATGCTTTACTGTAGGTATGGTGCCAGGTTTCCCCTAGATGGATGCTTTGCATTCATGCCAAAGAGTTCAATCTTGGTTTCATTAACCAGAGAATCGTGTTTTCATGTCTACAGTATTTAGTGCTTTTGGCAAGCTGCAAGTAGGTGTCATGTGCCTTTACTGAGAGTGGCTTTTTGTCTGCCACTCTACCATAAAGCCTGATTGGTGGATCTGAAGAATGGTTGTCCTGCAAAGTTCTCCCATCTTGTAACACGGCACCTTCCTCCTCTTCGTCTTGAAGAGGAGGTGTAGCAGGGATTCGGACCAAGACGCAGCTTATCCGTGTTCAACATATTTAATGATAGACGAAAACGTGAACACTTACAAAAAAACAAACGTGGTTTTACCGATACAGTCCTTTTTGGTGCAGACAAGACACAGAACATAAAACAACCACCCACAAAACCCAACACAAAACAAGCCACCTATATATGATTCTCAATCAGGGACAACGATTGACAGCTGCCTCTGATTGAGAACCATATTAGGCGAACACAGAAACAGACAAACTAGACACACACATAGAATGCCCACCCAGCTCACGTCCTGACCAACACTAAAACAGCAAAACACATAAGCACTATGGGTCAGGACGTGACACCATCTCCAAGAAGCACTCTAGCTCTGTCAGGAGACCATTTGGTTCTTGGTCACCTCCCTTACCAAGGTCCTTCTCTCCCCGATTGCTCATTTGCCTGGCCAGCTCTAGAAGCTCTAGAACAGTCTTGGTTCCAAACTTCTTCCATTTAAGAATGATGGGGCCACTTGTTCTTGGGACCTTCAATGCTGCACACATTTTTGGTACTCTTTCCACAGATCAGTGCCTTGACACAATCCTGTCCGGAGCTCTATGGACCATCTCTCGACCTCGTGTTTGGTTTTCCCTGACATGCACTCCCAACTGTGGGACCTTACATAGACAGGTGTGTGCCTTTCCAAATAATGCCCAACCAATTACATTTACCACAGGCGCACAACAATCAAGTTGAGAAAACATCTCAAGGATGATCAATGGAAACAGGATGCGCCTGATGTCAATTTCGAGTCTAATAGCAAAAGKTCTGAATACTTAGGTTTTTTATTGAACCTTTATTTAACTAGGAAAGGTGTTTTTTTATTTGCAAATCATTTATAAAAATGTCTGAATACGTTCTGAATGCACTGTATCTCTCTATATGTGAGTCTACTCGAGATCTTTCACAATCCTTCGACCTGAGACCCACACTGTCAGTCCTTCCAGGCAGATTTGGATTTTACAGATGCGTATAAATCTCTTGTTCTCTGTCTCTCTGTCTCACACTCTCACACACACACACACACACACACACATACACATACAGACAAAGATCTGAAGACAGATGGATTTGGACCAGAAGCTTGTCGCACTATGATCAACCTGATGGATGTATCCTTGGTGTACTTCAATCAATTCTTTATACAGTACTAGTCCCATCTTTCTGGTCTTTCGATGTCTGTCTGGTCTCTCTGTCTGGTCTGTCTTTCTCTGTGACTGTCTGTATGAACAGGGTTCCTTGACCGTGTCCTTCAGACTGATGGTAGTGGTAAACTGGGACTGGCCGAGTTCCACGTGCTGTGGGAGAAGATTAAACGATACCTGGTGAGCCGAGCTGAAAATCCTGTTCTCCTATTCACTTACTTCATTCACTTGAACTGAGCCTTCGCTCTCGTCATTAGTTCCATGTTCAGTCTCGGTAGAGCATTTCACTCGTTTCTCTCGCAATCTCTGTCCCTCTCTGCCTTTGCCTCTCTCTCTCTCTCTCTCTGTCTCTCCTTGTCTCTGTCTCTCTCTCCTTGTCTCTCTCTCTCTGCCTCATCTCCCTCTCTCTCTCGCTCTGTCTCTCTTTCTCTCCTTGTCTCTCTCTCTCTCTCTCTGTCTCCATCCCTCCACCAGACTGTATTCCGTCAGTATGACCTGGACAAGTCAGGCACCATGAGTTCCTATGAGATGAGGATGGCCCTGGAGGCGGCAGGTACAGTACCTCTTTCCCTTAACTTCTCTGGGATATGTGGGACGGTAGCGTCCCACCTAACCAACAGCCAGTGAAATTGCAGGGTGCCAAATTCAAAACAACAGAAATCTCATAATTAAAATTCCTCAAACATACAAGTATTATACACCATTTTAAAGAGAAACTTCTCGTTAATCCAGCCAAGGTGTCTGATTTCAAAAAGGATTTACGGCGAAAGCACACCTTGCGATTATGTTAGGTCAGTACATAGCCACAGAAAAACACAGCCATTTTTCCAGCCAAAGAGAGGAGTAACAAAAAGCAGAAATAGAGTTAAAA
>NC_036840.1:22049039-22093821 GCF_002910315.2 Salvelinus sp. IW2-2015 | reverse complement strand
GGCAGTGGCTCAGGTGGTTGTTGTCCTTGATGATCTTTTTGGCCTTCCTGTGACATCGGGTGCTGTAGGTGTCATGGAGGGCAGGTAGTTTGCCCCTGGAGATGCGTTGTGCAGACCGTACCACCCTCTGGAGAGCCTTGCGGTTGAGGGCGGTGCAGTTGCCAAACCAGGCTGTGATACAGCCCGACAGGATGCTCTCGATTATGCATCTGTTAAAGTTTGTCAGGGTTTTGAGTGCCAAGCCAAATTTCTTCAGCCTCCTGAGGTTCACCACACTGTCTGTGTGGGTGGACCATTTCAGTTTGTCTGTGATGTGTATGCTGAGGAACTTAAAACTTTCCACCTTCTCCACTCCACTACTGTCCCTTCGATGTGGATAGGGGGGGGTGCTCCCTCTGCTGTTTCCTGAAGTCCACGATCATCTCCTTTGTTTTGTTGACGTTGAGTGAGAGGTTGTTTTCCTTACACCACACTCCGAGTGCCCACACTTCCTCCCTGTAGGCTGTCTCATCATTGTTGGTAATCAAGCCCACTACTGTTGTGTCATCTGCAAACTTGATGATTGAGTTGGAGGCATGTATGGCCGGCCACGCAGTCGTGGGTGAACATGAAGTACAGGACGGGGCTGGGCACCCACCCTGGTGGGGCCCCAGTGTTGAGGGTCAATGAAGTAGAGATGTTGTTTCCTACCTTCACCACCTGGGAGCAGCCCGTCAGAAAGTCCAGGACCCAATTGCACAGGGCRGGGTTGAGACCCAGGGCCTCCAGCTTGATGATGAGCTTGGAGGGTACTATGATGTTGAATGGTGAGCTGTAGTCAATGAACAGCATTCTTACATAGGTATTCYTCTTCTCCAGATGGGATAGGGCAGTGTGCAGTGTGATGGCGATTTCATCGTCTGTGGACCTATTAGGGCGGTATGCAAACTGAAGTGAGTCTAGGGTGRCTGGTATGGTGGAGAYGATATGAWTYTTGACCAGTCTCTCAAAGCACTTCATGATGACAGAAGTGAGTGCTACGGGGTGCTACTAGTCATTTAGTTCTTCCTGTACCCTTCTTGGGTACAGGAACAATGGTGGCCATCTTGAAGCATGTGGGGACAGCAGACTGGGATAGGGAGCGATTGAATATGTCCGTAAATACACCAGCCAGCTGATCTGCGCAWGCTCTGAGGACGCGGCTAGGGATGCCGTCTGGGCCAGTAGTCTTGAGAGGGTAAACACGTTTAAATGTTTTAMTYATGTCGGCCACGGAGAAGGAGAGGGGGGGGGGGTGCAGTCCTTGTTATCAGGCCACGACGGTGGCACTGTATTATCCTCAAAGCGGGCAAAGAAGGTGTTTAGTTTGTCTGGAAGCGTGACGTCAGTGTCCGTGACGTGGCTGGTTTTCTTTTTGTAGTCCGTGAGMCTACGTCTTGTGTCTGAGCCGTTGAATTGCGACTCCACTTTGTCCCTGTACCGGCATTTCACTTGTTTGATTGCCTTGCGGAGGGAATAACTTCACTGTTTATATWCGGCCATATTCCCAGACCTCTTTCCATGGTTAAATGCGGTGGTTCGGTCTTTCAATTTTGCGCGAATGCCTCCATCCATCCAGTTTCTGGTTAGGGTAGGTTGTAATAGTCACAGTGGGTACAACATCTCCAATGCACTTCCTTATAAACTCACTCACCGAGTCAGCGTATAGATCGACGTTATCCATCATCCATACGATGTCCTGTATAAGGTATATTTTACACTGATGTTTCAGATTGGCCAATGATGTATGATCTTGAGYCCAAATGTTCAGAATAGTGAATGTCATATTCATATGGGTGCTTTACATTTTTAACTGACTTTCGTAACACTTCTGTACCTACAGAAACCTTCAAGACGATGGACACAGATTCTGATGGAGTCATAGAACTCAACTTCTTCCAGGTCCATTTCTRTCTCTCAGCTGTTACGTTTTGTTGTTGTTGTTCAGTTGATCGGAGTATAAGAGTGTTGTCTCAGTCAAAGCTAGCCTACACAGTTGAACGGGGTTGCTTGTTATGTGATTCTTATGTCACTATTCATTATGAGCAAAGTTCTGATGAAGTAAAAGTCAAATCAAATCATATCAAATTTTATTTGTCACATGTGCCGAATACAACAGGTGTAGCACCTTACAGTGAAATGCTTACTTACGAGCCCCTAACCAACAATGCAGTTTTAAAAAAAAAATACAGATAAGAATAAGAAATAAAAGTAACAAATAATTAAAGAGCAGCAGTAAAATAACAATAGCGAGACTATATACAGGGGGGTACCGGTACAGAGTCAATGTGCGGGTGCACCGGTTAATTGAGGTAATATGTACATGTAGGTAGAGTTATTAAAGTGACTATGTGCTCTCTCCCCCTCTGTACTCTCTCGCTGCATCTCTCTCTACCTCTCCCCCTCCTCTCTGTCTACAGTGGATCACCCTGACCATGTTTGCCTAAAGATGATGGACTCACTGATGTTATTGCACCAGACTACACTAATGTAATTTCAGAAGTGCCTTTCTCTGGCTCTTCCTCTCTGCACTGCAGAGATCCATGGATAAAAAAAAAAACTTGAGTAATGTTTACAACATTTAATATGGGGATCATGTGCCAAAGCATTGCCTGTTACCTTAGAAACGGAGGGAGACAACTCTACTCACATGGCGCCACAACATAGAGGAAGACGGCAGGGAATTTTGATACGGCCTCCTATTGGATAGGAAGGAAACTTCCTAAAGTTTTTGTTTTACATCTTGTGCCAATTTTCACAATTGCCKTGTCATATTTTCAACGTTCCTTTTGGAAGCCATTTTGGGGCCTGTGTTTCAGGAATAGGCAATGGGGGTGTTGGTATGGAGTTTGGGTCAAAAGGATTTTCTCTGCTGAGAAAGAAGGCAAAGTGYTGTTGTAACTTGGAAGTACTTCATCATCCTTAGAGGATCGAATCACCGGCATGACATTTTTTTTTAGAAGTCGTATATGTCAGTACTTTTCAGTGGGGAAACCCCCCACAATATCCTTGTAATGCCGCATACTCAAAACTTGATATCCTCATTTTTAATGGATGCCAAAGACACTTCGAGGATATCCCAGCTTTTAATTTTTTTTATTGTTCCAAGGGGAACATGAAACTACCCACTGGGCACAGACGTCAATTCAACGTCTATTCCACGTTGGTTCAACGTAATTTCATTGAAACAACATTGATTCAACCAGTGTGTGCCCAGTGGCTATTTTATTTTTTATTTTAGTATTTGTGATGTAGGTTATAAGCGATGACTGATTTTTGATTGGAATAGCAGGCATCAACCTGATCGCATGTAATGTCAGATGTATTCATGGATGGAGGAAGGTAAAGTACAGTTGGAGACATTTTGCCAAATAGACTGAGGGAACCAGAAACAGTATGACACTCTTATTGCCATGACATTCAATTCTATAGTTGCCATTTTTTTCTGTGTAGATCGATAATAAAATGTCTTATATGCATTATGCAATCACGACTGTTGTTTACAGTGCACACTCTGTAATTGTCTTATGCTCTTTCTTATTATGGAATTATGTACCTTCTCCATTTCTATCTATACAAAACTTCAATAAACTTTTCCGGGAACACAATTATATTCATGTGGATATGTCATMATTTGGGTTTTGAGCAAAGCTAACATCTTTTCTAAAGATCAATATCAGACTCATGGAATGTGTCCCATTGTAAATATATAAACCCATGAAGAATACTCAAGTTTCTTCCTCAAACTTTTCRGGAACTTATAATTCACACAAGTGAGTATTAGAGGGGAAAAAGGCGACGCGAGAGGATTTACTCCTCCCAAAATTTGTCYGTGTGAGATAAATAGACCCAAGTAGGGATTTTTGTATGGAGGTCCATGAGAGTGTGTCGATTTACATTAAGCGTATTTGATCGAATAGAAGTTTCATAATGTTTYGGCTGTTACAAATGTACTGATGTACATTTGAGAAAAAGGCAACTTTGAGAAAAACTACTGTTGTTCACATGCGTATATGCCCTCTCATTGGCTAGAATGGTCCCACCTGATCTCACCTCCTCCCGCCTGCCTTCCATCTTTGAGGACATTTATTTCCATTGTTAGAGCGGTCATTTGACTATCTTGTCACTATAATAGACAATCTTTGGTATCATTAACCAATAAATCCTCCAATCACAGGAATAAATATAAACTTTAGTAAGCACATTCATATTAAAAAAAAACAAGAGCAGAAATAATACTTTACGTCAACAGCTAATGTACATTATAGACGGGATACATACGTTAAAAGACATGTACAGCAGATTCATAGCTTTCTCATTGTTAAGTTAAATCAAGACATTTACACATGTAGCTCAATATTAAGTAAACATTATCAACTTATAATAGACAATAATAATAATGATAAAAAAAATTGAGACAGCCTGTAGTCGCTCATGACAGGAATGTACACCATCATCTTGAAAATGGGAAGAATGTTTTAAAAAGAGGGACTGTGAGGGTGAGAGGTCAGCCAGTAAGTGACTGTTCCACACAGCTCTCAGATCAGGCAATGTTGTGTCAAAAGCAGGTCATTGGGTTTCATAACTTCAAGGCGGTCGGTTTCTACTGATCCAGRGCCAGTTTTACCATAGAAATTGAATTCCTAGAATTTGTTTTGCACCTCAGACCAAGGCAATTTCACTTACACTTCATTGGTACACTCAAAATGGCCGCCAGTCCACCCATTGTCTTAAATGGGATTCCCATTGTAGGAATTCTATTTCGATGAGTTTGGWGGTTGGTTCCATTCGTTCACTTAGGCGTTGGTGTTGTTGTATTCCATGCGGGTGACCATGGTAGAGACCAGTTTCTCCAGCTGGATGGCGCGGTGCTGGCCGGTCTCCAGGACTTCCTCATGGTTGGCCTTCTCCTCACTGTCGTAGTCCATCACAGCCTTGTTGGTAATCAGGGATAGGGCGAACACACGCATGCCACAGTGACGCGCCGCGATCACCTCGTGAGCCGTGCTCATGCCTGAGAGAGAGAAAGAATGTTAGACCAGTTCAGACATAGGGAAAATACGTTTGATAACCGCATCAGTTATGTTTCCTCAATATAAGAGAAGATTTTGAGTTCAATATGTCAACTGCAATGAACGGAGGATTGTGACGGTCTTGTGGTTAAAACTAGGGGAAGGCACGGTGGAGATGAGACTTACCAACAGCGTCAGCTCCCAGTTTGTGCAGCATGCGACACTCCGCGATGGTCTCGAACGAGGGCCCGCCCAGGACGCAGTATACGCCCTCACGCAGGAAGTCACCGTAGCCTAGTTCCTGTCCCACATCCACAGCCAGCTGCTGCAGCTCTCTGTCGTACGCRTCAGACATACAGGGGAACCGCACACCGAACCTAGGAAAGCGAGAGAGGGAGGAAGGGAGAGATGGTTACACCTCAATGCCACAAAACTAGACATGCACGATATATCGGTAAGCATATTGGAATGGGCCGAAATTAGCTAAAAATGCCAACATTGGAATGTCTAGTTTAATGCCGATGTGCAAAACCGATGTCAAAGCTGACGTGCATACCTATATAACGTAGGTAGATGACGTAATGACGCCACGAAAAATACAGCGCTACACGTGCAACACAGCATTCCTAACCTAGCCCACAATGTCTGCTGTGTGGATCTTTTTTGGTGTTTCAAAGGAAGATAACAAAAAGGCCATATGCAACGTTTGTGCTGCTATTATTTCCCGAGGAGGGGAGAAAGTGAAATCTTTCAATACCACAAACCTAATTACTCATTTGAAAGTGCATCACCCCCAGACATTCAGCGACTACTTAGAAAAAAAGCAGAATTAAAACAAAGTGCACACTACCAACAACTAAACAAGTTCAAGTCGAGCAGTCATTTGAAAGAGTAAGAACATTTCAGCAAGACAACTCAAAGATKAAATCCATTAACGCCAAGATAATGSAATTCATTGCCCTTGACAGTCAACCGTTCTCTGTCGTGGATGATGTTGGCTTTCGCCGACTGGTCAAGCACCTCGAGMCCCGGTACACACTACCAAGTAGCCACTATTTTTCAGATGTTGCCCTACCGGAGTTACACAGTATTGTTGAAACGCACCTCCATGAGCTACTTGCTATGGGCGTCACTGCTATTAGCTTCACGACTGACATTTGGACGAGCGATGTCAGACYCATGAGCATGCTGAGTCTGACAGCACAGTGGGTCAACGAGGATTTCGTACTGAGCAAAGCAGTATTGCATACTCAAGAATGTCCTGGTTCTCATACCTCTGTTGTCATTTCAATGGCATTTGAGAACATGTTTGAAACGTGGAAACATGAACACACTCCTAGCTCCATTCGAACAACTGACTCGAGAAATAAGCTAATCAACTACGTCTGCAGCAGACGTGATGTCATGGCATTGAAATGCCTGCTCAACAAAACTGCAGACAGACCATGGGGTTAAAACTTGAAAAAGTACTCTACTAGAGGCTGTGATGAAGCGATTAGGTGGCATTCTCTCTGAGCCTCTTTACTGTGTCGCCACCATGCTCGTTGCTAGGTACAAGGACCGCTATTTCGATGCCGACAAGAAACAGGGTTTACGTGAAATGTTACAGACACAGCTGGACAAGATGGAAATGGACACAGCGACAGTGCGCACTGAGGAAGAGAGGCCACAGACAGACAGAGCTGAAACTTCACTGCTTGACATGTACAATGAAATCCTGGTTGAGAACTAAACGACAGAACAAATGAACAACGAAACAGCACAGCAAGTAAGTGAAAGAAATAGGTTTTGATTATGTTTTACTGGTAATGGGGACATACGTAAATGCCAACAAAATAACTTTTTGGTTAGTGTATGTGTGTGTGTTTCAACTATTTAACTGTACTAGAATGCTTAAAAGGCCACTAAAAATGTTAAATATCGGTTATCGGTATCGGGTGTTTTGGCAAGGAAAATATCGGATATCAGTATCGGCCAAAAATGTCATATCAGTGCATCCCTACACATAACTATTGTCAGTGTAAAGAAGTTCAACAAAATTCTCTCTGTCACGCACACACGCACGCACACACACACAGACACACTTGCCAAGCCTACCTGTCGTCGTTTGTTCCAGCAAGTGGGTTGTTGCCAGCAAAGCCGGGCATGTTGATGTGATCTTTCATGATCATGATGTCTCCCACTTTGAAGTCCTGGTTGAGACCGCCAGCAGCGTTGGTCAGGATGACCGTCTCWACACCCAGCAAGCTGAAGATACGCATAGGCAGGGTGATCTGGAACACGCATACATTCCCAGTCAAAAGTTTGGACACACCTACTCATTCAAGGGTTTTTCATTATTTGGAATCATGTAGTAACCCMMMMMAAAAAGTGTTAAACAAATCAAAATATATTTTATATTTTAGACTCTTCAAAGTAGCCACCCTTGCACACTCTTGGCATTCTCTCAACTAGCTTCACCTGGAATGCTTCCAACCTTTCAACTCTTGAAGGAGTTTCCCACATATGCTGAGCACTGTTGGATGCTTTTCTTCACTCTGCGGTTCAACTTACCCAATCATCTCAATTGGGTTGAGGTCGGGTGATGTGGGAGGCCAGGTCATCTGATGCAGCACTCATCACTCTCCTTCTTGGTCAATACAACACACCTCCAGGATGTGTAAGGGCTGTGATTGTCCTGTTGAAAAACAAATGATAGTCCCACTAAGCGCATACCAGATGGGATGGCCGTATCACTGCAGAATGCTGTTGTAGCAATGCTGGTTAGTGTGCATGAATTCTAAATAAACTCATTGACAGTGTCACCAGCAAAGCATCCCAACACCATCACCATTCCTTCTCCATGCTTCACGGTGGACTACCATGCAGAGATATCCGTTCACACTACTCTGGCGTCTCACAAAGACAGATTTCCCGGTCTATGTCCATTGCTCGTGTTTCTTGGCCGCAACAAGTCCTCTACTACCTATTAGTGTCCTTTAGTAGTTGGTTTCTTTGACTAATTCGACCATGAAGGCCTGATTCACGCAGTCCTCTCTGAACAGTTGATGTTGAGATGTGTCTGTTACTTGAACTTGAAGCATTTATTTGGGCTGCAATTTCGAGGCTGGTAACTCTAATTGAACGTATCTCTGCAGCAGAGTAACTCTGGTCTTCCTTTCCTGTGGCAGCCCTCATGAGAGCCAGTTTCATCATAGCGCTTGATGTTTTTTACGATTGCACTTGAAGAAAACTTTCAAAAAGTCTTGAAATTTTTCGCATGACTGACCTTCAATGTCTTAAAGTAATGATGGACTATGCGTTTTCTCTTGTGTTTAGTTGGAGCTGTTCTTGCCTAAATAGACTTGGTCTTTAATACCAATAGGGCTATCTTCTGTACACCACCCCTACTTTGTCACAACACAACTGATTGCCTCAAACGTAATAAGAATAGAAATTCCACAAATGTACTTTTAACAAGGCACACTCTTAATTGAAATGCATTCCCGGTGACTACCTCATGAAGGCTGATTGACAGAATCCAAGAGTGTGCAAAGCTGTACATCAAGGCAAAGGTGGCTCACTATGAGAATCTCAAATATAACATATTTGATTTGTTTACACTTTTTTGGTTACTACATGATTCCATATGTGTTATTTCATAGTTTTGATGTCTTCACTATTATTCTACAATGTAGAAAATATTAAAAATAAAGAAAAACGGTTGAATGAGTAGGTGTGTCTAAACTTTTGACTGGTTCTGTACATGTCAACATATCACAATATACTGGTATTCCATTACAATATACAGCTAAAATGTGGTATTCTAATATATGCTAGTTCAGTGGTTCCCAAAGTTTTTTATAGTCCCGTACCCTTCAAACATTCAACCTTCAGCTGTGTACCTCCTCTAGCACAGGGTCAGCGCACTCTCAAATGTTGTTTTTTGCCATATTGTAAGCCTGCCACAAACACTATAAGATACATTTATATAAATATAAGAATGAGTTTGACACTTCCCCACGAGCCGGGTTGTGACAACGAGCTCTTATAGGACCAGGGCACAAATAATAACCTAGAATAATTTTGCTCTTTATTTAGCAATCTTAGATATAAAACCTCATTTGTTAATCAAAAATGTTGAATTATTACCACAGGTTAATGAGAAGGGTGTGCATGAAGGATGCAGATAACTCTGCAATGTTGGGTTGATTGGAAGAGGTCTCAGTCATTAATCATTTTCCACTCACAGTCTGTGCCTTTATTTAGTTTTCATGCTATGAGGGGCGAGAATCGACTCTCACATAGGTACGTGGTTGCAAAGGGCATGAGTGTCTTAACAGTGCGATTTGCCAAGGCAAGAAACTCTGAGTGCAGCCCTTCCAGAAATCTGGCAGCTGCATTCTGATTCAATTCAATTTTCACAGAACTGCTTGTTGCAATTTCGATGAGGCTCTCTGTTTCAGATTCGTAAGTGGACTGGAGGCAGGGTTTGTTTGTGTCATCCCGTTTCGGGAAAGTACCTGCATAATTGCACACCCAACTCACTCTGGTGCTTTGCTATATCACATTTGACATTGTCCGTAAGCTTGAGTTCATTTGCACACAAAAATCATACAATGAAGGAAAAACCTATGGGTGTCCTTGTCAATGCAGACAGAAAAGAGCTCAACTTCTTAAATCATTAGGCCTCATTTTGTCCCGCACATTGAATATAGTTGCGGAGATCCCTGTAATCCTGAGACTCTGATCTTCAGGCGAGAAAAAACTCACCCAGATAGGCCAGTCGTGTGAGAAACTCATCATCATGCAAGCGGTCACACAAGTGAAAATTATGGCCAGTAAAGAAAACTTAAGCTCGTCTCCAATTTACAAAAACGTTTCAATACTTTGGCCCTTGATAACCAGCGCACGTCAGTATGTTGTAAAAGCTTTACATGGTCTCTGCCCATATCTTTGCATAATGCAGAAAATACACAAGAGTTCAGGGGCCTTGCTTTAACAAAGTTAACCATTTTCACTGTAGTGTCAAAAACGTCTTTCAAGCTGTCCCGGCATTCCCTTGGCAGCAAGAGCCTCTCGATGCTGCAGTGTACCCAAGTAGCGTCGGGAGCAACTACTTGCATGCGCGTTACCACTCCACTATGTCTTCCTGTATTGGCTTTTGCGCCATCAGTACAGATACCAACACATTTTGACTACCAATGTCCATTTGATGTCACAAAGCTGTCCAGTACTTAAAAAATATCCACCCATGTTGTCCCGGTTTCACCCCCCATAAACATAACGGATATCAAATCAAACTTTATTTGTCACATGCGCCGAATACAACAAGTGTAGACCTTACCATGAAATGCTTACTTACAAGCCCAGTGCAGTTCAAGAAGAGTTAAGAAAATATTTACCAAATTAAGATAAAAAGTAACACAATAATGAGGCTATATACAGGAGGTACATGTACCGAGTCAGTTTGCGGGGGTACAGGTTAGAGGTAATTTGTACATGTAGGTAGGGGTGAAGTGACAATGCATAGATAATAAACAGCGAGTAGCAGCAGTGTACAAAATGTAATAGTCCGGTGGCCATTTGATTAATTGTTCTACAGTCTTATGGCTTGAGGGTAGAAGCTGTTAAGGAGCCTTTTTGGTCCTAGACTTACCGCTTCCTGTGCGGTAGCAGAGAAAACAGTCTATGACTTGGGTGACTGGAGTCTCTGACAATTTTATGGGCTTTCCTCTGACACCGCCTATTATATAGATCCTGGATTGCAGGAAGCTTGGCCCCAGTGATGTACTGGGCCGTACCCACTACCCTCTGTAGCGCCTTACGGTCAGATGCCGAGCAGTTGCCATACCAGGCGGTGATGCAACCGGTCAGGATGCTCTCGATGGTGCAGCTGTAGAACTTTTTGAGGATCTGGGGACCCATGCCAAATCTTTTCAGTCTCCTGAGGGGGAAAAGGTTTTGTCGTGCCCTCCTCCTCGACTGTCTTGGTATGTTTGGACCATGATAGATCGTTGGTGATGTGGACACCAAGGAACTTGAAACTCTCGACCCACTCCACTACAGCCCTGTTGAYGTTARTAGGGGCCTGTTCAGCCCGMCTTTTCCTGTAGTCCACRATCAGCTCCTTTGTCTTGCGCACGTTGAGGGAGAGGTTGTTGTCCTGGCACCACACTGCCAGTTCTCTGACCTCCTCCCTATAGACTGTCTCATCGTTGTCGGTGATCAGGCCTACCACTGTTGTGTCGTCAGAAAACTTCATGATGATGTTGGAGTCGTGTTTGGTCACGCAGTTGTGGGTGAACAGGGAGTTCACTCACGACACCAGGCGGTGTCATAGGAATGYCCTAAAATTGTCAAAGACTCCAGCCACCCTAGTCATAGACTGTTCTTTCTGATACCRCACGGCAAGCGGTACTGGAGCGCCAAGTCTAGGTCCAAGAGGCTCCTAAATAGCTTCTAACCCCAAGCCATAAGACTCCTGAACAGCTAATCAAATGGCTACCCAGACTACTTGCATTGCCCCCCCCGGAACGCTGCTGCTACTCTCTGTTATTCTCTATGCATAGTCACTTTAATAACTCTACCTACATGTACATATTACCTCAATTACCTCGACACCGGTGCCCCAGCACATTGACACTGTACCGGTACCCCCCGGTATATAGCCCCGCTATTGTTATTTAATGCTGCTCTTTAATTATTTGCTATTCTTATTTATAACTTTTTTTGTTGGTATTTTCTTAAAACTGCATTGTTGGTTAAGTGCTTGTAAGTAAGCATTTCACTGTAAGGTCTACTACACCTGTTGTATTYGGTGCATGTGACAAATAAAATTTGATTTGATTTGACTAAGTACACACCCCTGAGGGGCCCCAGTGTTGAGGATCAGCGTGGCAGGCGTGTTGTTGCCTACCCTTACCACCTGGGGGCGGCCCGTCGGGAAGTCCAGGATCCAGTTGCAGAGGGAGGTGTTAAAACCCAGGGTCCTAAGCTTAGTGATGAGCTTCGTGGGCACTATGGTGTTGAACGCTGAGCTGTAGTCAATKAACAGAATTCTCACGTAGGTGTTCCTTTTGTCCAGGTGGGAAAGGGCAGTGTGGAGTGCAATAGAGATTGCATCATCTGTGGATCTGTTGGGGCGKTATGCAAATTGGAGTGGGTCTAGGGTATCCGGGAGGATGCTGTTGATGTGAGCCATGACCAGCCTTTCAAAGTACTTCATGGCTACCGGCGTGAGTGCTACGGGGCGGTAATCATTTAGGCAGGTTACCTTCCCTTCATTTGGCACAGGGACTATGGTGGTCTGCTTGAAACCTGTAGGTATTACAGACTCAGTCAGGGAGAGGTTGAAAATGTCAGTGAAGACACTTGCCAGTTGGTCCGCGCATGCCTTTGAGTACACATACTGGTAATCCATCTGGCCCCGTGGCTTTGTGAATGTTGACCTGTTTAAAGCTCTTGCTCACATCGGCTACCGAGAGTGTTATTACACAGTCATCCAGAACAGCTGGTGTTCTCGTGCATGATTCAGTGTTGCTTGCCTCGAAGCGAGCATAAAAGGCATTTAGCTTGTCTGGTAGGCTCGCGTCACTGGACAGCTCGCGTCTGGGTTTTCCTTTCTAGTCCGTAATAGTTTTCAAGCCCTGCCACATCCGACGAGTGTCAGAGCCGCTGTTGTAGGATTCAATCTTAAACCTGTATTGATGCTTTGCTTGTTTGATGGTTCGTCTGAGGGCATAGCGGGATTTCTTATAGGAGTCCRGATTAGTGTCCTGCTCCTTGAAAGCATCAGCTCTAACCTTTAGCTCGATGAGGATGTTGCCTGTAATCCATGGCTTCTGGTTGGGATATGTACGTACGGTCACTGTGGGGACGATGTCGTCAATGCACTAATTGATGAAGCCGATGACTCCTCAATGCCATTGGATGAATCCCGGAACATATTCCAGTCTGTGCTAGCAAAACAGTCCTGTAGAGTAGCATCCGCATCATCTGACCACTTCCGTATTGAGTGAGTCACTGCTGGTAMTTCCTGCTTTAGTTTTTGCTTGTAAGCAGGAATCTGGAGAATAGAGTTATGGTCAGATTTGCCAAATGGAGGGCGGAGGAGAGCTTTGTATGCATCTCTGTTTGTGGAGTAAAGGTGGTCTAGAGTTTTTTTCCCTCTGGTTGCACAAGTGACATGCTGGTAAAAATTTGGTAAAACTGATTTAAGTTTGCCTGYATTAAAGTCCCCGGCCACTAGGAGYGCGGCTTCTGGASCTGTGCCAGGCCCGCCACGTCTGTTGACTCATCCAGCTGTAAAGMATATAATTCACTGGCTTGTATGCGAAGCAGTAATTGTTTCAAAACATCTCCTGCCATGTCACTGATGCGTCGTGAAACAGTGTTGTTTGATGAAGGCATTGTCTGTATAGTTTTTTGGGCCTTTTCCCCCAGCATTGTCCCAGCCATATCCACGGCAGCAGGAAGAATTAAGTCCTCCACAATAGTATGGGGCTTGCCTGTCCTAGCCACTCTGTAGCTCACCATATAMGACGCTTCTAGCCCCTTCTTATTAATGGTATCTGTTGCTTTTATACATGTCCTATTACTCAAAAGTCGTCTTTATTTTCACTCCAAAAACTCCTGTGGCTTATTTTTCAAATGGCCATGTTTCGTTTCTAAATGTCTGCGCAAGAGTGAAGGTTTCCCGCGAGAGAGTAACGGTTAGTGTGATTGGATGTTAATTATTTGACTAGGCTACCTGTATTTGACATTGGGTTGTTATTTCGCTGAACACTAGATGGTTTCATTTTATTTTTGGCAGTGAAATGAGGCTACTCAGGCAAGAAAAAAAACTCACCCAAATCTATAGCCCCGTTGGAAAATATAAATGTACTGTTTAAAAATGTGAAGAAAAAAATATATATACTGTATATATATATATTTGACGTACCCCCGACAGCATTGTGCGTACCCCAGTTTGGGAATACCTGGGCTAGTTGATTTAATACTATGTGTTTTTATTCTCTTTACTTCTATGTATGGTATATTTAATATTTTACCTGTGTATTTGACTGACTCATCTTGTTGTCAAGAAAATTGTCCTGTAATTAAGGCATAATAATGAATCCATCTTCTCTACCTATCATTTAAAGTAATGCAGAAGAGCACCATATGTCTGAATCCTACAGTAGCCACATGGTATGTTGGTAGACAGACATACCTTCTGGATGGCGTATCCCTCGTACAGGTGGAAGCGTCCCTGCATGCACACGCATGGCCTTCCCTTCAGCGTCCCAAACACCAAGCGTCCAGCATGGCCGTGCACTGTAACACACAACAACCAATTAGAATGCACTTGACGACGCACAGCAACCAATCAGAAAACCTTCTTATAGAACCACACTTAGAAGAAAAAGTGATTTCCATGTAGAACCCTTTTGGAACCAAAAAGGGTTCTATTTGGAACCAAAAAGGGTTCTCCTATGGAGACAGCCAAAGAACTCTTTTGGAACCCTTTTTTTTCTAAGAGTGCAGCTGTTTTTCATAGGCGATAATCTGAGCCCAGAATTCTCCCTGGTTAGGTAACATGGCCAATGTAGACCCTATATACCTTGCCCTATACATCTGCAATGCAGATTCACCAAATAAGAAAACAAGTAGACAGATAGATATACACTACTACTACATACCTGTGCTCTGGGGGAAGTTGGGGATGTCCTTGTAGTTGAAGGCCACTTGGTCTTTCAGCATGTCAGCCAGTCCTCCCATTCCTGAACCACACACGATGCCAACCACGGGGCGAACGGAGGTCTGGGCCAACAGCCAGTCTGCTGTGGCCTTGCAGTCCTCGTAGCTGTACCTGAAACACACAGAAAKAAGAGAGACACACGTTAGAATATAATTGACTTATACTAATACTTTATAATAAAACAAAATGGATGTCATGGTMAATGCGATCACGACACATAGCTGATGTGCCACGGGGTGTTTCAGAGTGTCTATGGGAAGTTGAAGTGTGTGTGTCCTTATTAAACAGCGGTTTCTGAGCAATAATCTTAAGTCTGTGTGTTAATGAGTGTGAGCCTCCATAGTGTCGAATCTCCCAAGGACACAAACACAGACACACACATTCCATCAGAGTCACACTGGAGTCATTCTTCTCCTCTGCCTTTCACAAAGGTCAACACACACACACGGCCCATAGTTTTAGCCTATTATAACACCCTACTGTTCAAGCCTATATCAGTTTGTTATGTTATCGTATCTGAGTATCAACTTTGACCTTAAAACACACACCCATTTCTAAGAACCATCGTATTATGAAAACAAGTCCATATGGTGTTAGTGTACACTCTGTGCTACATCATATAGCCTGACCATAACCATGAATCTGAGCCCACCTCATATATGAGGCTATTGCCTACGTAGCCTCTCTCAAGTGAAGTTGCATTACTAAATTGTCAAACACCTGCTCACAGAATAACTGTGAATAAAAGTTTAAGATACACACATTATTTAATCAAATATTATGCTACAATATATAAGAGTAAATTGAGTGAATTGACTATTATGCTTTTCTGAACAATTTATTAGAGCCTACAGTAGGTTTTCTTTTTATTTATTTATTTATKTTCAGAAACGATGTTAGCCAATAGGCGCGCAACCCTTTACTATTGAGATTCCCACATCTGTCTTGTATAATAAAAAATCCTGTTCGGCAGCCAAGGTCCTGCTATTCATATATATATATATGTATATAGAGTTTTTTTGAACGGGAGGATTTTTTTTTTCTTATTCGATAATATGATTTAAACTATMATTTAATCTCAATGAAAATATCACACTCTTATCTGCTGCCCCAATCGCATGTGAATCGTCCGATCCACACAAATCCATTTCTGGTGTTATCTAAAATTACACACACTACTATGTCCCCCACTTGCACAGTTGACCATGTGTGATAGGCCTACAGTAGCACCACATTGAATACAAGTTGCGGATGAGTACTGTTAGTAAATACAATGATAGATTGATGCAATTCCCTATTAGGCTACGCACTTGCCTGCATAACAATGTGAGAAGCGCGTCCAGAACATGAAAGGAATTAATGAAATTTAGCTAATAGTCTATGCTACTCACCCGGTRCTTGAGTCTGGAAACATGCTGAAGTAATGTAATGTGCCTTGAATCCTCTCAAAAGCAACGATTTATCAATTGGCTTAATGTAACTGCGGCAGATAGACTTGACTGGCGGCAAAACGTCAAGGAAAACCTTAAAAATGTAGACTTAAAATAAATACCTTAAAGTGATAGGCCTATTTATAATAATGTTATACCGTTTAAACGGTCAAAATCTTCAGTTGAAAACCGTTGAGCTGTTTAGTAGTCTTTCAGTTAACTGTTAAAATGCCTAGGCGCTCGTGTCGCTGATCATTGWTCAGTCAGCGGCGTAATTATAGACCGAGCCCCTCTCTGTTATCCCTCCCCCTGAGTGACGCAAATAGATCCACAGGTTTGGATTGGTCTGCACAGCACACCTCCTTAAACAACGCGATTTTGGACAGAAATAATGCGCTGTGACTGGTGGAAATTAGTCATACATCAGTTTGAGTTTATTCTAGGGCAAATCCCGAGACGCCTCTTCAGAATGGTCAACACATAAGAAGCTTCAAATAAATATTTAACAATAATAGGGTGTAGCCTAGGGCCTAGGCTACTGATTGTCTGCTGTTGATCATTTGAAAAAGCAAAAGTWAAAAAAACGTATCTTGCTTATTTTTCAGCATTTGATGTTTTAACAAGATATAATATGATGATGGGGATTCACATAAGGAAGTGACTCAACAGCCTGGACATGAATGATGCTATTGTTTTGAATATCACGCGTGACTCGATATACTTCTCTCATCACAACCCACCAATGATTATTGCATTATTTGGGTTATAGGCACCGACAGACTCAAAGAAAACACATGGAGGCGTGTGCAAAACCCATGTAAATATTATATGTTGCAACCTGAACTTTGGCAGAAATTAGCAAAGACAGAGAAAAGTAGCTCAGTACTTTTAAAATCTTTGGATCTACCAGTTCTTCCAAATATAAGAAAGAAGCTCTAAAACGAGTGAAATGGTCCATGTGTGATGGACATCACATCCCTCTTTCCTCCATTTTTTGTGTAGGCTACCACCTTGAACATAGTGTAAGAGCAATAAACATAGTTATTTGACACTTGACACTTGAGATAGTGTGCCTGATAGTAAGATTATATAAMTTCCTTATAGGTGGCAGGTAGCCTAGTGGTTAGAGCGTTGGGCCCGTAACCGAAAGGTTGCTGGATCGAACCCCTGAGCTGACAAAGTAAAAATATGTCGTTCTGCCCCTGAATAAGGCAGTTAACCCACTGTTCCCCGGTAGGCTGTCATTGTTAATGAGAATTTGTTCTTACCTGACTGGCGTAGTTAAATAATGGTTAACAAAAAAAATTGTCTCAGCGCCTTGACTTTTTCTACGTTTTGTTATTCTAAAATGGTTTACGTTCTTAAAAATGCTCAGCAATCCTCAGCAATCTACACACAATGACAAAGCGAAAACAGGTTTTTAGAAATGTTTGCACATGTTTACAAAATAAAAAACAGAAATACCTTATTTACATAAGTATTCAGACTCTTTGCTATGAGACTCGAAATTGAGCTCAGATGCATCTTGTTTCCATTGGTCATCATTGAGACGTTTCTACGACTTGATTAGAGTCCACCTGTGTTAAATTCAATTGATTTTATATGAATTGGAAAGGCACACACCTGTCTATAAAAGGTCACACAGTTGATAGTGCATGTCAGAGCAAAAACCAAGSCATGAGGTCGAAGGAATTGTTCGTAGAGCTCCGAGACAGGATTGTATCGAGGCACAGATCTGGGGAAGAGTACCAAAACATTTCTGCAGCATTGAAAGGTCCCCAAGAACACAGTGGCCCCCATCATTCTTCAATGGAAGAAGTTTGGAACTACCAAGACTGTTCCTAGAGCTGTCCGACTGGCCACACTGAGCAATCGGAAGGAGAAGGGTCTTGGTCAGGGAGGTGACCAAGAACCCGATAGTCACACTGACAGAAATCTAGAGTTCCTCTGTGGATATGGGAGAACCTGCCAGAAGGACAACAATCTCTGCAGCACTCCACCAATCAGGCCTTTATGGTAGAGTGACCAGACGGAAGCCACTCCTCAGTAAAAGGCACATGACAGCCTGCTTGGAGTTTGCCAAAAGGCACCTAAAGACTCTCAGACCATGAGAAACAAGATTCTCTGGTCTGATGAAACCAAGATTGAACTCTTGAATGCCAAGCGTCACGTCTGGAGGAAACCTGGCACCATCCCTACGATGAAGCATGGCAGTGGCAGCATCATGCTGTGGAGATGTTGAGAGATCCTTGATGAAAACCTGCTCCAGAGCATCCAGGACCTCAGACTGGGGCGACAGGACAACGGGACAACAACCCTAAGCACACAGCCAAGACAATGCAGGAGTGGCTTCGGGACAAGTCTCTGAATGTCCTTGAGTGGTCCAGCCAGAGCCCGGACTTGAACCCGAATTAAACATCTCTGGAGAGACCTGAAAATAGCTGTTCAGCGACACTCCCATCCAACCTGACAGAGCATGAGAGGATCTGCAGAGAAGAATGGGAGTAACTCCCCAAATACAGGTGTGCCAAGCTTGTAGCGCCATACCCAAGAAGACTCGAGGCTGTAATCGCTGCCAAAGGTCTTTCAACAAAGTACTTAGTTAAGGGTCTGAACATTTATGTAAATGTGATATTTCCGTTTTTTCTTATTTTATACATTTGCAAAAATTTCGGAAYACTTTCTGAAGGCACTGTATAACCCCTTTACCCCCTTTGATAAGAAGCTGCACGTTATCAATAGATGGGAAGGTGATTTAGTGAGTTATAAATAACACATTCTTATTGTTTTTTATTTACTTATGACACACTGTTACATGTTCCTGGCTCCACTATAGTCAACATGAAGGATGACAATGACCTACTAAGTCTAAAGTAAAATAATGGAATTAGGAAATATATAAATATTCGTTTGAATAATGTCAGAGTGGCATTGACTAAAATACAGTAGAATAGAATACATTATATACATATGAGATGAGTAAAGCATTATGTAAACATTATTTAAACATTTATTAAAGTGACTAGTGTTCAATTATTAAAGTGTCCAGTGATTCCAAGTCTATGTATATAGGGCAGAAGCCTCTAAGGTGCAGGGTTGTGTAACAGGGTGGAAGCCGGCTAGTGATGGCTATTTAACAGTCTGATGGCCTTGAGATAGAAGCTGTTTTTCAGTCTCTCGGTCCCAGCTTTGATGCACCTTTACTGACCGCGCCTTCTGGATGATTGCCGGGTGAACAGGCCGTGGCTTCGGGTGGTTGATGTCCTTAATGATTGTTTTTGGCCTTCCTGTGACATCGGGTGCTGTAGGTGTCCTGGAGGGCAGGTTGTTTGCCCCCGGTGATGCGTTGGGCAGACTGCACCACCCTCTGGAGAGGCCTGCGGTTGCGGGTGGTGCAGTTGCCGTACAAGGCGGTGATACAGCCCGACAGGATGCTCTCAATTGTGCATCTGTAAAAGTTTGTGAGGGTTTTAGGAGCAAGCCACATTTCTTCAGCCTCCTTAGGATGAAGAGGCGCTGTTGCGTCAATGTGGAAAGGGGCGTGCTCCCTCTACTGTTTCCTGTCCACGATCAGCTTCTTTGTTTTGTTGATGTTGAGTGAGAGGATATTTTCCTGGCACCACTCTCCCAGTGTCCTCACCTCCTCCATGTAGGCTGTCTTGTCATTGTTGGTAATCAGGCCTACTACTGTTGTGTAGTCTGTAAACTTGATGATTGAGTTGGAGGCGTGTGTGGACAAGCAGTCATGGGTGAACAGGGAGTACAGGAGGGGGCTGTGCACATACCCTTGTGGGGCCCCTGTGTTGAGGATCAGCAAAGTGGAGGTCTTGTTTCCTACATTCACCACCTGGGGGCGGTGCRTCAGGAAGTCCAGGACCTAGTTGCACAGGGCAGGGTTCAGACCTAGGGCCCCAAGCTTAATGATGAGCTTGGAGGGTACTATGGTGTTGAGTGCCGAGCTATAGTCAATGAACAGTTTTCTTACAAAGTTAYTCCTCTTGTCCAGATGGGATAGGGCAGTGTGATGGCGATGGCATCGTCTGTGGATCTATTGGGGCGGTAAGCAAATTGAAGTGGCTCTAGGATGTCAGGTAATGTAGAAGGGATATGATACTTTTTTAGCCTCTCAAAGCACTTCATGATGACAGAAGTGAGTGCTATGGGGCGATAGTTACTTAGTTCAGTTACCTTTGCTTTCTWGGATACAGGAACAATGGTGGACATCTTKAAGCAAGTGGGGACAGCATCCTGGGATAGGGAGAGAYTGAATATGTCCGAAAACACTCCAGCCAGCTGGTCTGCGCATGCTCTGAGGATGCGGCTAGGGATGCCCCCCTTGCGAGGGTTAACACGCTTCAATGTCTTACTCACGTCAGCCACGGAGAAGGAGAGCCCACAGTCCTTGGTAGCGAGTCGGGGGCGAAGAAGGTGTTTAACTCGTCTGGGAGCAAGACATTGGTGTCCGCGACATGGCTAGTTTTCCCTTTGTTGTCCGTGATTGTCTGTAGGCCATGCCACATACGTCTCATGTCTGAGCCGTTGAATTGTGACTCCACTTTGTCTCTGTACTAACATTTTGCCTGTTTGATTGCCTTACGGAGGGAATAACTACATTGTTTGTATTTGGCCATATTCCTAGTCACCTTGCCATGGTTAAATGCAGTGGTTTGCGCTTTCAGTTTTGCSCAAATGCTGCCATCTATCCATGGTATCTGGTTTGGGTAGGTTTTAATAGTCACAGTGGGTACAACATCTTCTATATACTTCCTGATGAACTCTGTCACTGTATTCGTCAATGTTATTCTCAGAGGCTACCCAGAACATATCCCAGTCTGCGTGATCAAAACAATCTTGAAGCATGGATTCCGATTGGTTAGACCAGCATTGATTAGACCTTAGCAAGGGTACTTCCTATTTGAGTTTCTGCCTATAGGAAGGGAGTAGCAAAATGGAGTCGTGATCAAATTTGCCAAAGGAAGGGTGGGGAAGGGCCTTGTGGGTATTTAGAAAAAGTTGAGTAGCACTGGTTCAAATGTATTTTCAGCGCGAGTACTACAGTCAATGTGTTGGTAGAACTTTGGTAGCGTTTTCCTCAAATTTGCTTCGTTAAAATCCCAGCATCAATAAATGCGGCCTCAGGATATGTGGTTTACAGTATGCATAAAGTCCAGTGTTGTTCTTTGAGGGCCATCGTGTGACTATAATCGAAGAGAATTCTCTTGTGCGGTCGGCATTTGATTGTGAGGCATTATAGATTGGGTGAACAAAAGGACTTGAGTTTCTGTATGTTATCACAATCACACCATGAGTAGTTAATCATGAAACATACACCCCCGCCTTTCTTCGTACAGTCAATAACACAATAGAAAAATCTATGTACAGTGTGTGTAAATGTAGTAAGATGTCTCGTGGATGTCCGGACCTATGTCTCCAGACATACTGTACTGATTACCACAGTCATACCCTGGATCTAGTTTTGTTCTGTGGAATAAATATTATGGATCGAAATGTTTTTCCTCATAATCCTGGACTATCGGGACCACCATCTTGTTACGTTTGTAATCGCAACAAATAATYTGCATAGACCCCAACCAAGGATCATCAATAGCTGTGCTATAAATTCTCGGGACAACCCAAAGATTCCGAGATGCCCTTTCAGACTCCCTCCATCTACCCAAGGATGTTGTTGTACAAAAATTGGTTAGCCATTAACTGAGGATCTAAATCGAACCTTTCATAATACCCTAGATGCAGTCGCACCCCTAAAACAAAAAACCTTTGTCACAAGAAATKTGCTCCCTGGTATACAGAAAATAACCGAGCCCTGAAGCTAGCTTCCAGAAAATTGGAATGGAAATGGGAGAAGAACAATCCAAAATGTATTTTGATACTGTTGCAAAGCTAACTAATAAGCAGCATTCAACAAGAGAGGATGGCTTTCACTTCAGAGGTGATGAATTCATGAACTTCTTTGATGAAAGATCATGATCATTAGGAAGCAAATTACGGACTCCTGCTTGAACCTGCGTATTTCTCCAAAGCTCAGTTGTCCTGAGTCTGCACAGAACTGCCAGGACCTAGGATCAACGGAGACACTCAAGTTTTTTAATCCTGTATCTCTTGACACATTCATGAAAATAGTAATGGCCTCTAAACCCTCAAGCTGCATACTGGACCGTATTCCAGCTAAACTATCGAAAAAGCTATGTCTTTTGCTTGGCCCTCCTATGTTGAACATAATAAATGGCTCCCTATCCACCGGATGTGTACCAAACTCACTAAAAGTGGCAGTAATAAAGCCTCTCTTGAGAAAACCAAACATTGACCCTGAAAATGTAAAAAACTGTTGGCCTATGTCAAATATCCCATTCCTAAAAAAGAAAAATACCTGTTGCGCATATACTAAATGCTTCAGTCTGGTTTTAGACCCCATCATAGCACKGAGTCTGCACTCGTGAATGTGGTAAATTACCTTTTAATGGCGTCAGACCAAGGCTTTGCATGCGTCGTGCTCCTAGACCTTAGTGCTTTTGACTTCATCGATCACCACATTCTTTTGGAGAGATTAGAAACCCAAATCTACACGGACAAGTTCTCGCCTGGTTTAGATCTTATCTGTCGGAAAGATATCAGTTTTTCTCTGTGGATGGTTTGTCCTCTGACAAATCAATTGTACGTTTCGGCATTCCTCAAGGTTCCGTTTTAGGACCACTATTGTTTTCACTATATTCTACCTCTTGGTGATGTCATTGGGAAACACAATGTCAACTTTCGCTGATATGCAGACAACACACAGCTGTACATTTTGATGAAATATAGTGAAGCCCCAAAATTGCCTTCTGTGGAAGCCTGTGTTTCAGACAGAAGGAAGTAGATRCCAGATTTTTTTAACTTTTCAACTTCAACAGATGCTAGTTCTAGGTCCCAAGAAACAAAGATATCTGCTGTTGGATCTGACAATTAATCTTGATGGTTATACAGTCGTCTCAAATAAAACTGTGAGGGACYTCGGTGTTACTCTGGACCCTGACGAACATATCAAGAATATTTAAAGGAAAGTTTTTTTCCATCTTTGAAACATTGCACAAATCAGAAACTTTTTGTCCAAAAATGATGCAGAAAAGCTAATCCATGCTTTTGTCACTTCTAGATTAAACAACTGCTATGCTTTCCTCTCCAGCTACCCAGATAAAGCACTAAATAAACTGGAATGAGCTGCAACAAACACTCAAACTGGACAGTTTTTCTCTTCATTCAAAGACTCAATCATAGACACTATTACTGACAGTTGTGGCTGCTTTGCATGATGTATTGTTGTCTCTACCTTCTTGCCCTTTGTGCTGTTATCTGTGCCCAATAATGTTTGTACCATGTTTTATGCTGCTACCATGTTGTTGCTATGTTGTGTTGCTTCCATGCTGTGTTGTCATGTGTTGCTTCCTTGCTATGTTGTTGTCTTAGGTTTCTCTTTATGTAGTGTTGTGTTGTCTCTCTTGTTATGATGTGTGTTTTGTTTATATACGTAGTATTTTTATTAAAGTTTTTATCCTAGTACCCCGTCCCCGCAGGAGACCTTTTGCCTTTTGGTAGGCCGTCATTGTAAATAAGAATTTGTTCTTAACTGACTTGTCTAGTTAAATAAAGGTAAATAAAAAAAATAAAAAAAATAAAAAATAAAAAAATTCAGTTAGTGCTAAAGATGGCTGCTAGAATCTTGACTAGAACCCAAAAATGTGATTACATTACTGCAATGTTAGCCTCTCTACACTGGCTTCCTGTTAAGGCTCGGGCTGATTACAAGGTTTTACTGCTAACCTACAAATCATTTCATGGGCTTGCTCCTACCTATCTCTCCGATTTGGTCCTGCCGTACATACCTACACACCTACGGTCACAAGATGCAGGCCTCCTTATTTTCCATAGAATTTGTAAGCAAACAGCTGGATGCAGGGCTTTCTCCTATAGAGCCCCATTTTTATGGAATGGTCTGCCTATCCATGTGAGAGACGCAGACTCGGTCTCGACCATTAAATCTTTACTGAAGACTCATCTCTTCAGTAGGTCCTATGATTGAGTGTAGTCTGGCCCAGGGGTGCGAAGGTGAACGGCAAGGCACTGGAGCAACAAACCGCCCTTGCTGTCTCTGCCATGCCGGCTCCCCTATCTCCACTTGGATTCTCTGCCTCTGACCCTATTACGGAGGCTTAGTCACTGGCTTACTGGTGCTCTTCCATACCGTCACTAGGAGGGGTGGGTGGGACACTGTGGCCCCCACTTGAGTGGGTTGAGTCACAGACGTGCTCTTCCTGTCTGGTTTTGCGCCCCCTCGGGCTTGTGCAATGGAGGAGATCTTCATGGGCTATACTCAGCCTTGTCCCAGGGTAGTAAGTTGGTGGTCTGTTGATATCCCTCTAGTGGTGTGGGGGCTGTGCTTTGGCAAAGTGGGTGGGGTTATATCCTGCTTGGTTGGCCCTGTCCGGGGGTATCGTCGGACGGGGCCACAGTGTCCCCCGACCCACCCCTGTCTCAGCCTCCAGTATCTATGCTGCAATAGTCTATGTGCCGGGGGCTAGGGTGAGTCTGTTATATCTGGTATAATTCTCCTGTCTTATCTGGTGTCCTGTGTGAATTTAAGTATGCTTCTTTAAGTAAATTCTCTCTCCCTCCCCTCCCAGAGGACCTGAGCCCTAGGATCATGCCTCAGGACTACCTGGCCTGATGACTCCTGGCTGCCCCCATTCCACCTGGTTGTGCTGCTGCTCCCTGTTTCAACTGTTCTGCCTGGCGGCTATGGAACCCTGAACTGTTTCACCGGACGTGCTACCTTGTCTAGGACCTGCTGTCTTCGACCAACTCTCTTTTTCTCTCGCTCTACCGCACCTGCTGTCTCGACCTCTGAATGCTCGGCTATGAAAAGCCAACTGACATTTACTCCCGAGGTGCTGACCTGTTGCACCCTTTACAACCATTGTGATTATTGTTTGACCGTGCTGGTCATCTATGAATGTTTGAACATCTTGAAGACCAATCTGACCTTAATGGACTCTTATAATCTCCACCCGGCACAGCCGGAGGAGGGCTGGCCACCCCTCATAGCCTGGTTGTTCTCTAGGTTTCTTCCTAGGTTCCTGCCTTTCTAGGGAGTTTTTCCTAGCCACCGTGCTTCTATATCTGCATTGCTTGCTGTTTGGAGTTTTAGGCTGTGTTTCTGTATAGCTCTTTGTGACATCTGCTGATGCATTTGATTGATTGATTGATTGATTGACTAAACAAGGCTAAACAAGGCTTACCTAGGCCTAAATAGCCTTTGACATTATAGAACATTATAGAACATGATCATAATCCCAAAATGTATATGGTCTCTTTTTTATGATTTAGCATTAAAAACTTAGTGTCAAGAATCTCAGGGAGAAGTGTTGTACAGTTCCAGTTAAAGCAACTTGTTACGCTCGTTGACAGAAGGAGACCAAGGCGCAGGGTGGTAAGTGTACATCTTTCTTTATTTTAGATGAACACCAAAAAACAACAAAAAGATAAACGAACGTAACGTTCTGCAGGCTACACCGGCACTSACAAAAACAAGACCCCACAAACTAGGGTGGAAAGCAGGCTGCCTAAGTATGATTCCCAATCAGAGAACGATGGACAGCTGCCTCTGATTGGGAACCATACCCGGCCAACAAAGAAATAGAAAACTAGAATGCCCACCGAAATCACACCCTGACCTAACCAAATAGAGAAATAAAAAGGCTCTCTTAAGGTCAGGGCATGACACAACTAGTCTGGAACACAGTAAACGCCACTACACAACAGAGTGGTGAGGTAAAGCTCTAACGTACATTGGCCTTGTGGGGTTGTTTGCCTTTGACACCCATCATGAAGTACTGTATTATGTTGCTCAGACAGAGATTACCCTGATCTGTTTGGGTGCTTTTCCATATCTGTTATTGCTTTTTGAGGGGAGGAAGAGTCACCCGGCCTAAAATACATACAGACAGATTCTAACTACACAGGGCCCTTTTCCACGGGACCCGCTGGTACGCCTTTCACTTGACCAATAAGAGAGCTCAGTGATGTCACATTCCGACCTGTTTGTTCTTTTCCCCGTTTGCCGGTGTTTACAGCCAAATAAAGATCAATATAAATGTTCTAGAGCCTTCTAAAGCACCTGTCACCTTGCCCCTCTTCTGTTCCCTTGTTGCATCAGATCTCAGACGGGATAAAAGGTCAGCAATATATTTATGACTATCTGACCGGCTGACGACGGTTGTGTGTGTTTCAAATTTTAATGTCACATGCACAAGTACAGTGAAATGCCTTTCTTGCAGTAATCAATAACAATGTMATACTAAAAATAGCAAGGTAAAACAAAAACACACAAGATATAAAAATCAGAAGAACATGATAAAGTAAGCAAGCATATTATGTCAGTTCCAGAACCATATTTACAATGTGCAGGTATACTGGATTGATAGAGGTAGATATGTATAGGGTTAAGGTGACTAGGCATCAGGATATACAATAAACAGAGTAGCGGCAGCTTGTATGTGAGTGGGTGTGTCTGTGTAGATTCAGTATAAATGTATGTGGGTATTATGTGTGTGTGATGGAGTGAGTGTTTGTATGTGTGTTGGAGTATCAGTGTGTGTAGTGTGTAGGGCCCTGTGAGTGTGCATAGAGACGGTACAAAAAATAAGGTAAACTCAGATAGTCCTTGTAGCCATTTTGTTAGCTATTTAGTTAGCTATTTAGCAGTCTTATGGCATGGGGATAGAAGCTGTTCAGGAGCCTGTTGGTGTCAGACTTGACGTTTCAGTACTGCTTGTCGTGCAGAAGCAGAGAGAACAGTCTATGGTTTGGGTGGTTGGAGTCTTTAACGGTTTTCCGGGCCTTCCTTTCACAACGCCTGATATCGAGGTCCTGGATTGCAGGAAGCACGGCCGCAGTGATGTACTGGGCTGTCCCCACCACCCTCTGTAGCGCCATGCGATCGAGGGCGGTGCTATTGCCATACCAATCAGTGATGGAGCCTGTCAACATGCTCTCAATGGTACAGCTCTAGAACATTCTAAGGATTTGAGGGCCCATGCCAATCCTTTTCAACCTCCTGAAGGGGAAAGGCTYTGTCACGGCTTCTTCACGACTGTGCGTGTGTGTGGTCCATTTAAAGTTCTTAATGATTTGGACACCGAGGAACTTGAAGCTCTCGACCCACTCCACTACAACCCCGTCGATGTGGATGGGGGCGTGCTCGACCCCCCCCCCCCCCATTTCCTGTAGTCCACAATCATCTCCTTGGTCTTACTGATGTTGAGGGAGAGGTTGTTGTTCCAGCCCCACATTGCCGGGTGACTGACCTCCTCCCTGTAGGCTGTCTCATCCTTGCTGGTGATCAGGCCTACCACCATCGTGTCATCAGCAAACTTGATGATGGTGTTGGAGTCGTGCGTGGTCACGCAGTCATGGGTGAACAGGGAGTTAAGGAGGGGACCAAGCACACACCCCTGTGGGGCCCACATGTTGAGGGTCAGCGTGGCGGAGGTGATGTTGCCTACCCTCACCACCTGGGATCGGTCTGTCAGGAAGTCCAGGATCCAGTTGCAGAGAGAAGTGTTCAGTCCCAAGGTCCTAAGCTTGGTGACGAGTTTTGAGGTGACAATGGTGTTGAACGCAGAGCTGTAGTCAATGAACAACATTCTCACATGCAGTGCATTCGGAAAGTATTCAGACCCCTTGACTTTTTCCACATTTTGTTACAGCCTTATTCTAAAATTAATTAAATAGTTTTTTCCCCCCTCATCAATCTACACACAATACCCCATAATGACAAAGCAAAAACAGTTTTTTTGAAATGTTTGCAAATTTATTAAAAATATAAACTGAAATATCACATTTACAAAAGTATTCAGTACCTTTACTCATTACTTTATTGAAGCACCTTTGACAGCGATTACAGACTCAAGTCTCCTTGGATATGACGCTACAAGCTTGGCACACCTGTATTTGGGGAGTTTCTACCATTCTTCTCTGCAGATCCACTCAAGCTCTGTCAGGTTGGATAGCACAGCTATTTTCAAGTCTCTCCGAGATGTTCGATCGGGCTCAAGTCCAAGCTCTGGCTGGGCCACTCAAGGACATTCAGGGACTTGTCCCGAAGCCACTCCTGCGTTGTCTTGGCTGTGTGCTTAGCGTCGTTGTCCTGTTGGAAGGTGAACCTTCGCCCCAGTCTGAGGTCCAGAGCGCTCTGGAGCAGTTTTTCGTAAAGGATCTCTGTGTACTTTGCTCCGTTCATCTTTCCCTCGATCCTGACTAGTCTCCCAGTCCCTGCCACTGAAAAACATCCCCACAGCCTGATGTTGCCACCACCATGCTTCACCGTAGGGTCTGAATACTTAAGTAAATAAGGTATTTCTGTTTTTGTTTTTTTATACATTTGCAAAAAGTCAAGGGGTCTGAGTACCGTAGGTTTTCCTCTTGTCTAGGTGGGCGAGGGCAGTGTGCAATGCAATTTAGATTGCATGGTCTATGGATATGTTGGGGCGGTATGCTAATTGGAGTGGGTCTTGGTCTAGGACGTCTGGGATGATGAAGTTAATGTGTGCCATAACCAGCTTCTCAGTGCACTTCACGATTACAGATGGGAGTACTAGAGGGCGGTAGTCATTGTGGCATGAAGCCTTAGAGTTCTTGAGAACAGGAATGATGGTGGAGTGTGTGTGTGTTGCGGGGATTGGCGGGTGGAGGTGAATCATCATAGACGAGACAGATCCTTGTGAATAATATGATAGTAATGTGATATTATCCAGTTTGCATGTGTGTTATTGTGTTTTTTGCTTAATATTTTTCCTACCTTGCTACTCAAAGTACATCCTTAGATGTAGGCCTAATGCCTGGTAAAGTACTAGTAGACAGACACACAGCATGAATTATGAAAGGGGGATGTAGTCTAACAGGGTTAAAGACCACATAATACTGTTATCCAGCGGAGAAATGTGCCTGCTGAGGACACACACTTCATGATGGGGACCAATGTCATCCCGGGTCAACTGTCGACGTCTGTCTGTCTGTCTGCTTGTCTTTATGTCTGTCTGTCTAATTGCTTGTCTGTTTGTCTGTCACAGGAATTGTATGATGAACGGGTGATCTAGTTTAATGGGGTTAGCGACCAATGTCATCCCAGGTCAACTGTCATTGTGTGCGTGTGGTTGTGTGTGTGTCTGTGTCTCTGTCTCTCTGTCTATCTATCTGTCTGTCTCTCCGTCTGTCTGTCTGTCAGACTGCTTGTCTGTTTGTCTGTCTGTCTGTATGTCTCTGTACATGCTGGTTGTAACCTGATTGCATGCCCACCATGTGAATATAAAAACTATGTTTTCTGTGTCTGAAACAGTATTAGACCTGGAATACACCACACTGTTATATCTCACATGGTACCAGATTTCCTCAAGCAGGTCTATCATCTGATGAAGTCACATGCCACATCCCAAGTTCCATGGTTCCACTAGATGTACTAATTCAATCTTACCACAGTACACTAATGATAGGCCTGGTAGCTAACCTGGTGTAACAATATCTGTTCTGTCTGTTCAGAGCCAGAGCTCTACTCGTGCAGTGTACTGTATATGGCTCTTATCAGGGTGGCCATACACATCCTTCTGGAAATTGGTCAAGGTTGGGGTGTGTTTGTTTTTGCCCCTGGATGTACAGTGCATTTGGAAAGTATTCAGACCCCGTCTGTATTCAGACCCCGTCTTTCCACATTTTGTTAAAGTTCAGCCTTATTCTTAAATGGATTAAATTGCCCCCCCCCCTCATCAATTTACACTAAATACCCTATAATGACAAAGCGAAAACAGGTTTTTAGAATTGTTTTATTTACATAAGTATTCAGGCCCTTTGCTCCAAGACAGGATTGTGAGCATCCATGTAGGCATGTGTGTGTCAGGGAGAGAGGTAGGCCATAGATTAGACAGAGATACCGGTGGTCAGTGTTTTGTCATTTTATGTGTTGTCGATGTGTGAAACAGATAGTCAGCCATGCAGCGGTGTGGTGGACAGACAGGGTGGTGTAACGTTATGTTACCAGTGGCTGTGGGAATAGCTGCTGACCCATCAGTGTGTGCTGTGCTGTGGCCATGTTGACTCAGACAAGGCTGAGGCTGAGAGCCAATCGAAAGAGAGGTTAGGTGTATCCGAAATGGAACCCTTTTCACTATAGTGCACTACTTTTGACCAGAGTCTTATGGGGCCTGTCAAAAGTAGTGCACTATATTGTAAAAAGGGTGCATTTCAGACACAGCCGTTGTGCTTGGTATTTAGCCAGCCAACCAGGCCAGGGGTATGGGCTCCTTTCTCCTATCCTTCTGGGTTACCGCCACCACCACATTTCAGTCTACTCAAAATGGAGCAGAATGTCCAGAATTATCTTAGCTTAGGGACATGGGTCTCAAACATGAGTTTGGAAGCTGCTAGGAAACAATATTGTGTGTTACGTACAGTATGGATCAAATAAATAGTGTGGGCTGCTGACACTCACTAAATATTGGACTATAAATTGTGCATTCCTGTGCCAGGCCTATAAGAAAGTAGTTATACATAACACACTGTCTGCATATGAAGTATGTGCTGTGCTTTGGACAATTATTTCCGGGCCTTGTATAGCCATGGCTGAACAGTGTTAAGTACAGTGTGGACGTGAGATGGGTCTTTATACGAACAGAGGCCTTCCTGTGTGTGTCTGGCTGATCCAACAGGATGGCGTCACAGAACATTGACAAGCCGTTACTATGTCACACGGACCAGAACCTTGCCGTAAAACAGCAGCACATAGCATAGGATTGTGAACATTCTAGAGGGAGAGAGAGAGAGAGAGAGAGAGAGAGAGAGAGAGAGAGAGAGAGAGAGAGAGAGAGTTTCAGTCAACTTTCGATTGTATATTTTACTTTAGTATATTTTCTTTTTCGCTTGCTTTGCCAATGTAAACATATGTTTCCCATGTCAATAAACCCTTTGAATTGAATGTAATTGAGAGAGAGAGAGAGAGAGAGAGAGAGAGGGGAGAGGGGTTTATGTAACCTGAAGATCTACTGGACAAGATAAGACAGACATACAGCCGTACAGAGGGAAAGAGATGTGAGAAATGAGAAGATAAGAACGGAAACACTTTCATGTTTTCTAGGCTGAAGAGTCAAAGGTCAGGCTTTATCGTAACCATTAAATAAATACCTAACTAGGGGTTTAGAAGCCCATCGATCATTGTTTTTTGTGACCAACGGTGTATTCCTTGCGAAAACCGTTTAAGAACCAACCAGAAGCAAACAGAGCAGAGTTTCTATTTAACAAATTCAGGTAGATCCCTTCCCGTTTCTTTCCGTTTGCTTCCGTTTAAGAAACGGTTTGCAACAGAATATGCCCCATTGGACAGCTTGTGAAAAATGCACACTTTCGTTCCTCCCATCTAAAGTTTGAGTTCCTCCCTTCTAAACTCCCCCGAGTTTAATTTAATAAGACAACGAGCGGGGCTTTAATTGTTCAGTCAAAGTCGTGCTGATTAAAAAAATAAAATAAAATCCATAGGCCTAACGGACACATGCTCAAACTCGCGCACGTTTGAAAGACTTAACAGCTGCAAATGATCGAGATATCAAAGTGTCACCAACAAAAACGTAAACAACGGGCCTATAGCAAATGCAGCATATGGAATTCATTTTTCATGTAATTCCGAGAGTTGCATTTATTTTTCAAYTCGAAGCAATGAGCCCGATCAGTCCTCCATGACAACAAATCATGAACAACAGAGTAGGCTAATTAGTCCTTAATTTTGGGGTTATTCTTAGGTAAAACAATTTGACTAATCTATATTTCCATATTTCCAAGTCCATTTTTTTTTTTTAAATCAAGTTCAATTAATTGTTATGACAAAAGTAAAGATATAGCCTAATCATATTATTATCTGTAGTAGAAAGCAATGAAGCCTACATAACCATGGCAAGCTATGTAAACTCTAACATTGATTTATTCTGCAATAGATGTTCAATTTGTAATATACATTTTTCTTCTTCTAATGCCTCTTAAGCAGGTTGAGCTTTCTTAGGATGAGTCTGGTCCTTGAGGCAATACTGAGTGATTTCCGCTAGATAGGCCAGCTGCAAAGTCAAAATGTGCTATATTGTAAGAGTTAATGAAAACAAAAATGAAGGTTAGGGTTAGGCATTCGGGTTAGCAGTGTGGTTAAGGTTAGGTTTAAAATCAGACTTTGTGGCTGTGCCAGCTACTAGTCCTTTGGGTGGTGGACCATTCTTGATACACACACAACTTTTGCAGTTCTTGACACAAACCGCTGCTCCTGGCACATACTACAATACCACGTTCAAAGGCACTTAAATCTGTTGTCTTGCCCATTCACCCTCTGAATGGCACACATACACATTCCATGTCTCAATTGTCTCAAGGTTTAAAAATACTTCTTTAACCTGTCTCCTCCCCTTCATCTACACTGATTGGAGTGGATTTAACAGGTGAAATCAATAAGGGATCATAGCATTCAGCTGGATTCACCTGGTCAGTCTGTCATGAAAAGAACAATAGCAACCTCCCGGGAGGCGCAGGGGTCTAAGGCACTGCATCACAGTGGTAGAGGCGTCATTACAGACCCTGGTTCAATTCCAGGCTATATCACAACCGGCCGTGATTGGGAGTCCCATAGGGTGGCGCACAATTGGCCCAGCGTCGTCCGGGTTAGTGTCTGGCAGGGGTAGACTGTCATTTTAAATAAGAATTTGTTCTTAACTGACTTGCCTATTTAAATAAGTCCCAGTCACCTGGACACCAGTATGCCAACAGGCCTTTGACCGTTTGAAGAAAGCCTTGTTGAGTGCCCCTTTCCTGGCCTAAGCAGACTTCTCGCTCCCATTCCGACTGCACACGGACGCCAACCTTGAAGGACTGGGGGCTGGTTCAAGATGTTGGGCTGGTTCAAGACGCACAAGTTCAAGATCGCCAAGAACGAGTAATTACTTACGCCAGCTACAACATGCATCCAACAAGGAAGAAAGACCAGAACTATAGCTCCTTCGAACTGGAGCTCTTGGCTTTCAAATGAGACACAACTGGTACTGGCAGACCAGCAAGGGTACGCTCACAATATCAACATTTTTACTTTGTTACATGTGTGTGTGTGTGTGCAAGTGTGCATGTTCGTGCATGAATGTTTGTCCTTGCGTGCATCTTGCGTGCATGTGTGTGTTTAGTGGACTATGACTGGAGGACACCCCTTCTCCCTCCCTGAGCCTGCCAGCCAGCCCGGTTATCAAACTCCAGCTCATTCCCCTGTTACATTATATAACAGCACAGCTTCCTGTTYTTTCTTTCTGCAAGTCATCTGGCACTGACCTGCTGTTGGAGCTCTGTCTGGAGCTCACACAGGCCTGTACAGACATAGGCTAAGCACAGTATGTACAGTGCCTTCAGAAAGTATTCACGCCCCTTGACATTTTTGTGTTACAGCCTGAATTTAACATTTTATTGAGATTTCGTGTCACTTGCCTACGAAATACCCCATAATGTCAAAGTTTAATTATATTTTTCAAATTGCTTACAAATGAATAAACAATTTAAAGCTGAAGTGTCCTGAGTCAATAAGTATTCAACCCCTTTGTTACGGCAAGCCTAAATTAGTTCAAGAGTAAAAATGTACTCAACAAGTCACATAATAAGTTAAATGGATTAACGCTTTGTGCATTAATAGTGTTTAACATGAATTTTTGAATGACTTCCTCATCTCTGTACCCCACACATACAAATATCTGTAAGGTACCTCAGTCGAGCAGTGACTTTCAAACACAGATTCAACCACAAAGACCAGGGAGGTATCCATACCTCGTAAAGAAGTACACCTATTGGTAGATGGGTAAAAAAAGCAGCATACTATAAGGGCACAAGGTGAGACCCAAATGCAGACACAGGAGGCAGATGGTAGAGCTCCGATATTTATTATAACAAAGGGAGTAGGCAAAGGCAGGTCGGGGTCAGGCGAGAGTTCATAAACCAKGTCAGAGTCCAAACAGTACCAGACGATAGGCAGTCTCGAGGTCAGGCCAGGCAGGGGTCAGAAACCAGATCCGAGTCCAAAACAGTACAAGGGGATAGGCAGGCTGGTAGTCAGAACAGGCAGAGTGGTCAGGCAGGCGGGTTCGGAGTCAGGACAGGCAAGTTTCGAAACCAGGACTAGAAACAAACAGAGACTGGGAAAAATAGGAGCAATGAAAAACGCTGGTTGACTTGGCAAACAAGACGAACTGGCACAGAGACAGGAAACACAGGGATATAGTAAGCGACACCTGGAGGGGGTGGAGACAATCACAAGGACAGGTGAACCAGATCAGGGTGTGACACAGACATTGAATATCCCTTTGAGCAGGGTAAAGTTATTAACTTTGGATGGTGAATCAAAACACCCAGGCACTACAAAGATACAGGCGTCCTTCCTTACTCAGTTGCCGGAGAGGAAGGAAACCGCTCAGGGATTTCACCATGAGGCCAATGGTGACTTTACAAAAGTTAGAGTTTAATGGCTTGATAGCAGAAAACTAAGGATGGATAAAGAACAATASAAACCTAAATGACAGAGTGAAAAGAAGGAATAAGACAAGTAAAACGGCAAAAATTGTGGCAAAGAATGAATACAAAGTGTCATGTTTGAGGCAAATCCAACACAACACATCACTGAGTACCACTCTTCATATTTTCAACCATGGTGGTGGCTGCATCATGCTATGGGTATGCTTGTCATCGGCAAGGACTGGGGAGTTTTTTTAGGATAAAAAGAAACGGAATTAAGCTAAGCACAGGCAGAATCCTAGAGGAAAACCTTATCCAGTCTGCTTTCCCACAGACACTGCGGGACAAATTAACCTTTCAGCAGGACAATAACCTAAAACACAAGGCCAAATATACAATGGAGTTGCTTACGAAGACGACATTTAATGTTCCTGAGTTGCTTAGTTACAGTTTTGACTTAAAAAAGGCTTGAAAATCTTTGAAAATACTTGAAAATGGCTGTGTAAGCAATGATCAACAACCAACTTGGCAGATTTATTTTTTATTTTTATCAATAATGTGCAAATATTGTACAATCCAGGTGTGCAAAGCTCTTAGAGACTTACCCAGAAAGGCTCACAGCTGTAATTGCTGCCAAAGATACTTCTAACATGTATTGACTCAGGGGTGTTAAAAAACGCATGTTTTTACTTTGTCATTATGGGGTATAGCGTGTAGATGGGTGAGATTTTTTATTTATTTAATCATTTCTGAATTCAGGCTGTAACACAACAAAATGTGGAATAAGTCAAGGGGTTTGAATACTTTCAGAAGGCACTGAATGTGCATATACAAACATGCACAGGCACAATCATGTACACACACACACACACACACACACACACACACAACACAACAACAAAGACACAAACAACACAAACACACATCAAACAACACCAACACACACTACACCAACACATCAAAACACACACACAACACACAAACACACACAATCAAACATACTAGTTACAAAGTCTATATACAGCATGTGCAAATTAGGTAGGATAAGGGAGGTAAGCAATAAATAGGCCCATGGTGGCGAAGAAATAACAATATAGCAATTAAACACTGGAAATGGTAGATGTGCACAAGATGAAGGGGTGGCCAGTCCTCTTTCTGGCTGTGCCGGGGTGAAATTATAACAGAACATGGCCAAGATGTTCAAAGTTCATGATGACCAGCAGGGTCAAATAATAATAATCACAGTGGTTGTAGAGGGTGCAACAGGTCAGCCACTCAGGAGTAAATGTCAGTTGGCTTTTATAGCTGATCATCAGATCATACCGATCATGTTCATCTCTAGGGAGACAGAACGCGTTTCCTTCCTGAGCGATATGACAGCTGCATGGGCCATGGTGTTTATATTTGCATACTACTGTTTGTACAGATGAACGTGTAACTTCAGGCATTTGGAAATTGCTCCCAAGGATGAACCAGACTTGTGGAGGTCTACAATTGTTTTTTTGACGGACTCACCTCACACTAGGCATTAGCATACAACTATCTTAATGTTCGATATTTTCACCATGATGTCAAACGCAAAGATTTGGCACCGAGCTTTTTTAGAGGAGGTATGGTTGTTCCCTTTGTCAATATCTATTTAAAACATTAACGATGGTTTATACATGCTAGCTAGACCTACTGTTACACTATCAACATTGAACATCGCGTCCTAATGTTGATTTTCTTGCTGCTATCAATGTTATAGTCTTCTAAAGCGCAAAACAGTAGGTACATCTAGGGATGTTCTGCGAATTGTTCAAAGTTCAGTGGTTTAAGAGACAGTTCAACTTACTGTTTGTTATTTGGGATGAATAGTAGAATCTACTCTGACCACTGGAATTTGTGATGACTCCACAAGTAGTAGGGGAGGAACCTTATGAGGCGAGCAATAAATGCTCGCATACCTGTCAAAACGTACTTATTACAGGTCACTAAAATCAGACTTTCTTGGATGATCAATAGACGGCGATGTCATAGAAAGTGTGTATCTTAACGCACTATCAGTTAGCAGCCAAAACTGTAGTTTGTTAGCGGTTCTAAAGAAATGTGTGGACGCTCGGTTGCACACAAAAGTTTGAAGATCTTTAAAATGCCTCCAACTGATGTGTATTATTTAATTTCATTCATTTCAGCTAGTATTTAAGCCTCGAAATGAGTTCTTCATTCTCTCAATATAGCAGCTGAGGTTAGTATGACGATATCTATGCAAACTATGATTACTAGATTGTATGTTTGCCCTACTACTTCAAGTGGCGCACAGACAGGGACAGACCTGTTGGTCATGTTGGGCATATATAGAATATACGATTGTGAAAGTTGTTGGACAACCTAATGAGACTCGTATAGATACAGTAATAATATATTGCTGTGCTCTCCAAATGTTTATGTAGAAAAATCCAAATATGTTCAGCATATTTTCACTACAATACAGCACTTCTTGGCATTTCGATCTTCACTCCACTCACATTATTTAAACTATGGGTTTCTACCAGCATGTTAAGGTTAGAATTTCATTGTTGCGAAGGGTCTATGGTTAGTGATGCGGTTAGGATTATTTACCAGTTAGGGTAGGTCTGAATTAAAGACTCAAGACAGTTTGGTGTATTATCTCGATGTAGAGTTCAAGAAGCACAAACTTATGTAAGCACTGGAAAGATAACTAGCTGCTACGATTCCCCATATGGCAGCGTTGTGTCTCTATGCTCAGTTGAATGATAAGGCTGTTTCAATTCTGACAGTTGCCATGGAAATCGTAGCTAAGTAACTTTAGACTCTAGGCATGCGCTCTGTCTGCTTCTCCTGTGATGCACAGTTCTATAGCATATTAGTTCGTGATGTCTAAGTCAGAGCACAATCCCTATGTTGTCATCCGCTCGTGGACATTAGTTATATTTGTTTTCTCTTATTAGCATTGTGTGTTTTAAAGGGGGATCGCGTGGTCGTGCACTTAGTGGTGTGTGTGTATAGACTCTATGGTCTGACCCTGGAATTGTGATACAGTGAATTTTTAATATTGTATGATTGTCTAATATATCTGTCTGTGGTGTAATCGTATGTCCTTGTTTTGGGTTGTGTATGTTATCATGGGGATTTTGATATTGTCTAGGGTAATTAGGCTTGATGGGGCCTGAGATGGGTACCCAATTCAGAGACACTGGTTTATCGTTTGTCTCTGATTGGAGCCTATTTAGGTTTTCTGACCCACCTCATTCAAAGTTTGCTCTTCTGTGGCGGTAAGTGTGATCCGCTTGTTAGTTGCCTGTGATGCGCTACCGTTGCGCTTCAGTGGCGTTGTGAACTATTATTGTTCTTTGTTGGGAGCCATCGTAAATAAAATAAGTATTACGCTCAAAACGCTGGCTTGGTCACTCCTTTAAACGGCCGCCCCCCCCCCCCCCCCCCCCCCCCCCCCTGAAAAACCAGGCTATGCGGAAGACGACGTTCTTGAAATGGTTCTTTGATTGGCATGGAAAGGTTACCTGGAACCATACTTGTAGTGTTATAGACGGGAACCATCCTCTTCTCTGATACATGTCGTACCGGAGAACCAGGTCTGCGTGCCCAAAGATGTGCTGTTCGGATAATTAAACAGTCCTTTTTAAATGTAAGTTACCCCAAACAAGTAAGGGAGGATTAGGGGTACCATTGAGTTGTCTCACAAGAGAACCTTCCCGAGATACTATAACTGTAGACGGCCATAATTGTGTAGATTGTGTAAGATCGATATTTGGTATGTTTGTGAAGCTACACATAGTGTTGTATGAGGTAATCTAAAAACAGGTTTCGCTCGACGAACCTTGCGTGAAAAAGAGAAGATTCTGAGCTCTCGATGCTTATCACTGGTTTCCCCTAGGAAGGAAGGAACGTTCTATAAAAGACACCATGACTGGACTCTCCATCATAGATGAACAATTTAAAGGAGTGAGCAATTAGGCTACCTACATTTGATGGGCATCTAACACTAGGATCAATTCTCACAACACATATAGTAGGTGGTAGACGGGGAAGTAGATCAATTTTCTTGTCAGGTCGATTGACTGACGCGTAACATTTTAAAATTTGATTACCTAAGCTATCAAGGGTTTAACATTTACTATCGTTTTAGATAGATAATTATGACATGCTTTTTGGGTAGTACGGGTCTGGTAAATAAGCACATAAATGCCATGTCTAGGAATCTCAGTTATTTTACTGTTTTCATTTGCTCGTTATTCCTAGTCAATAAGTAGTTATGGCTCATTCAACGTGGGAAAAAATACGATTATATTTATACGTTTAACTGTATATGAGGTCATAGAATGCACCTTCTAACGATCCACTTCTGGATGCGATGCATCAACGGATGTATAGCAGTCAGCTCCAACTGGCTCAGTAAGCTTTCATTTTTCATTGCTCTATCTTGCGGTACTAATCATCCATGGACATAGTAAGCAACTGTTTAAGACCTCTTGCGCGACAACACAGGGTTGGTTGGATCAGTTGAAGAAGTAATTTATTAAATGCAATTGTGTTAAGAAATACGGTGAATGTGGCTAAGTGCATGGGACTCTTCTGTACTCGGTTCTGTAGGGTAACAGAGTTTGATAGTTCAAAATATGGTATAACTGCATATACAAACTTGGTCCTGCCGATGGTTCGCAAGCAGACCGTTAGTCTTTGCTTCTGTTGCAGTACATATGTGGACATGTTCATATCGCGTCAAGGGATTTTTTTACAAATAAAACCATCATTCAAAGCTAGCATTACTCCGTTGTAGTTCAAAGAGACATGGAATACAGATCTTGGTAGTGCTAGGTTTTTGTTACAGTGGAGAAACTTGTAGGCACACGCGACCGGCTGAAAGTGAACTAGAGTTTTGGAATATCCTGGTCAGAGGTCTTCACACATAATCGTTTGTGATATTATATCCGTCCTTATGCAATGCCTTTGGTATGCTTCATGAGAGTTTTCCCCGTGATGGGTCTAGATGAATCTGAGTTACACTCCAGAGCCAGATATTTAATAACAACAGATAGGATGGAAAAAATTGTAAGATAGTTACTCAGCGGTGAAGACCTCCGCTAGTGGTACTCTTTGATAGAAAAAGTGTCCAAGTGATCACGATAGTCTTCTTTTAACGTTTGGCAGCGTGGATCTGCTCCATTATACATGTAGAGCTCTACAGCACACGGTCATTTTTCGCCCAAAAATCGGTACACGAAGCTTGGGCCCGCTCCTGGACTTCCTTTACGCATCTAATCATTGAGCTAATTTACATTAACTAGACCTGCAAGATCCAAAAAATCAATCATTTCGTAAGGTTGATGATCACGCACGATAGTTGGTTATAAATTCATAATCCTGGACCACAGCTTGTCAGGTAAAACACATGGTGGAGCTTTTGCTGGGCATAGAAACAATCGCACTGCAGAGCACCTGCTAGATGGCGAGAGCTGGAGTTTTATGCGCGACTTGTTGACTGGTTATACTGCTGACGTTTCAGGACCTCTCGAATTGATGCAATCATTAACCCTTTTAACGGTATTCCCCGTGAGCAAAATAAAGCCTGTTCGGTGATACTTGATAAACTAAGGGATTTTCATGTGTTGTATTCTGGTCTTCCTTCTAACATAATTAGTATTTGATACTTTAAGATTGTTTATCCTTGCACCCCCTGGTGTCCAGGTTACATGCATGTCTTGATTAGAGGGGAATTCAGCAAGCACAAAAAATGTTAGTGTAAAAGTGAGACGCTGTATTCGGAAGGAGAATTTTTATGACGTGTGGGTTCTATCAGTGTTTTGATTTTTTAGTGCTTCGCTTTTATATTCTAGGTCCAGTTGAGGACACGAGTCGATGCTTTCAGAGGGCGAGGACATCTCTGTTGTTGATCCGCTATACAGTCTTCTTGTTTTAGGCTAAAATACTTATTTTTATTTACTCACACGTTTGAGATCGAGGCGGTTAAGGTGGAAAGATGTGAACGATAAAAACTGATCCCTACTAGACATATCGTTTGTATGTATAGCTTCAATTATAAGAAAATCGATGCTTTTCATAACAACAACAAAGTTGTCCACTAACTAGTCTAACATAAGTCATTTTTTCTGGTTGATTCAACTTGACGACAATACACTATCGTTTTGGGAGTCATTAAGTCGGTTAAGGGGTTCTACTGGACATCCTTGTAACTTTGTGCAGTAGTGATAGCCAAATGTACATTCCTTTTCCAATCGTTGTTTCTAAATCGAGACGAGATTATTTCAGCTTATAATTTGCGACGTTGTTATCTGAACATATTCCAGTGGGTTCCAGAAGTTTTACATACATCTAAGGTGACCGTTCGGCTCCTTTATGCCAACCAACCACGGTTAGTGGAAATATTCAGAATAAATGATGTTTCCATTGGGCTTTTGCTAACAAATCTGAGCCAGTCAGGAGTAGCTAATAAACATGCACATTCCAGTGTACTAGAACATCGAGGCAGCAAATTTATTGTTTAATATTTGTGTAGAGCAGCTTCCTGGAAACACAGTAAGCTTAGATCGTTTATTTTTTCATTTGCTATTCCCACCTCTAGTGAAGTATACACTTGACTACACGAGGTCTGCACATAACCTAACTCGGAATGTACATCACAACACGTGGGTCCAAATGAACCGTCCAGCCCGTCTGCCAAGTTGACTACAGGCAAACGCCTATTTTAAGAAAATCTTAATGATTTTGAAGACCATTGATCTGCATCGCAAGTTTGCACCAACCTAGTTTGTTATTGACACAACATTTATTTCTACAGTCCAATAGCCTACTATTTTTATGTCTAAAAGTTTACTCCCCTGCTGGCATGAGGAGGAAAATACATAGCTATGTGTCTATGAACCACTGGATATCAACACTCATTTCATCGGGCCTTTAGAATTCACACTTAGGTTGAAGTTTGGAAGTTCTACATCATACACTGTATCAGGTTGGGAGCTAGTCCAGTTAAAACGCTTGCCTTTCATGCCCTCTGGCATTTTTTCCACTACGGCTCAAGTCAATCCACACAAGAACCGATCCATTCTCTGTTTTCAACGGGCACCGCCCAAACACTAGACAGCTTCTTGGGCAAGTTCGGGTTTAGGAGTATCTTACCTTTTGTGCATGTGAACACAAAGTCAGTCTGTTTTTTTCCAACTAATTGTTATCAGAATGACTTAGCCGTCTCACCTTAACCTTAATGCGCTTGGTCTTCTCGCAAACCACATCTGGTTCGGACAATTTTAGCACCCTATGTGCGGCACCATCAGAAAGTCATTAATAAATAAGGTTTGAACCTCGTCTTATAAAAATTAAAACAGCTTGGCAATCTCTACCGAAGAAATTGATACGTCTACTTGTCTGTCAATGAGCTGGTTTGTGTTTAGCAGCTTCTGATCAGGGCCGGCTCAATTGGTTATAACAATTAGGAGTTGGCATAGCAGGCGCAGCGTAATTTGGAGATGTTTTACTGAGCGGTGTGCATATTAACTTTATCAATGGTACTTTTATACCCGATTTGCTAAACTGCCCCAACAAAAAAATAAAAGTGGTCCACAATGTGCCCACGTTTGCTAACTGTTCGCTACTGTTGAATGACGCACATTCACTCGAGGCAGGGTCGGCAAGGAAAACAATCAAAAACATAGTTAGCAAGCACCAAACTTTCGAATAAAACCAAACAATTGTAGAAACCTTGGAACTCAAAGAACTTACTTGCGTTTCTCTTGGAGGGTAGCCAATTAATTCCCATAAGAGAAACAATTGACCTGAACGGGTATACCACAGCTGTCTTTGCTTTGGGAAACCCCTCAGGGTCGCCCACATCAACCTAATTACCCCTAGAAATACAAAATCCACGCATTCATTATAATCAAATAGACAAGACAATAACCAATAGACAAGTACACATTAAAATTATTTGTTACAAAACAGATACGTTTCATGACCTTGGCTACAATACTAAAACACAAGGGCCCATGCAGCTGTCATTCTATGACTAAACAAATCTGGCTTCAGATGAAGGAAACGGCGTTTACTGTTTCTTCTAGGGACATGGAACATGATCGGCTAATAGAATCTGAATGATCAGCTAGGGAAAAGCCAACTGACATTTTTATACTCCTGAGTAGCTGACCTCTGTGACAGCCTCCTCGGAGGGCTGATACCTAAACAGTGTGATTAGCTCTATTATTTTTGGACCCTGACTAGGCCACTGATGCCTGCTCATGGCTTACGGGCCTGATCGAAGACGGGTTGAATTCATTATTTGGGCTCATTGATATCTCGTTATGTCATTGGCTTCCGATATCCCGAGCAAGCAGAAGAGTTGGGCATGGCCCAAAAGCCCTTCATCCTGTGGCACATCTCCCATTCCCATGCTATGTGGGGTTTGTAGGGTTGTCGGGCATAGTTGTTTTCGGGAGTTGGTGATCTTTGTCTTGGCTCCCTGTCATGTTTGCCTTCCCTCATATATATGAAAAAAATTGCTAAATAAATGTATATATAGTTGTATTTTCTTCGTCGCGAGCACAATGAGCCGTTGTATATTCTAGCTGTTGACACCCATGTATGTTGATTTCAATAAACTTCCGCTTAGTAGACTCTGCAAAATAATATGTTTTTGCAACGATTGTTGTGCTCGACTAAATTATCTAGATGAATCGTTCTTCTCTTCTAAACTCCGCGTATTTCTTTGTTGCTCTGTGTGTTGTCATTGCCATTGTGTAATTCTGGGTGTTCTGTGTTATGTGCCTTGGGTGCTAGTAAGAACTGCTTGTGCTTTATCTTGGTCAGCGCCGTTCGTCAGTGGGGTAAGCAAGATGAGAAGAGGACTTTGTTTTTCTACGCCAAACACATAGCGGGTATTACGTGTCCGCACCTTTTGTGTATTATAGGAGGTCGATAATCACGAGTGATATCGCCTAACACTAATTTTTATTATCGAGAATGGTGCTACGGTTAGCTCGTCTGTGCTCTTGCTCTTAGTTTTTGCTTTCCTGACGGTTCCTGTGGTCTTTCTCTAAAGCTCATACTTGAGGGGGATGGTCTCTCACTAAGTCTTCCCAGTCATAATCGCTGGCGCTGTTTGCTTCAGATTCCGCCGCTCCGACAGGGTATTATGTTTTAATGCAATGACGTCATAATGTTGCAACATTACCTGTAAGTGTCTGATCTTTGTTGGTTGTGGGTGTTGTTGGTAAGGTGTGGTGTGTGTGTTGTGTGTGTGTGTGTGTGTGTGTGTGGTGTGTGTGTGTGTGGTGCGTGGTTGTTGTGTGGTGTTGCGTGGATGTGTGTGTGATGTGTGTAGGCTATGTCTTTGTTGTTTGGGTGTGATCAATCGTAAGGTGTGTTTGGATGGTAGTGGATAGTGTGTGCTGTCGTGTTGTTGTGATTGATAAAGTAAAGTTTGTGATTGCATTGGACTTGTGAGGTGAGCTTGGTGGCTGGCAGTTTTGTCTATGCCGCGTCGTGTTCTGGATCTCACCCTTGACTCGTGAATCTTGCCCCTCCAGTGTTTTTGGGTGGGTTCCTAGTTGGGACGGCCCTGCTACGCTGGCTGTCAACCTTCCTCCCCTGCAAAATCCTACGGGGACGATCGCTAATAAATGAAAGCCCTCCTCTGGGGTGCCTTAGTTCAGCACGGATTTTATGATTCTACATCTAAATTAGGCTGTTTGCCCGCCTTTCAGGAAGGACGAATCAGGCTACACTCTTGGCCGGAAGATAGTAAATTGACGTCAAATTTCATCTATCTCTTGGAGGGCCGTTTTATAGCGTTTTTCGCAGTAGCTTCTCTTAATTGTGAGGCTCTTGACATGTCAACTATCATACACTTCTCCTTAACATCTTGGTCTCTAGCTCAGAATCTACTACGCACAAGTCAACTCACCAATTGACCTGAAGTGATCAATATCTACCGTCTTGGTGGGAATTTGCCTTTGTTATATGAATGACGACTTAATTATAGTTATTAACTTATTGGTCTTGCTCATCGCGGCCATTTG